>NC_090199.1:5943333-6309166 GCF_033026475.1 Channa argus
ACATCTTCTGGGTGTAACTTCATAGTTTTTGTTGTAGGCTTGAGTGACATGGATGTTCTCCTATAACTTCTAAAGTGTTCTGTTAAATCTATGTTCTTTTGCTTTTACTATATGGTTCATAAAAAGCATTTATAACTACTTTGACGGCAACACGGAGAATAAAGAACACCGAGCACATCATCACCCACAAATGGTGCAGAGAGCTATAGGCAAATTACAGACAACGCAGAGCTTCGCTCATTACATCCAAGTCCGACTACGGTACTGCAGCAGTTGGGGCCTTTCAGAGTTTGACGTTTTGACATTTAATTACAGCATCCCCCAACAGGCAACTTGGTGTAAAAACCAAAATGCTAGAACGATGCCACGATCCACAGTTCCAAGTTTCCAGAAGTGATATCTCGGGCAGCCTCTGAAACGTGATGGATGCATGTATTGACAAACCGCTTATACATTCGCTCAGAGTCCCATGACTTCTGGTGTCGGTTGTCTAGTTTAGCCTTTTCGAGTCTTTGTTTACTGCACTTAGTATGTTAATAGATAAATAAAATGTTCCTGACATTATTTGACATTTTCCATCCGTAGAGTTGAGAGCGATTTAGTGCCTCACTTTAGAAACACTTCATTCAAGCGGGTGGATTTTTCACTAAAACCAATAACGTTGATGGCCACTGTGTAACCACACTATTTACCACAGTTCCTGTTACCTCTAGCACAGCCTGCTGCATTGTGTGTGTGTGTGTGTGTGTGTGTGTGTGTGTGTGTCTTTATTCCTGGCATTCCCCATGAAAATGCCATGTGGCTACAGAGCAGCCTATCACGAGACGGAGACAGTTGCCGTGCTTCTGGAGCCAGTGGGGGAGCTGTCCGTTTCAGCACCGTGAGGAGGCAGCGGTAACCATGGTGCATGAACAGGATGTGACTAATTAAACATAAACAAACACAAACACAACCATTTTCCGCAAACCTCGACAGAAATTCCCACTGAAATTAGCCAGTCGCATATGCAGATTATGTTTACATTCATTTAGAATCAGGCACTGGTTACATGCATTGACAATATCTATATGTGCATTATGTTAATTATGTTTGTGCACTTATAGTATGATATACATACAACCTATATTTTAGTAATTATGTCGGTATGAGGTTTTATGTGATGTGAGGAGATTTAAACCTCGGTCAGGTGGTGCACACTGACCCTTCCATCAGATGTGTCCCGCATCTTCACCTCACCGGGCAATTAAAACCCACCCCACCGCGTTATAAAGTAATAACCCACTAATGATAATAATGTGACGCCCTATGGAGGTCAAAGGTGAGCGGTCATCCACGGAGCAGACAGGAGCAAATGGACTTACGGTGACTTACTGGAGGACACTGTGGCTCCCACTGGGACTTGAACTTGCTTCTTTCACAGAGTTATGAAATGGATATTTGGATTGAATGCATATTTTTTCCTAACAATATTGGTCTTTCCTGAAAAACAAATGAAACAACAGATTCATTGGGCAATTTAGGGGAATTAGGCTGCAAAACATTTCCGATAAAAAGAACTGTTTGTACATTCAGGCCATTGCTCTAATATAGTTTAAACTCTTTATCATATTGGGGACTTTAAAGGGAGAAACTTTCTACGGTTAAAAACTTTTGACAGCTCCCATGTGGACAGTATTTGGGGGCTTATTTCAGCATTTTTGTTTTTTTACTTTGACACGTTTAAGCCAACACAAATAAAGAAAGAAATAAGTTTTAAGTCTTATCAGTCAGTTTTCAAACGACTCTGAGGTTTGTTTGTTTTTTTTTAAATAACCTTAGAATTTGCTTTGAATGCAAGAAACAATTGAGAATATTCTTACATTTATGCACTATGTTGCATTTGTTTAAGTACTTCAGGTCCAATTTTAAGATTCCCACTTGTTTCTTTGAAAGAACTCGTTTTAACTATAGCAAAAGTTGTAAATAAGCTTTGTACAAACTCAACGTGGGGTGTTCGTTGTTGTTTTGTGTGTTTTTACTCTATGCTTTGAAATAACTCCTTCACTTTGTGCAAAGTGCTTTGAGTTGTCGCCTGACTGAGAAGAAATGAAACGAAGTTCACGGAACACGTGCACGTCTCGCTCCTGCGGTTTAAAAAAAGCAAACGCTGACATTCAGCTTTACCTGAACTGATTTGTTTTAAAAGGACCTTTTGTTTTTTAATTTTTTTGCTATGTTGCTGCTGCTGCTACTGCTGTGCACGGAGCATCTCTCTCTCTATGTCTCTCTCTCTTTCTCTCTCCCTCTCTCTCTCTCTCTCTACCTCTTTATCTCTCTCTCCCCCTCTGTCTCTCTCTCTCTCTCTCTCTCTCTCCCTCTCTACCTCTTTATCTCTCTCTCTCTCTCCCTCTCTCCCTCTTTATCTCTCTCTCTCTCTCTCTCTCTCTCCCTCTCTCTCTCTGTCTCTTCTTCGGTTTCTGGTTGTGTCGATTTTTTTTCATCCTCTGCTTCTAACCATCATCCACCCCCTCCTCCTCCTCTCCTCTCTGCACTTCTATCTCAGCTCTGCGAGGAAGAAAAACGAGGAAACCAAGGATTGATGTATTGCTCGAGCTGATATTTTATAAATCTGTATTTTGCGCACATAATCCCCACGCGTAACCAGAAACAATCATTGCCTTTGATGATTTCAGAAGATTTTGGTGTGATGACAGTAAACGGCTTTGTGTGTATGTGCGTTCGCTGTGTAGGATCACCGTGTAGGACCGTGTAGGATCGTTTGGATGCTCGGGGAAGAGGCTTTGACGCTCCGGGAAGCTCCGTCCAGCTCTCCGTGTCTCTCCTCGTTCCTGCGACCGGTTGCATGACCGGTGATGCTCGGCCTCTCCGCCTGGATGCGTCCCTCTGTCCGCTGTGTGCCGTCGCTGCTGCTGCCCGTATCCCCTCATAGTCGATTTCCACTGTCGCCGGAGAAAGGTCTAGGGACCACATATGGAAACTGGAGATCAGAATTTTAGGAAAAAGGAAAACTAAGCAGGCTGTCGTTTGATTTCCATAACTTAACATTTTCCTCCTCTTCTTGGCTTTATTCTTCTTCTTTTTAATTTCAAAGGGGGGTAAATCGTCCCTGGTTGGCTTATTTCCCTTCATGTCTAAAGGAATGGCTGGGTTTCATGGCACTCATGGTACCGGCTGATTTTTGGGCATTATTTCTCATTCTGTCCTTGATTTTGAACCAATGCTTCATTCTGCCAGTTTAAATCTGTTCTTTTTTTTCTTTCAACACATCCAGTCCTTGTTTTTCCTATATGTTTCGGGCCCCGTCTGTCTGTTTTACCTGTATCTCATAATTCCTTTCCCACTGAATACTTGCAATAGCCTGATTCTGTAGAAATGCCTGTTGTGATTCACTGATCCAACGGGTTATATCAAGGTAGACAGATCTCTTCCTGAGTTGTGTCATCATCTGTTGGAGGTTTCTGCTTTTGCCTTTTTTTTTTTTTTGGGGGCCATTTTAAAGAAATCTGGCAGCCAACTGTGTTAGTCTTAATCACCCTCCATCCCTACACCCACATGTTCCTCCATTCCTTTTCAGGATGAATTAATTCACACTGCATGCATGTGTGTGCTGTTCTGTGTACAGGTGTGTGCGGGTGAAAGTTGGACTCTGTGAGAGAGTGTGTGCGTGCATGTCTGTGCGTGTGTGTGTGTGTGTGTGTGTGAGCTGGAGAATGACAGCGTAGGCTGCCTGTGACGGCCTCTGTGGGAGATATCAAGCGCTGCATGCACATCATTCCATACATCGCCGTTGAAGCTGTGAGGATTGTAATTTGCGTAGCTGCATCAGTGAGCTCGCAAAGCCAAGTTAAGCCTAAGACAACCAAGGGGAAAGCGGGCAAAGTCCTCCATCTTCTCATTACCTCTGCCTTTTTCAGAGTTTGACGTTTAGAGGCCTTCCAACTCAAGCAAAGTAGGCCTTGATCCCAGATCAGGTCTCTCGTGGGATCTGCTAGCAGCCTGTGTTTTTAGGTCAAAGTTTCTTTTCCAGAGCAGGGCAACTTACTGCCACTTGAGGACTAGAATTCAGCTGCTGAGGGTTCTGTTGTCCTCGCCAAGGTCTGTGTGACCCCACACTCGGGCCAAACAGCCACCCGTCCCCCCCCCCCCCCCCCCCCCCCCCCCCCCCCCCAAACCTTCACCCTCATCTTAATTTTCACCTGTTTGCTGTCCCACCCCAAAACCAACCATACGATTTCCCCCGAGCTCCCCTAATTCCCCCGCCCCCCCAGCACTCCCCCGCTACCGTCGTCCACCTGACGCCACCCACCCCCCGTTGTCCGAGCTGGCGTGGCGACGCAAACTCACAAATATTTACTTCCTGTACATCAAAAGGAAAGGGGGCCCCCCTTTCGTGGAATGTGGCAACATGGGCGTGTTTGACCGCGGAGTTCAGATGCTGCTGACCACGGTGGGGGCCTTCGCCGCCTTCAGCCTCATGACCATCGCCGTGGGGACCGACTACTGGCTGTACTCGCGCGGCGTCTGCAAGATCAAGAGCACCAACGAGAACGAGACCAGCAAGAAGAACGAGGAGGTGATGACGCACTCGGGCCTCTGGAGGACCTGCTGCCTGGAAGGTGAGCCTGTGAAAACCCAACGACAACCTTTGTTGTCACTGAGCACACATGTACATTGCACATACGTGTCACAATGAAATTCTGTCACTGCATCTGAGTGTCTCGCTCGGGGATGCACCCGGTGGGTAGGCTGGGATTTGATCCTGCAGACTTCTGCATCCCATCCTGCTGCTCTACCCATTGAGCTACCAGGCTGCCAAGAAGAAGAAGAAGCCATATATACATGCACAGATACACCAACAACTCCCTGCTCAGGCACACAGGCAGATCAATTCCTACGTGCCCACACACACACACACACACACACACGGCCCTGCATTTGCACTCACATGCCTACACATACACTCATGTGCCCACACTGTGCTGTATGTACTCCATCCATTTCCACACATGCAAACGCTTACTCTCTCTTACCTACACACACCTCTGTTCTATCAGGGTATGTCGGCCTCCACCTATTGCAGCTGTATCTTTTTGTCAAGTATAATACACACAAAGTGTGCTTTTCTTTCCAAAATGGCACCTATGTATATTTTTTTAAAACATAGACTTCTTCACCTCTTTCTATTTATTAATGAAGTGTGGGAGGGTCTGATGTAGTGCAGAGATGCTGAGCCATGAAAGCAGCCTCCTGCTAATGGGGACGAGGCTTCCACCAAATCTTCTGTTTCGCTTGCTTTCTTGTCCACGATCTGATGTTGTTGTTTGGTGCACAGACTGTTCCTTTTTCACTGTTTCAGCAGAGAACACCTCAGCTCACTTAGCAAACAGTCAGACAGGATCCCACAAGTAGCACACAATCAAACAAGATATGAGGGAATCAATTGATGAAGGACAGGAAAAGAGTAGCATGTGGCGGATGGGACAACGGATGGTGGTACAGGATGAGTGCTGAGGCGTGGAACCATGGTGGAGAGGACTGATGGCTGGGGAGTGGGGAAGGCTTTGGGCTGGCTCTGTCATTGCTTCTATGTTCACCAGACCCCAAGGGACCCAATGAGAGATTATAGAAGAAAAAAAAAAAAAGAAACATGAGACGTTGGGTGCGGTACCTAAAATAAACATGCACATATTCGAGGTGTGGTCCTAGCTCCCAAACGTCAGATACATAATCTCCAAAAGATTGGGGATTGTTGCCATTTTGCATCCATTTGAAAGGAAATGTGAGGGAAATGTAGGTGCACATTTAAATGGTTTAATTTAACATATTAATTTTCGTTTAATTTATCATCAAGAGGCTTGAAATAATAAAAAGAGATTCAATCTCTGGGATTCGCCACCAACCAGTTAGAAGGGAAAGAGCTCTTCGCCTAAGAGGAGGCACGTCTTGAAATGGTCGTGACCTCTTCGCAAACCTTATACACTCTCGTCTGATGGCCTTGATCTTCATCGAGAGGCCGCCCTTGATTTGTTGGCCTTTAAGCAAACCTTCAGAACCCTTTGAGAAACCAGAGCAGTTACATCATTGCATCTGAAGAGGTAACTGTAAAAAGAAACTGGCATACAGTGTATTGTAGAAAATGGGAGCTGAGATGGAGACAAATCTGCTTTAAATGTGGCGTAAAATGACTTTGCCCTACAAAACACGTCTTTAAAGGCGCGATTTAAGTGCACGAGCAAAGACGAGTCTTGAGCGCGTGTGCGAGCGCGTGCATGGCAAAGAACAAGCAGAATATTATCATTAGGCGGTGTTATGTGCTGCGATGCGAGTTTATGCCACGGAGAAAAAAAGATAGCGACACCGGTGTGTTAAAAGCAAATTTAAAAATTGAAACGAAACATCTCAACTTTTGTAAGAAAGGAACACACTGTTGTCAAGTCTTAAACCTAAGCTGTTGTGTGACACACACACACACACACACACACACACACTCACTCATACTTACCCCATTGAGTGTGTGATCCGTCTTTGTGACATAAAATCATGCCCATGATTCACCTGATTCACAGAACAAAGCCATGCGCTGATGACACAGATTCAGGGCATTAGCAGGATTTTCCCATGATTCACTTGGTCGTCTTTGACTGATTGCCACAATATGAGCCTGGGCCTTGTTGTCATTGCGGTATTGTGGGTGCACAAAGAGGAAGATGATCTCACTGATCCTGGACCCAGCTTTCCTGATGGCACATTTTGCCACCTTTTTTGTCCAGTTAACCAACTTTAACAATTTCTATATTATATTCCCAACACATTAACACATTACATCAAAGCTTTTGATGTAGCCATTAAGGAACTTTAATACTTAACATGTACATAAGTGGTAATTATGCCGCGGACTGACACACTGTTGTGTCAACACTCTTATAGTTTGACATTCTGCACGTCATAAACAGCACAGATGCTGTGACGTGACCCCACGTTGTCCCACTGGTTAAGCCACACAGTCTGATCCTGTCACACACCTGGTTCTTTACTGTCACAAGGTCTCGATGTAACAAGATCAGCTTCTGTAATACGAGCCGTAAAGAGCTCCACACCTCGGTTCATGAGAAATGGTTTAGGCGTGTGCTGCGGACTTTTCTGTATAGGTGAATATTTTAGTCGTTTCTGCATCCGTTGTATGTTAATCAGTGAAAATTTGTGTTTAGTTGTTCATTTCTTGCAAAAATGCTGCTCGCGAGGCTATTTTGACGTCATAACATTAAACCCTGACCTCATTCGACACGCTTAACGCCACACACTCACCTTTTCCACGATTTTACGCTGCTGTTCTATTTGATACATACAGGAGCTAATGTTTAGTTAATCTTGTTTCTTTGTGTGCAGGTTATAGCAGGTTAAACTATTCCTGGATCTGAAGTCTTGTCACATTCTGATAGGTGATGTTCTGCTGCTAACAAGGCAGGTGTCACAGCACGCCATGTGAAGCTGCAACACTGCAAAGGAAACAGCTGCAAATCTCAAACGACACCTCTGCATTCAGTGAGCCTTCCCTGTCCTGGGAAAAAAAGATGGATTTTCTCAGCGTTTACTGGTACTAAATCATAGCCTCTGCTACTCCCCGGTTCTCCCGTAGCAATCACACTGTTAAACCTAATGAAACATACTGGAATGTATGGCCTCCTTCGCTGTCTCCTACAAAAGTCTGCATGATTTGATTTATAGTTATTGAAACAGGTTTCACTCGAGTTTGTGTTCGCAAATACACTCTCCGAGCAAACTCCGCCGCTTATATCGAATCTGTTTGGATTGTAAGTGACAGACACAATCTAACTTGGCTTTTTTAACGTTCTTCAGATCTCCGACTTGCCTTAAATAGTTCAGCTTGATTCTGTGCCACTGCTACTGGCCAGGACTATAGAAAAAGCGAATACGTTTTGTCTGGTTACATTTGTCTTAATCGGTTTTGTAGCGGATTTGACATTTTTATTGATCGTCTTCAAGCTCTGTCAGGACTTTGCCTCTGGGTACATCTTATACCTATTGTCGCTTTGTGGGTGACAAGGTCAGAGCTCAGGCTGTTAGGGCTGAGATAGGGCTGTCTTGGCTAATTCTGGGTCTAAATAAAACAGTTAATAAAGAGATTTTCTTCTCATGTCTCCCAGTATACGGTAAAACCAAGGCATAGAAGGTTTAAAGGTCCACCAAGATACTGAGTCTAATGCACAGATAAATATCAATCAGCTATATTATTTTTTGCTTTATGAGAGAGAATGAGATTTACAAACCCAGCAGTGTTTCTATGAATTGTCAAAGACCTTTAGAGATCATGGATGCCACCGCAATATGGAAGCGTCACGTCATAAAAGTTACCTATTACCTAGACGGAAACTTTGCTCTGATGGATCCGTCCGGATGCGGCTGAAATAAATGTCGCAATTTTAAATAATGTCTGTGTACGTAACCTCCACTAAGACATAAAAAAAAAAAAAAAAGAGGCATTTGCTAGTTATCAGCCTCTGGGTCACTCACAGAATATCTGTGACAAGGAAAAGAAAAACTCATTAAATGTCAGTGTTTTGTTTAGCTCATTAAAGTGAACAAGGTTGCGCTCTCGACTTTGTGTACTTGTTAATTTTCACCCGGCATGACAAACGCTGTCCTATTTCCCAATAATCACCTAGCTTCATTTGAAATTAGTTGGGAAAAAAAAAAAAAAAAGACCAAGAACACAAGCTCTCTTGAAAATTGAGTAATTAGGTGCGGGTGTGAAAAAAGCTACCAGTCATCAACCACATGACCAAATTATGTAAACTAATACAGATCAGGTCATGGGAATATGTTCGCTGTGTAAAGTTGGATACACCTCCACACTGGCTTGTGGGTCTGAGGACAAGTTGTGTCAAATCACCGACGCGTCTTTCCACGTGAATGAAGCCTCCGACGCGACATGCTTATTTTTTTTCTTTCCCTCGCTGAGTGGCTTCATGCTTTTCACCCGCTTGGCACCAGCGATTCGAAAGGGTTAAAGAGCAGAGAGGAATCTGCTCTGTGCGATTTGCCTACAGTCAGAGCTACAGTTGCTTTATAGCTGCGTGCTGCAGAGCACAGAAGGAGGAAGGGAGGTGCTGAGCAGTGGCGAACGCAGTATTCAGATCAATTACTTACCACAGCATAGAAATACTAAATGTGTTTGCATTGATACTAGTATGTGCAAAATAAGGAAGTTGGTGGAGTCAAAGTTTAAAGCAGCATACAAATACTCAAGGGAAGCACGGTACTTAAGTAAAAGTGCTTAATAACTTTCCACCACTGGTGTTGAGAAAACGAGGGAGGTAAACAGAACAAGAGAGAGGAAGAGCGGGCAGCCCTGGTTTGCTGTCACACCCCCTCGGGCATCCTGTGCTATCTTTACCACACAGGCCTACGTTCTATCTAACCTATCTCGCCCCGGCTTTTAACATCTAACGTCACAGAGGAGGCTTTTATTTTAACGCCGTTAATAGGATGTACACGGTTAGCAGGAAACACCTACCACAGAGAGGCCTGAGTTGCATATAGATCTGAGCATGTTTGTACTTGTATGCTCAGGTCAGTGTGTGTGTGTGTGTGTGTGTGTGTGTGTGTGTGTGTGTGTGTGTGTGTGTGATAGATGGATGCAGACGGTCTCAGAATCCGAGTGCATTGCAGCGAGGACATTTAATTACGCTAACAGCCGTCGGCTCGTTTTGGGTGCTGATCGTCACGCCGCCTCTTTATCTCAAGCCCCGGTCAGCGATACGCCGGGATATGAAGTAACCAATTACATGGAATCAGATTACAAAAATAATCCTCTTACACAAGCCAGACTACCTCTTTATCTAATGCTCCAGTGGAGTGGTTGTGTGGCTGGGGAGCACAAATTACATGGAATCTGATTAGTAAAGTAATCTGGCTAGAAAAAAGTTGCGTGATCAGATATCGGTACTAGTCACACACACGTTGTAGGTGACGACTGAGTCTGGGAAGCTGCATGTAATATGACTGCAGCGGAAAACACGCTGGAGCTTTGTTATTGGATGTGGGTTGAGAAGGAGTGAATGCAAGTAGCTTTAGTGAAAAGTGATTTGGGGTTTAGAGCCTGTCAAACAGAAAAATGATCAATAAAAAGGATTACACTGCTCAAATTGGGGGCGGCTGTAGCTCAGTTGGTTCCACGGCCCACGGGGTCAGTGGTTCAATCCCGGCTATATGGCGAAGTGTCCCTGGGCAGGACACTGGACGCCTAACAGCCCATTCCCCCAACTCCCCCAACTGTGCAGTGCCGGTCCAAGCCCGGTAGATATTGGGGAGGATAATGGCTTATCCAGCTGTCATTGGGCAAGAGGTGGGGTACGGCCTGGACACATCTCCCCCAATTACCCTAACATGCATGTCTTTAGACTGTGGGAGGGAAGCGGAGCACCAAGAGCAAACCCACGCAAGCACAGGGAGAACGTGCAAACTGTGTCCAAATGACTAAAATACAAGCTTAGAATCTTTTATTTACTGCATTTAGGTTGGTGGTGCTGTAATGTTCAGTGTCAGAGGATTATTCTGAACTTGGGAAGTTGATGTTTGGCCTTGTTTTGTTGCACGT
The DNA here is from genome assembly GCF_033026475.1 of Channa argus. NCBI lineage: Eukaryota > Metazoa > Chordata > Actinopteri > Anabantiformes > Channidae > Channa > Channa argus. The sequence continues at coordinate 5,953,952 of NC_090199.1, forward strand.
CGTCCACACGTCGGTCACCACTTGGATTTAACTAAGCAAATAAGCAAAAGCCTTCCACTGCATAATTACTGGAGGGATTAAAAGGTCTCTGCAGGTAATGCAACGAGTAGCCACCTGAAAACACTGCAAGAGCAGCTTTTTCCTTCAATGGGTTTTTTTTTTTCTTGCCCAACGGCACAGGCATATTTCAGTGCCAGGATTCATCGCACTTAAATTGTGACCGAGTGGTTCAGGGAGCGGGAGAGACATCATTTTCACACGTGGATCGACCCCCTTTAAGCCCATTGAGAATCTGAAGGATTTGGAAAGGACTGTACGAGGTGATGAAAAACGCATGCAACTGTGGATCAAAATATATGGTGTGACATTGCACGAGCTCATCGAAAACGTTACATAACAAGTCTCAAATAGGAGACACTTTTAATGCAATATGCACTAAAATGTGCTGTTGCTCTTCAAGGCTTTCTGTGATCCAGGTCCATTGAACAGCAGTGCAGGGATGTGTGCTTTTCGAACAAGGCTTCGCCTTCTAATCAATCAGCCAGCTGTTCTCCTCTGCTCACAAACCTCTACAGTAGCTCCACAGCCAACACGAAGGCAGTATTTGTTTTACCCAACGCTCTGCTGTAACGCTAAAGGTTGATTGGAGAGAAACAAAAAAAAAAAAGCTGTGGCTCTTCCAAAATGTTTTAACTTAACAGCGCAAGAGAAAATGCATCATTCGAGTGCATTTCTGACACGAGCAAAGTTCAAAGCTACGGTTCCTTCCTTAAAACGCTGTAACGCTCCATTTATGTGGCATGACAGAGAGGAGAGCCGGGTGAGAAAATAAGAGCCACTGTGGCGCCTCTGCACTGAGGCTGGCAAACAGTCAGCATCCAGCAGCGCTCTGTGGGTTGTGCTGTTGTTGATACTGTAATAGAAGTGAGTGACAGGTCGCGGCAGCTCTCGAACCTCAGCTCCCACCGACCCTTGTCATCAAAGCGACAACAGCACTATTAGAAAGGATGTGTAGGTTCACAACATATTTAAATGCTGCTGCTACTTATTACCGCCTTCTATTATTTTGGAAAACATGTGGCTTGATTTTAAATTATGCGAGCTGCTGTTTTTCGTCACGCGGCACCACACGACCTTACTATGCGTTAATTACAGTAATGTCAATTCAAAATGGCGTTAATTGATATTCACAATGTACAGTAATTAGTCATTATTGGAAATTTACAATCCATGTTTGGATCTACATGATGCGTCACTCTTTTCTTTTTTCATCTTGATTTTTTTGGTTCTGGAACCGTCAGCCTGTTGAGTTCTTTCGGATTTTCTTTATGATATTAATAGCACCACTCGTGTCAACTTATTGGTACGATAACCTTGTAGTATACAATCTTTCCAAATATTCCACTTTAGTGTCGAAGTTGGAAACTTTATCTTTATTATTATTATTCCACACTGTCTGACATACATGTCATACAGTACCATCTTCTTTTGTGTTTTTATACACGATATCATGTTGACGCTACAGGAAGTGAAATATCTAAAGTGAGTTGGACACGAGTGCACCAGTCAATCAAACATAAACAGTTGTTTATCTCTTATTTACGTTCCCTTTAAGCCAAACCTGATGAACTTCGGCCTCTTAACAAATTAAGTCGCCAATTGAGTTTGTATTTAAACACACCAGGTAGTGACTGAAACGTGTCATCTTAAACATGACACTGCTCACTTCACGTTATATATCTCCTACCTTTATAATGAACAAATGCAGTGATAACAGTGTAGTTCAGCTCATAATGGTGTGCAGTTAATGGTTGCCCTCACGTGTCCCGTCAGTCCCCACAATTCTCCATCCAGTCTGCTCCAGTTGGATTGGACGGATGGCCCCATGTCGGTGGTCCAGCTGTAGAGGCTGGCTCCAGAGGTCCAGCCTGTCGCGGACTTCCATGATGGATCTGGCCCTGGACAGTCTCTTGTACTTAGGCACAGATCGTTAGTGCCCTGGGGGCCCAAGCCTTGACAGGTGCAGCTCAGCAGCCTCTAAATGCTGCTATTAATCTCCATCACGGCGGGTTCGAGAGCGAGCGAGGCTTGTGTGACAGGAGATATGTTTTGCGGGAATGAGGTGCAGGTGTCTTCGAGCGTGTGCTTTGTGTGTGTTCAGTCTGTACCAGCATCCAATTTGAGCTTTCATCCCAGTCAGAATCATTTTGTTACTGACTTTCCACCTAGGTTTGAAAAAATTATTCGATATGAGCAGGATGTATTTTAAACTCCTAAAATCCTCATCCTCATCCCTCAAGTTTTAGGAATTAAAGACATTTTCCTGAGCATGATTTTAGCATTTAAAGATGATGCAGAGAATGGAAGAATATGCACAAAATGCATTTGTATATATATATATATATATATAATTTTTTTTTTCCCCTGCTTTGTTGTGGCTGTGCACTATTTGCCCTGATAAGCTCTGCAGCCACTGTGCTTCCTTTCGATCTCCTGTCAAGTTAAACTACATCCATGTGAAAAATAATGGAATTGTTTAAAAACCTTACATTATACTGAAGTGTAAGTGTGTGACAGCACCACAGCATGACAGAGCGGTGGTTAAATGGTGGAGTTTGCATGCTTTCCATGTGTGTGTGTGTGTGTGTGTGGATTTCCTCCCTGTACTCTGCTTTCATTCCACCAAGTCAAACATGAAGAAGTTCACTATTGGCTCTAAGTTGCCCACAGTGCAACACATGAGTAGATGCCTGTCTGATCCCTGATATGTGGTAAAACATAATGTGTGATTACACTACAAAATACCACAAAAACCAAATCAAAACCTAAACATATCAACCTTAAACTCCATATTGACCTTCTCCTTATCAACTAATTAACGCTGTTGTTCCACCTTCTGTTTCCAGCAGCTCTTCTCTTCCCCTTTTCCTGGCAGTGCAGCGTAGCTACGGCTACGTGACACTGGGTAACTATGGCGATGCAGCAGTCCGCTGGCAGCACAAGGCCACCTGTCAAACAGACACCATGGCCTCTCAATCAAAGAGACATTTACGAGCACTCACACACCACCTGGGACTGACACACACTCTGCTCAGCACCGTGGGAGGGGGATCACACACACACACACACACACACACACACACAGAGTACATGCACACACAGATACAGGTGCAGAAGTGAGGAAATACAGTGATATCTGATGCTTGTTTGAATGTATCATGATGCAGATGCAGGTTTAGACGTTTTAAAACTCATTCCATAAGTAGAAAATAGAAGATTTCCAGTCAATAGCCTCATTGTTAAGTCAGTCCCTCCAGGAATTTGCAATTGTAGCAATTAATTAAACTGATCCCCTGTGAGTTCTGCGCACCCTTTGATGCGGCGGCGTCACCAAACGGAAATTGTGGATCCAAAATATGTTAGGAAAATCCCCATCACTCTTTTAAACAAACTTGGGTTTCTCAGGAGCCAGTGTCTTTACACTTTACACGCCAACAAAACCTACATGACATTGTTGATGAGTAAAGATGCTCCGTGTAAGATAGAATTTCATTTAAATTGGATTTAAAATAAATTGCATTTTCTTTTAGCTCAGAACGGGTCTTTTCTGTCTATGTGTGGGGGCCATCGTGTTGCACTGCCCCGTTTCTACAGTAGCTCAGAGCAGACAAACCGAGCGCTTGCTCGAAAAGGGAATTTCACATTGACGTAGCAGCTTGAATGTGATGCTTACAGCACCGCTTTGAAGATGAAGCAGACAGGAAACGGATAAAACTATATTCTCTGTTGAGTATACACTACATAGTAACTATGAAACATGTTGCTCTCTATTGTATGGGTATTGTTCATGTGTCATATCGAGTAATATAATAGAATTATAATTGTTTCGGATTTGTGCCATTGGAGGGCTCCCAGTCTGGTAGCTCCTCTCCCTCGCTTTGGTCTTTCAGCCTGTTTCCTGCTACAGCAGCCCACAGCCAGGCTAAATAGATTACAGTATCATTTAAGTAGCTATGGCTATTTCGACTGACATTATCATTTACGCTTACATACAAGAGGCGAGCGTGGCAGAGCGGAGTCGTATGTAGCAGCAGCCCCCGAGGGCCTCGTATGACCCCAGCAGTAGTCGGTGTTAGAGGTCCCTGCAATGGAGCAATGGAGATTTCCCATTTACACTGAGGATGTACAGAGGAGTCTTGAAAATGCAGCCTCCACTTTGGTTTCACTGTGGTCCAATGTTGAACTGTGCAAACTTCGAAAGCTACGGAAACTGCTTTGGGTCAAAATCAGTGTGTGAAGCTACAAATACCCCATGTTAGATAAAAAGTGAAGAAAGGGTTTGGAGCCTGCTGTTTGGAACACTTCCCACTGCTCACATTATAAATGAGACCAGTGGGATCCATCCATCCATTATCCATAACAGCTTATCCCGTTCAGAAACCCGCTGGAAACCACTGAATTTAAACAAATGTTCCGCAGTTTAGAGTTAATATATGATATAAAACCCAGTGATTTATAGTCCAAGAACGGCAATTCCCATTCTGTGTCATCTAGGTAAGAAGATTCCTAGTCAAATGAATCTTGCTCTTCGATGCTTAACGTGGGAATTAATGGTTCGCGGTTTACAGTGTCAGAGTTTGTGCCGACCTAAAATGAGCAGTATGAGCCATTAGTCCCTCTTTCAGACCTTAGATCTTTTGTTTTTGCAGGAAATAACGGGGGAAATGTTAAAAAAAAATTTTTAAAAATACACAAAAAAGACAATTATGTTTAGATTTATTTTATTAGTAATAATATATTTTTCTAAGAAGGCTAATTAGTCACTAAAGTTAAGACTTGGTGCACAGTGTCAGGTTGGTTCCCTGTTCTTTTCTGGCCATAATCATAAAAATGTTTAAACAGAGATTTGTTTTTTTCTTTTACAACTGAAGATAATTTATCCAATATCATAGGAGAAAAAAAGGAACCAAGAGAAAAGTGGACCGAAACAAATCCACAGCTTTCCTTTAATCATCTTGCAAATCCTTCAGATGTATTTATTTGAGTTGCCAAAAACTGTTTTACAGCACAGTTACAGTGTACAACTGTTTTCTACTACAATAACAATGTCGTGTGCTGCGTTTTGCAGCGTGTTACAGAAGTAACACAATGTCACGTTCGTTGTTTCGCCATATAGCAGAGTGTAGAGTAGCGCAGAGCTGTTGGCACCTCCACACAGTCTGTTTAACGCCTGGTGGGAGAGGTGCTGACAGGCCGACTGCTCGCTAATCCTACAGACATCATGTGTGTGTGTGTGTGTGTGTGAGCAATATGTATGTACAGTACATCTCCTTCTCAATACACTGGCAGCCCCAATCTATTATGAATTATGATCTCGTGACGCTGACGATGAAGAGCACGTACATTGGCCATGTTTGTGTAAAGGGTCCGTTGGCTAATAGATGGGTGTCACCAGAGCATGCGACCCCACCCGCCATCAGTCATAGCAGGGTGACAAATCGCCCGGGCTGCTCTCAGTGTGAACGCTGGTTAAAGCCACTGCTGGCTGCTCCATTATGGAGTTTGTGTTAGTGGTAACATATGGTCGAAGTGACGGAGTAACAATGCTGTCATCTGTAAGCTACATGAGTCATAACCATAATGTCTGTGTGTGTGTGTGTGTGTGTGTGTGTTTACATATGGGTGCACCACCTTATTTTTAAATGTTAAAAGGAGAACAACAACAAAAAAAGGATTAACATAATATTTAATGCACTTTCAACTACTGGAAATCTCTATTTGGAAGATAAATAAAATAATAATAATTATTATTATTTTATGTAATTTTTTTATTTCACTATAATTGTTTTCTTACACCTCCTGACCATTGTTGTTACTTCTGATGATGAAGAAACATTTGTACCACTTCCCTGTGCATTATTATTAAGTTAGAGGATGCAAACAAAACCGCGAACCTGACGTAACGATACTTAACTGGAAAATTCGGTGAGTGACCACGAGCGTCACTGTGCAAACAAATTTTGGATATGAGGAAGAAACGGCTCACACGTTAAAAACACAAGTTGCACAAGCTTCTCAATGAATTATTAACTTTTTACTTACTCCGCCTTCAAGAGAAGTACTATAGTACTGTTCTCAGGAAAAATGGTCTGCAATGCATTTAAATCTGGAACAGTACTCATTCCAGGTCCTCAAGGCTTAGTCCTGCTTTTTTCCAACCACCTCTGACCTGCAGAACGCTCATTAGCAGGAGTCAGTCAGACAGCAATTCACCACTCCACCCTATTCTAAGATGGTGCCCAGCTCCTGGTGTACGGAACACACCTGATGCAGGTAAACAGCAGAATGGCAGCAGAAGTACTGCTGAATTAAATTAGCTGTCTGTTTGTCCTAAAAGTTTGGTGATACAACTTGATTTCAATTGCAAATCTGTTTTTTTTTAGGGGAATATTCTAGTAATTTGTGTGTCAGACATGTGACAACCACCTGAACTATCTGCTCCTGAGTTAAAACATCCACTTTCTGACTTTTTCTTGTTATTTTTTGGCACTAACAGCCAGTTAGAGAAAGACTGTGGTCCGGCTTATTAGAGCTAATTTAAACAGTGAATTCCGATAGCATGTTTATTTGCCCATAAACAAAACCGTGATCCAGACCTCAACCATGGTGGGAAACACCATTAACCTCTCAGGGTGTGGCCTGCAAATTACATCCCATCATTTCCATGCTCATTACCCTCTGGGGGTATTTCTGATTCTGTCCTTTGCATCTTTAATGACGACATAAACTCAAAATGTATCACCTCATTAAAAAAAAATCAAATAAAAATGACAACACCTCCAGCTGGTGAAAGTGTGCCTGTCGCTCTCATCTGCCATCCAGACTCGGCTTCAGTAGCTGAGGTGAAGCTGCCACCAGACAGACACAAGTCAAACTGCACTCAGACAACACATAAGTAACTGTAATAATTTTGCTATTTACGCTTGGAAAAGAACTAATAATATTACTGTGACATCTGCATTGAGTTGCTCCTAAACGCTTGGTTATTATACAACTGTTCTGAGATAAATATACAGTACACACACTCCTTTATACTGTAATACTCTCTTGATTTCTTCTGACAATGATGTAATTATAAGTGTGTGTGTGTGTGTCTAGTGAAGGTTAGATAGTGAAGGTTAATGTGTTTTTAATTTGATGAAGTGACTCTTTTGGGTTTTTTTTAATCCCATGTCTACTGTTTACGCGTATTGCTGACATTATTGTGGCTTTTTAACACTCGATTAATTGAAATTAGCCTCGTCTCGAGGCCCCAGGCGTGTTTCCCGGAGCCTTTCGTGTGGCTGTGTGGCAGCTTACTGTTTAACAGCATACAAGCCTCGTGCCAGTGTGTTGTGTGTGCATCCACTGATCCAGTCGCTACCTGAGACAAATAGGGCTCTAATACTATGGTTGTTGGCTGTGTGAGAGGGAGCCAGGTGTCACAGCTACTGTCTTCATGAAACGCAGAGAGGTTATAATTCATCAGAGTTTTATGGTCAGTGCAATGAGTTTACAGCTACACACCAGATGTGGGTAACGTTAACGGTAATGGTGCAGCGTTCAGCCGGTTATGATGAACTGGTGTGTGTGTGCATTTTAAACGACTGGTGGTTTGCAGTAAATGCACTGTTTGTGTGTGTGTGTGTGTGTGTGTGAGACATCTGTTTGAGGAAGTTTTTAACCTTTCTAATTGGTTCTCACTTCTTCAAGGGGCTTTTTGGATTTTAAGCTCTAACTTAATTTTTCTTTGGATGCGTTTTTTTTTTTTTTTTTTACATGAGATATAACAGTCAAATTAATGCACACGGCTATGAGACATTTAGCATTGAATGTTTCGCACTGAATGTTTAAAGGGTCACCTGTGAAAAGCCTTTGGTGGTTCCAGGTGTGGAGTAAGAAAGGAGGAACCCTGACAGACCTGTGCGGCCTGCTCCTCACCTTTGCTTTGCTACTGGAGTAACACACCTTTATCTCCGACAGCACTGTCAGTAAAGCGGTCAGGTTTTGACGAGGACGTTGAAGACAGTACCTCTGGTTGTGCTGCACCGATGTGGTTTGGTGTTTGCAAAACTGTCGCTGTCTGACAGTGTTACAGCAGCGTGGCGCTAAATCGGTGCGGTGCTTTTTTCAATCTTGCAGAGAAATAGTACAGATTTGAAAACCAGGTTTTCAGGAGTTTGAAAATAATACGCACGTGCTAATCATTGTGGCTTCGCATCATAACTGACAGGCCTGGAATATTTTAACATTATTGGAATGTGGAGCAAGCATTTAACACTTAGACTCCCAACGAAAACAAAGAAAATGAGAAACAGAGGGCACAGTGTAGTAAATTTAGAGGGATTGTGGGCAAAGTCAGCTTCATTCTAAGGAGAAACAAGCGAAAAAAAGGTTGGAAACCAAAGGCAACCGTGCACACTATTTGTAACTTCTTCACATAAGCTTAAATAAATGACTTGTGGCATTTCAATGCGGTATGTGTTTGTCTCCGAGCAGATTCTTACTGACACTTACTCTAGACATTCTGTAGGTACAGAGAGAGGAGTGTGACAGCACAGACAATGGTTATTTGATGTTATTTTTGCTATGAAAACGTAACTTTCTTACATGTTGTTCCTCAAGGAATAAATGTCATTTTGAAGTGACGCAACCATAAATGATATAGAGGCAAAGGCTTGCGATGCAGGGATTCCAGCGCCACCTTTTGCTATACGATGCCGTCAGTGCCATCGTGAAGCTTGTTTTTCACCAGGTAACATCGTTCCCGTCCTTGCGTTCCAGATCGGTGGGGCGGCACCTCTCAGCGGATGGACACTATCACTGTTAACGACTAAAAAAGCTCAGCCTTGTGAGCATGTACAGCGCTCTCAGGTGCAGCTTCTACCAATTTATTCCTAGGAAAACCGGCTAGAATACACCTGAAACAGGAATGTAGTAACAATATAAAACCAAAAAACTATAGGAGAAAGATTTGCCTTGTGTGCCTCCACTGTGAAAAACAGTACAAAAAGCTCTTTAATCTAAATTTGTGGATGCACAAAAACTAATGAAAATGACTAAGCTTCAACTCAGCAGTTCAATTCTCCAGAACTCCTTACTGCTGCCTGGTGTAACTGGACTGGAAGAGACAAATATACAGTAATTAGCTGCAGAATTAATCTGTTACCGAGTCTCTTAACTTTAAGTTTGAACTACACGCTGATCTACTGCAGCTGCCAAATGACCCAGTAAAAGACTGTAACTGTGTTGTGCAGGTGGTGTGTGAACGTACTGTACCAAAGAGAACAAGATGTGTCGCTGGGCTCGTGTGCTCATCCATTATGCCCCCGTGTGATAAAGATACTTCATATTCTGCTAGAACACTTCCAGAAACATTTTTTTTTTCAGTCAGAATAGTTTACATCTACTGTATTTTACTGTACTGAAAAAAAAAAATGCGTCGGATGCGTTTCATATAAACCAAGTTGGCAAAAACAAATTGCCAATCTTTTAATAGATATATGATACTGATCCCATTTCCAGACAAGTTGGGACATTGTATAAAATGTAGAAAGTTGAATCCAAAAATGTGCAAACTATTTGGAGATTATTTTTAATGTTAAACAGTTCAAAAAGAACACCTGAAATGTTAAAACTGAGAAATTTGAAATGTATGTATTTGTTGCTCATTTTGAATTTGATGTCTCCAAAATGTCAGGACAGGGGGCAACAAAGGACTAAGTTGTTAGCCACAAACTGTTAAGCAGCTCAAATTCCTCATGAAGAAGGAAATAGGACTTTAAAAAAAAATAAATCAGAGCAGCTGTCATTTTCTAAAAGCAGCACTATAGAAAACATAGGACATGCTGTTGGCGTCGACCCCGAAATGATCATAGCGTTTTAAATAATCAAAAATGTCAGTTTCCATATTTAGTATGTTTTCTTTTTTTACTGTTTTTACTGTTATGTTTACTGAAAATAGGTTTCGGATGATTTAAAAATCACGGCAGTCTTAAAAATATTTGACACTGTGTCCCAACTTTTCTGAAAATACGTTACAATTTCAATGTAAACAAAAATTTCATACAATTGGAGTCTTGAAAGCTGTTTTTATTCCAACAACAATGTTTACTATGAACATTTCTATCTTGTTACATGCACTTTATATGTCTTAAATCCCAGTCAACGTAACGTGATCTCGACACACTTCACTCACGCAAACGGACGATGACGCGCTTGAGAACGTGATTGTGCTGCTCCGAGATAACAAGGAGCCTCTTCCCTGCAGCAGGTGCTGCAGCAAATGAGTTGAGTCAGAATAAAGTGAAAGGATTCCGCCGTTTTTTCCTGAAGTGTCTCAGAGTCCAGGTCAGCGTGTGTGACAGCAGCATGTGGACACAAAATGACCTCCAGCTAGTCTGCTTGTTTGAAGTTATGTAATTCTGCTCAGATGTGCTGACAGACAGGTGACACACGCAGGAACCACTTCACTTTACTCAGTGCGGGTTTGAATGTGTGTCTATATGAGCATTGTCCTAAAAACTCACTGTGAATGAAGCGAGTGTTAAAACACGTCCCGGTGGCCATCTGGTAACTGCAGTGCTGGAGTGTTACTTCCTTCACAACATCACATGTTTGAGTGTGTTTTGTAGCTCAGGGAAGGTGTTTTGAAGCTTAATGAGAAATATTTCCCCCATCAAACTCCCATTAAATAATTCATTGAAAAAAAAAAAAAATTATATAGCATCTTTCACAGAGAAGAGCTCAAAAAGTGCTTCACATAAAAAAATAATAAAAACAGAAAACCATAGGACATAAAATATGAATAGACTACAATGGAACACATCAAATATTGGCAACACACACACAGACAAATGTACAGCATCAGTCAAAGTAACCATTTGTCCACAGTTCATGTATTCCCCTTTAATTTGTGGTCAGAGTTAGGAAAATAATGTTTTCTGAAGTTTTTTTTTAAAAAAATGCTCACTGAGGCCGCAGTCCTCAACTCTCGTGGAAGAGTATTCCACAATCTTGGTGCCACAGTGGAAAAAGCTCGGTCACCAGGGCTCTATACCTAACAACCAGAACCTGGAAATTAATTGTAAAACTAACAGGGAGCCAATGTAAGGAAGACAAAATGGGGTTGATGGGACAATGTCTGTGTGATTTTGTCAGCAGCCTGGCAGCAGCGTTCTATTTAAAGGTGAGATAGATAGAGGGGCGAATGTTGACATGAAAGAACCGATGGCTACCTGCGAGGTATGAAGTGAACCAGTCACGGACACTGGACTGAGTCAGTCGAGTGCTTCTGATACTGACCAGATTGGAATTTTATCCAAAACATTATGTCCCTTCCAAACAGGGACCAGTTGAGTTGCTACAACTTTTTCTTGCTACAAGTTTTGAAATAGATCCAAGTATGTTTGGGGGAAAAAAGGGGTCGAGATTGGGCTTTTCGTGAAGGGGCTAAACACCTGCTTGTTTAAAATAAGAGGGGGAACAGCTGGAAATCAGAGAGCAATTAACAATACGCAGTAGAGCAGGATGCACCGTAACACATTTTTCAAAATACGCAAACATTAAGTTGGCTGGAGGAGATGTTCGGGCTGCTCACCAATTTAGTTAGTTCGTGCGAGGAAATGGGCACAAGAAGATCTGGTATTGGCTGCTGTTTAGTAACCGTTTGGAAAGTGAGAGATGAGGTGATTATAATTTTCTCAATGAAAAATAACAAAAAGCAATCATCAACGGAAAAAACAGGAATAGATATGTGGGAGGAAACCAGGCTAACAATTATGGGATTCCGCCTATTACAGATGACAAGGTCAGCAAAATAAGAGGCCCTAGCAGCTTTAACCATTGAGTTGAATTCAGTTAAAAGATCTTTGTAATTAACGCGGTGGAGTATAGAGGATTTCCACAGGAACTCTACTCGTAGACATCATTGTTCATCCAGGGATTAGCGATGGTGGTGGAAACAGTGCGATCGTTCGAAGCAGCAATGTCATCTAGAATAGCAGAAAAGTGAAAACCAGGTGCCCTGAATGTGTGTGGGGCCACAGACAGAAATTAAACAGCAAAGCTGTTAGTGGTGTCATTTATGGGCACGTTAAATTCACCAAGCAGCAATTTTTAAAAAAAATGTAACTATGGAGGCAAAGAAACTGCATAGAGCATCCACGTGGGCACAGTTCGTTCATAGACACATACTCTTCACTCCTCTGCCAGGTTTCTGTGAGAATCATAAAATCCAGGTCTCTGGTGGTGAAGAAATCGTTCAGGATAAATGATTTATTGGTGATGGAGCGGGCATCCAGGGGTGGCATTTGTATGGTTTCACATCCTGCTGAGGTGGTATTGGGTGTCTGCGCCAACAGCCGCAAGTACCAGGAGTCGGCTCATGTAGGTCGGCTCGTGTAGGAACAATAGTTACTTGGTCAGGTGATCCTGGGTGAACAGGTCTGAGCCATGAAAGGCCCACACCGGTCCACACAACGGTCAGTGACAGCCAGCATAAGTAAGACGGGCCCACGAAAGAACCCGGGAAGTCCAGTAAAGAGAGACTACAAAGGCAAGTCGAGCCTTCTAGTTTTTACAGAGATGCCAGCTGGTCTCCCCCCGCCTTCTGGTTCATTTGCCCCTGGAGTCGCGAATGGAGCAGCTGCGGGGATCCCAGATTCCGTCTGGGATCAGGGTACGAAGGTTGCGACGGAAACTACCACTGAGGCGCCGATTTCCAGTAACTTCAAATGATCGTACACAATGACGATCACTGACCGTGCGCTATAAAAACGAAAAGGCACAAACAAAAACTAAACAGAAACAGCAGAAGCAGCCTGCAAAGATGACGAGCAGCTGGGAACAACGTTGGTGTGGCCGTCTTACAAAACGAAAGTCCAATTATTAAACAAAAATAATCGGTGCAGATGTATAAATGATATACAAAGACCTAAAACTATCTAAAGAAGGTGCAGAGTGACCAAAAACATACCTGGATAGAAAACGACTAAAATACCAGCGGCGTGGTAGCTCAGTGGGTAGAGCAGTCTGCGGGTTCAAATCCCGGCAAACCGCAAATCCTCACTGTAGACAATGCTTCCGTTTCATTCTTTCCATTGTGATTCTGGTCCATCCAGATCCACCAGCCAGGTGTGTCCCTGAGCAAGACTCTCGCATGTTCATAACATTTGAAAAAGTGCAGATTATAGTTTTAAAATAAACTTTACCAGAGCCGGGGAAGAAGTTGCTGTTTTAATATGCTCCTTGTGATATTAAATGAGAAGTATTTTTGCCCACTGCTGTGGAAACAGGAAGTGTTGCTGGCTTCCTGGCTTTGAGATATTTATAGAAGTAAATAGTTTATGAACTTTAGGAGGGGCAAATATTTTTGGTTTTTGTTTTCTAAGGACTTCACCCTTCATCTGCGTCTCTCTCTCTCTCTCTCTCTCTGCCCTCGGTTCCTTCCTGCTGCTTGCGAAACACTCCGACATTTGTTGCATATTCACAGATCATTTAGACCGAGAACAAGAGAACAGGAGAGGAGCAGGGAGGGAGGAGGATTTAAAAAAACAGAGGGACGAGCAGAGTGAGAGCTGGTGGGATGGGTGGGCGGAGGCGTGGATGAATGGAGGTGATTTGGTGGAGCCAAACTCTGCACCCATTGGCTTTCTATTAAATGAAGGCCTGGAGGCGAGATCTGCAGCGAGGCTCTACTCAGAATACTGGATGCTGCCCCCTCTCCTCCCCCCCTCTCTTCTCTCTCTCTCTTTCAATCCCTCCCACATTCTTGAGGAATCAATAGTCGCAAATTAATCATTCTGCCCAGAGCACTTTGAGGGAGAGAAGGAGAGACGGAGACCGAGACACAGAGACAGAGAGACAGAGAGAGGTGGTTTGCACAAAGATAGCGAAGCAGCAGCAGCAGTGTGCATAATCAAACCTTCAGTGCTTTGAGCCTGATTAGATGTTATTCATTGTTGCTTCTCTTGTTTGGGGATGAGTAATCATTGTTGTCATGGCAATTGTTGTCGCGCCCCCGTTAGACACACTTTATATCATTTCAGGAAGGAAATATCTATTGCCTGCTCTGGAACTCCACCAGACGGAGATTTGAAAGCCACAAACGCTGTGGAAATGCCTGCTCTGCTCTTCAATAACACAACGGTGACTTAGAAAGTCGCACCTATTGTGTCATTTTGTTGTTGTTTTTTTTTGTCATCTGATATCGCCAGAGTGTGACAGCACATTCTTTTGCTAGTTGCAAAATAAAACATTTAAAGTCACGCCACCAGCTGACAGCTCTTTGAAGAAATACACAACAATGTGCATGATTAATGTATGTTATTGATTTTCATTAAAGTATGATCTGCCCAGGAATGGTCCAGCACGTACCCCTCAGTAAAACCACTATTTGTTGTTTCATGAGGCTGCCCTCCTCTAAATAAAAACTGAATATAGATCATCATCTTATTACAATAGTCACATTTTATCTCCTAAGGTTTAATGAACTCATTAATCATGACATAATCAAAGAACGAATTGAGGAGATTAAAAAAAAGTAGCAGCAAGGCGAATGGATGGGTCGACAAAAAACACTGTTCATTTTCTTATTTGAAGCCAATGGTCATAATTGGTTTTTAATCCATGATCATTTCACAAACATAACCACGTGTTTATCATTTTAACGCGATCTTTCAATCCAACGAACTTGAACTTGACCAAACCGCGATGAGTCCATAACACTAACCGTGTGTTTACGACCACGAAGGTCATCAGGTCTAATCAAGGCGGCTTGTATTTATTTTCTGTGTGTTCTGTTTGTTATTCTGTACTTTGCTTAATCTCAGCACTTACTTGAAGGGTTATTGATCCATTGATGATTCAATCAATCTTTTTAGTCTATAAAATGTCCAGAATAGTGACAAATGTCTGACACATGCTACCAAAGCACAACATGATTTTGGAAAAAGACTGATCCTTCATCCTTAAATGCCAATTCATATATTTTCTTTGCCCTCCAGTGTATTTATACCAGCACTACGCACACATACATGCTCATCTTCGTAATTTTACTACAAGTATCGCCAATAGTTAACTTTTCTGGCACGCACACTTTTCACTGACACCAACAGTCTGGTCGCACATTTCCGGGCCGCACATGAACTCCAGCACAGAGTCCATCACGACCACCTCATCTCAATGTAATGGTGTTGAAATTTCATCGATAGAATGGTGGACGCGTGGAAATTATTGGGCTTTAGTCTGAGCAGCAAATGAAAATAAAGAACTTATGGGTCATTTCTGAAAATAAAATGGAATTTGTATTCTGCAAATTCTGCAAATAAATGCAAATTTATTTGCACTTAACAAATGAATTGAAATGAGTTTAAATTCAACTTAAAAGAAAATATTTTAACATAATGAACTGATTGCAGCTCTCAAAAGCCTGTGTCCTAACTGAATAATAACGAGCTCCGATATTCAGCCCTAGTGGTTGTAGCTTGTTTGTTTCTGTTTTTTTTTAAACAGATATCTATGCATCCAAATATTTTAAGGATGGATAAGGACAGCAACACTAACACTTCTCCAGCTTGCGTGACAGTATGTGTTGCTCTCTTTATCTCTGCTGCAAGCGTAAAACTGTGACGTGACCCCCCCCCCTCAACCCAAAACAACAAGTACGTCTTTTGCCCCTGGACACTTTTCAGTTTCATTATCACTGCAGGGAGGATCATCTCTGTCCAGAAAACATCTGGGTAAAATGTGCACACTGAGATGAGGATTGAGGGAAAGGCCCATAAGGGATGGAGAGGAAAGAGGAGAGCTCGAACATTTGTATGTATGTAGAGGGAAATGGAGGGAAAGAAGGAAGGAATGAGGGGTGGAGCGAGGAAGGGGGAAGCAAACGGACAGACTGAACAGAAGAGAAGGTATAATGAGGGAGAAAGGTGGTGAAGGTTGGGGGGGGGGGGGGGGGGGGGGGGGGGGGGGGAGCAAAGCAAGAGCGGGACAGGTAGACATGTGCCAAACAACAGCTGTGAAGGAGGGATGAAGCGCAGAGGTAGGATGAGAGGATGTGTACGGGAGAAAGCATTCTGAACAACATCTGTAACGAGAGCCAGGGACGAGAGGGGAGGCAAGAGGGTCTTAAACTGAGAGTGAGCTCAGGTGACGAGTGATGCTGTCGACAGAGCAGGCAAGTTGGAAAATCCTGACACTGGAAGCTTGTTTTGGGTTTATAACCACAGATACATCAGCTGATAGGGACCAACAGCAATTTCAACTTGTTTAGTCCTTTGCTGAATTAGGGAAAGAAAAAATAATAAAATAGGAGCTTTTCCGGGAAACGTCTTCCATCAGCTGCATGGCCTATAGCTTTGGTATTTCTCTCACCATCGAGACCACAGGTGGTTCAGCTCGCACTGGACCAGCTTTTAGCCGCCGATGAGCAACAGTTTTGCGATGCCCATTGTGTGAGTGGGTAAAAGTGGAAGTTTGCAGTAGTGTCCCTGTAGGGGTCAATATGTTTGTATACATCACTGTCTTTGCAACCATAAGAATATTTATTATTATTTACACTTCATACATGATGTTCACACATGATGCTGTTTCAGATTTAGTTTAGATTATTATTACACAGATTATTGTGGATGGAGCAACCACGACACTGTCGCCTAGTATTTAAACGCATCCTTTTGTGGGGAGGAGGTTAGGGTGGACGGAGGGTTGAGCTGAGACCTAAATTCAAATCAACTAAACTATGGTGTTTTTGTGGCTAAACCCAATAAAACTACAATGTTTGCACAGTTATGATGCAGTGTTTTTGACTTAAAAAAAATAAAAAATGGTTTCACACGAATGTCTCCCTATGTGTAGGGAGCAATTCCAACAAACAGATGTGTAGGTTGTATGAGAGAGTCTAGGCAACAAAAACACTTTGTTAATGGACACTCACCTGTGCTAACAGCCACAAAAAAAAGGCACCGAATGCTGTTGTAAATGAGAGATTTTCCTCTTTTTAATTAGCAAAAATAATATTCCATGTAAAGTTACAAAGCTCTGAATGATTTCTGGAGCGACCATCTATGAGCTTCTGCACAGCTGTTAATAAGCAGGGAGTGAGTGAGAGCGAGCGAGAGCGAGAGAGAGAGAGAGAGAGAGAGAGAGAGAGAGAGCCCGAGGTCCATGCAGTGGATGAGTCATAGGCCCCCCAGCCCTCCCTCCCCTCACACTCGTACCCCCTGCTTTCCTTCCACTGACTCAATGGGAATTCACACACACACACACACACACACACACATGCTGAGTCGGGCGTACACATACATGTGCATGGACACACTCCTAATGGCTTCTAACCAATCCTCTCAGTGGTCGCCAAACCTGTTAACATGTTTTCCCTTTGGATAACAGCTGATGGCTCATATCCATGCACACGCACACACACACACACACACACACAGCGCAACTACTGATCAACACGAAACCATACACTGTCAAAATGTTTATGCATCCACAAATATGTGCACACAGATGCACGCACATAGAAATACACTGTTCCTTTTTCAAACGGCGTCTCCCCCTCAACGGCCATTGTTGAGGATTTTTCTGAGGGAGGCACTTTTGGCCTTGTGGCTGCTTATTGAAGGACTGTGGTTGAACTTCGAAGCTCACAGATGTGAATGTGTGTTAGTGAATGAACAGACAGACGGCAGCTCATAAGTGCTCTGTCAGCTCTGGCATTTCTTTTCCGCAGTGAACAAAATCATAACAGCCCATAAAAGCGTATTAAACCAGTTATCATCAATCATTCAAGTCTCAGGCTCCAGAGGCAGGTTTTTACTTCTTCTGCTACTACTACCACACTACTACTACTACTACTACTACTAGCTTATTGACTTTTGATCAGTGATTGCTCAGATTGGCAAATCTAAGATGTTGCCAAATGTTAGCTTGCTAACATTGCGTTTTTCATTAATGGCACACAAAACACCCAGGCAGGGAAACAGATCGAGATGGAGTATGAAATTATGTTGATAGTGTTTCCCGCGTACTTTGATTGGCTAGTAGGAGGAATGCGGCGATAAATTAGTGGCTTCATCAAAAAGAAGAGGAAAAGCATCACGTACACGGGGTGGGGGGGTGGGGTGGGGGGAGTGGAGCAGTGTTTGGAGGATGGAGTGAAGGAAAGAGAAGACCAGTGTTGCTGCTAGTATCTTGGTTATTTATAGTTTAAATGTCCTGGCTCTTTTTGCCTGAATTCATTGTCTGCCCCTCTCTGTGTCTGTCCTCCTCTTCCCTCTAGCCCCCACCCCCCACCCCCTCTCTCCTTCTCATTTTT
Source organism: Channa argus (assembly GCF_033026475.1). Classification (NCBI taxonomy): domain Eukaryota; kingdom Metazoa; phylum Chordata; class Actinopteri; order Anabantiformes; family Channidae; genus Channa; species Channa argus. Next base: position 5,972,313 of record NC_090199.1, read on the forward strand.
GCTCCTCCCTATCCAGTTCTCCCTACGCTCTCCCTGCACCGCCGCTCGCTCTTCTGTCTCCTCTTCTTTCATTTCTCGTGTCTCGTCTGGCTTGACCCCTGACCTCTCTCCCTCACGCCCAATCCCTCATCGTTCTGTATTTCCCTCCCCTCCCCTCCCCTCTCCTTCATCCCTCTTCTCTTTCATTAGATATTGGGTCAGTGCTCCCTTCTCAACTCCCCACCCCAACCCTCACTGATGCTGCTCACTGGTTGTGGTGTTTCTTTAGTAATGTTACGCAACAGCCACACACAGACACACCGGGGGGCACGATAGGGTTGCGGGGCGAGATATGTTATGTTATCCATTGCTCACTGACCCACTATCTCACCTGGCCTCCTGGTCCTGTCAGTCCTATCTCAACCCTGACAACCTATTGGGCTCATTTGAACCTATTTACATAATTGCATTTTCATGTTTGAGTAGAACATGTGGATATTTTCTGTAGACTTTAATAGCAAAATGTACAAATGTCAGCAGTAAATGTATAGGAATTTGCTACACGATGCTACACAATCATTTCTCGTGTCCAAACTTTTCAGATTCGTTTGAAACCATCTGCCTCAACTGCTTGAACTGGCGCCATGTTCATTTTTTGTTTCTACCTTGGCCTTTTGGCTTTTTGACTCCCGAAGCTTTTCGCGCTTCACCTTTTCCAAGCAGTGGGTGGCACATAACAAGTTTATCTCTTGAGATGACTTGCAGATCCACATCATTCCAACGTCAAACCACCTCCACGTGATCATGAGGGTGATCCACATCGAGCAAGTAAATTTAATTAAATCCAACAATGAAGATTGTGAGACCGTATTTTGTCTCTTGGTTTTGTTTTTTCACCCATTTTTACCGGCAGTTATATATTGCAAGACAGCTACAGCAGCTTAATTTGTAGTGCTGGGTAAATGTACTAGAACACTGCGTGCACACGTTTCTCTGAAAAGTAATACACTTGATAATGTCAGCTGGCATATTGTTAAAACAACAAGTAGGATATTAGTGGAAAAGATATATATCGCATAGCCCCAGCATTCGCTTTGAATTAATGCAAAAATTCTAATTTAGTTTCAGTACACCAGGTGTGAGTTGCTCTGGTGAAATGAAGACCCGTTTAAATCATTTATTAGATCAACAGGCCACTGCATTTCATATGCATATGCTTTTCTTCATTCTGGTTCAGATGAAGGGGAGTATTTTAACATTTTAAACACATAGGAAATCTGCTTTTTTTTTTTTTTTACATCTAAAACAGATGATGATTCTGCCCCCAAACAGTGATTATGCAAAGGGTAGTAGGATGACTCAGAGCTTTAAATATATCCTGTGGGGTTAATTAGTTGTCAAAAAATATATTGCAACGTTAGTGTGATGTCTTATAGCTCACTGGTATATCTGGAGCATCACGTCTTTTTGCCTAAATAAATTCAAATCACATTATGAGTGGTGACGTGCAGCTGCAGTTGGATATTGTGTGGTATGATACCGATTACATATTTTCAGCATTACCAAGCTATTTTGTCGTGTTTCTAAACGCCGCTAATAAATGCAACTATCTGATGAAGTTTGTTAAACTAGTTATATTGAACCAGGATTTGTCAGATCCCTGCAGCACTCGCTTGAACGGTGGCTTTCTAATTTGGTGTTGCGGCTTTAAGGAGGAGGAGGACAGTTCGCCACAGCTTGGCACACCACTGGCGGCGGACTTGAAACTGGAGGAATTCATACATTTATTTCGGATTTTGAGTATAATCACGCGTGCAAATGTGAGCATGAGTTTAGTTTGGTGATGTCACACATGAAAAAAACAACAACAACAAAAAAAACAGTGCACACTGAACATCAAAGTGCACAGCAGGCAGCAGACAGTGGGGGAGGGTGACGGGGATCAGACATCTTGGAGATGTTGGAGTTTTTGCACTCAACAATCCACTCCACCGTTGTGTGGTTTGGCAAAGCTACCAAAATGATGATACAGCATAAATCAGAATCTTAAGCCCTGCTGCCCAGTGTGTTGTAACAGAGAAGATTTCCGCGGAATTGGGGCACAAAGTCGTTCCACATATAGCATCCTGGCGTAATCACATCCAGGACCCAACATCTCTTGCCTAACTGATCAATAATCTTCTCCTGCCGGAGAGATATCAGCCCCATGAGTCTCTCGCATTTCTTTCATTCCCGTCACTTCTCGGTGTCTCTCATCTTTTCTTGCTTTCTCCTTTTCTTTTCATTTAATCTTTTCTGCCGATGTCCCTCCGTCTCCCTCTCTTTCCTCTGTGCCAGATGACTTCATCCGAATGGGAGGGGGGAGGAAAAGATTGCAGAAAGTTTTACCAAACAAAACTAGGATAGAGCAGAGGAGGGACCACAGAGAGAGAGAGAGAGAGATACCAGTGGGATTTCTTTAAAGGGGAGTCTGGCTGTTTGCAGGGGGGTTGCTACTATTCCCTTTTAAACGCTTTTAAGACATTTATTTCTCTTTTAAATGTTGTTTTTTAAAAGGAGGTTTAGGGCTAAAGGTTTGCATGATTTGTGGTCAGCCTTAGGACAGGGGTTGGACATACAGTCACAGCGTCCCTAGGTTTCCAGCACTATCTACTGAGTCTCACTGAGTTTTTTTCGACACGATGTCTGAGACCAGGCACTCAGATAGTCTCGTATATGGTAGCGACCCTGTTTCCACCGGTCCGTTGTTGCATGATTCATTTTAGTGTTAGGATTTGGAAGAACATGTTTTACTGTCCACTGCAGTGTCAGAGTGCTGCAGCGGTAACTGAGGAATAAACTGAGGTAAAGTGGCTGAACGCGCTCTCCAAACCTCACACCCGTCGTTTAAGGCTAATGTGCATCCACATGGTTGTAACACTCCTGTCCCGAAAGTGCAACACTATCAGTGACTGTGACATGTTTCTATGAGCTTGAACAAATTCCCAGCCGAGGCCAGAAAAGAGCAAACATCAAGCAGGTTTGCAGCAAGACTGGATCCAAAGTCTGTCTTCCGGTTATTAAACTACTATTTTCTTCGGAAGATTTATCTCTAATGACAATTTCAGGGAAGGGAATGTGCAGTTGGATGTGTTGGAGTTTTGGGACATGCAATTGAGTTTTGGATTTTCATATTTTAGCCATTTGATGACAATTTAGTGTGTCTGTGATAGTCCCGTTGTCCTTCAGTGTTTTTATTACTTATTTATTATGTATTATTGTGAGTGTTTTTACGGGCATTGATCTCATGTATGACAAGATTAGTTTAAAAGTCAGTTTATTTGTTCACAGTCCGCGTCAGCATGAGAGGCAAGCTTCATTTTATTCCACATTAACCAGCATTTTGTAGCATGCTGTTAGTGGCATCCACTGATATTGGTGAAGATTTGCAGATTGCGTGATGAGCTGCTGGAGTTTTTACATTTCACAAAAATGTTCAGCTCCGACCACAGACAACTAAACATGAGACCAGCAAACCCCTCGTCATTATACAATTCAAAGACAATTTAGGAATTTAGGAATCAACAACACATGAAAAAAAACAAATCTGCTATCACCTCGAGAAAGGGCGAGGGTCGAGAAACGGGGTCGAGAAACACAAGAGACTGGAAATTGGAGGAAATGAGGAACCTGTGCTACATGACAACATGGTGCTCCGTTTCTTTTTCTCAAAAAAAAAAATCTAAGAGATGATGGTTTTTGTTTCCAGCAGCACTTCTCCTCATCTGCCACACATACACATCAAACTAATTAATGTGTTGTGTGTGCACAGGCAAAGGAAAAGTAATTGCTCACTCTAAATTAGTTGGAGCAAATAGACTGAGAATCTAATTCCACATTTATTACAATTATGCCTAATAGGTCTCTCCATTGTCATATGTTTTCTGAAATGGCGCGGAAATGAATTGGGCTGCTCGGGTTAAAAGATTAAAAATGAAATACGCCTCACAGTGAGGTGGCTTTGTTCGGTTGGCTCTGTTCTCTGTTTGTTGAGGTGGAACAGTTCTATCAATGAAATACACGGAATGAAAAGTTTAGTTTTGGCTCATTTGCTTTGTACATTAATCAATAGATAATTAAAATGAATGACAACGGATACAAAGATTTCTGATAAGTGTTAGATTTTCGAAACCATTTTGAAAGATGCGGCCTCCAAGACTTTTCCCTATTTCTGAGGAACATTTCTCCACATGATTAAGTTGCCAGTGTGCAGCTTGGATTCACTCCTTCGTCGACACACGTCTCTCCACTGCATGATATATTTACTTCATTCCAAAACCGGTGACCTCACTATTACAAACATTATGAAGGGTGCATCCATTCAAATCATGGACACATTATTTGTTTGAGCGCGTGAACGAGAATAAATCAGAACAAACATAAGTAAACACAACGTATTCATATCGGTCATATTTTTCTCGTTTGCACATCAGACACACGCATCAGATGATTTTTTTTTTTTGAGTGAAGAAATGTGGGCTCAGATTTGGCACTGTCTGTAGCGGTACTTTGGGCGGTGAACTTCACATTTAAGGTGGAACGATAAAGAGTTTCTAGAGTCTCGGTCACTTCACCCAGTGGAGTGGTGTGTTTTAATAGTTCGTGAACAACAACTGAGGTCTATGGCATCGACAAATAAAAGAATCCAGGCTCCTGGTTGACAGTACGAGTACAGAAGATTCCATGCTGGCTTAAGCTCGTGTACGGTGATTAACTTAGAAAACTTAGAAGATTATCCGTTAACCCAGGTCCTCGGTTTGCACAGACGAGTAGCCACATTTCCAATCATGTTGGTTCAGGGGGTCCTGCCTTCATTTGGTTCCCCCGATCATGATGGCAATTGTATGCATATTGTCCAACTCCAGGCTGTGTAAACTTGAACTATCAGGTGATGTGTTTGTATCAAAGGAGATCGACACACTATAACCAGGTGTGTATAATCATCAGGCGGCTTCTTTTCCTCAGGCAAAGAAAAAATGCTGATCGTCAACCGATCAAGAAACTGGCAGACTCCATGAATGGAAGGCTTACTGTATGTGTATATATATTTTTTTTATGTCAGAAATGTTTATTTGTAAATTGTGACTTGTTTATTATTTAGAAATGTATTAATAGTTTGTTACTCTATTTATCATTCTCACTTTGACAGATGAAATTAAACAAAGTGAGATGGGAACAAACAGTTTTGCTTCTCATTCAGTTACATAATAATTCTGCACACTAACAGTTGCCCAATATTTGTGCACACGCACAGATTTCCTTCTAAGAAAGCCAAAAGCTCACTTTTACCTTCTTAAATATTCAGCTTTGAGGTTTATCAGCATTTCTGATTGACTGAGAGCCCTGGTGTGGTCGTTCAATTATAAAATGAGTCCTCGAAAATACAAGGTCCCCAATAATCGTGCACGTGTCTTTGAAACTGTAAAGCAATTTGAACATGGCTAACTAGTAGATTACTTCCTGGTGACAGGATGAAAGCACTTTGTAGAACGTTCGAGTGCGGTTCACTCTTTTTCACAATGAACAGCAATAACTGAGGTGCAGGATCTAACAGATGCTGTGGTGGGGCACTAGTCAGATGAAGTTCGGGGGCCACTTATACAGTAACACGAACGGCCTCAGATTCACTGTGGTTCCACTGTGGTATAAAACTGCGTCTGCTCTCTTTGTGGCATTCAGCCAGCTCAGCTCCTCGCGTAAAGACAGGGAGTCAGCTTCTTTTTACAGTAGTAGCTCCTGTTGCCACAGTTAAAATGGGACTTCATCTCTGACAAAAGTGGTGGGTGAGCAGCAAACCTAGGCTTGTGTGCTCGGGGGTCATTGACGGCAGCTGTAGTACTAATAGAACGGAGTAACAAGCCGAAGTCTATGACACTCACAACCAGTGGTCATGTGCATCTCAATCATGGTGGAGAATGGTCATTGTGAAGAGCAGACGGCCCAAAGAAAATTGTTACGCACATTTGGGATCATTTAAGAAACACTGAATATTCCCGTGTATCTGCAATCCACCATCGCTTTAATGTCTCATTACGTCTCTTGCATTAAAAGGCACTTATCATTGACTTATCGTCTTCCGGTCCACTTCACACGGTGGCCACTTCACAGCTACGGATACATTTTTAATAAAAGGGCAGGATGCGAAGGGGGTTGAAAGGACCATCGCCATGAGAAAAAACTCTCTCCCGGATGACTTATCGGTGGCAGTTTGAGAAGAGAGAGAAACCCAATTTCTGTGCAATGCTAATCGACCACATTGAGCTGATAGGCACCTCTGCTGTGCGGCACGTCTCCTTTGAGTCGTCTGATGTTCCTCCACCTTTGCAGCAGAGGGATCGCTTTAAAAGCGCTTTAGCGTGCCGACAGAAGGAGCCACAATTAGCATAAAGAGTAAAGATGCCAAGTATTTACATAACAGACAGAGCTGGTTAAGAGGAGGGCATTTGTACTTCTCACTGCCTCTTATTCCCACGTACACACACTTTCCGCTGCGTCTCAGTGAGTGGGTTAAGATGTTAATACTTCATAAAAGGATGTCTGCTAGTGTTTCATCACACTACATTAACTTCTACTTAACAGCCACGAGGCCAGGCGACAAGCAGCCCTCTGACTGGCTTGTGACAGCAGAGAGGTGAACAGGGTCTCTCCTTATTGGTGTAAATCGTCGCCCGCAGAGAGTCCCAGTGGGCCCCTCCTGCTCTGAGGATAAGTGGGTGATGGTGCCGTCCTGACCCCCGAGGGTGCAGGTGGCTCCAAGAATAATAGTATCTGCTCCATGTTTAAGCAGGATGTATAATTTAACGGGGGCGATTTGGAAGAGCGACACCTCATTATGACCGGGCAGCTCTTCGGGGGTGGGGGTGGGGGGGGGGGGGGGGGGGTGGTGGTTACGCAGTAGCAGATACATTTTGCTGTGAAAAGGTGGAGTTGAAGGGAACATTGGAAATGTTTAGAGCTTTATCTCTTCTATTCAAGATTCTCCTATACTGTACGTGTCCCGTGAGGAGAAATTCAAAGGGGTGAGTTCACATATGAAAGATGGAGACCTGCAAATTAAAGGCAATTAAAAATGGATTATTCTGTGCAAAAACACCATTTTCTTGATCTGTGGCTGCTTACAAGACCTGGATCTGAATTGTTTTACACATCTACAAAAAAATGGCCTTTTTTAAAAGGAGTCACTGAGGACATACTGTCCGTGAGGTTGCTGAATAAACTATATACTTTTTGACTTGTTGACTACTTAGTCGGTCTAGAGATCTTTGCATTACGCCACTAACTTTATAGCTGAAGTTAAAAAAACAGGAACAGAAAAAAAACTAGCACTGACCGAGACCAACTGCTGCGTTCGGTCACGGTTCGAACACAACACAAAGAGAGCAGCTGATGAACATCTAGTGCCACATATCCTGCCCTAGCAAGAGAAGGCCGACGACCCGGGACCACGGATTTTGAAAAAAGCAGCGTTAGCTTTACAACAGAACATTTTATTTCACGGTAAATAATATATTCAGATGTTACCAATCACCAACGATGGCAAAGAATAGCTGATTTTGAGAATGCTGGGCAAATTTTGCGGTAGGATAATTATAGTGACAATGAACGGGGAGTGTGAAAAATGTGCTATAAGTATGAAAGGTCCTCTTCGCTGTAAAACATGTGTAAAACATCCATCACTGAGGTCTTTTGAAACTCATTAAGAAATATGAAAAAAGCTGTTTTGCTTTCTGGACATCTGTTAGCATCCATGTCATCACTGAATCACAGATGATGGTGTAATCCTCTGCTCGGGCTGTGCAGGTTTCTTTAGTGCTGAGACAATCAAGTGTGCTCTTCATTTGAATCACGGGAAGAATAAAGTAAGGCAAAGAGGAGGAGAGGACCACTGAGCTGCCGGCCCAGTTCAAATGGGAATCTTGTCCTCGGGGGGGGCACGCACAAGAATGTATGTGAGAAACAGATAGGAGAGAGAGAGAGAGAGAGAGAGAGAGAGGGAAGGAAAAATGCAATTCCAGATTACATGTGCTGGTGCTGCAGTGTGGGTGGGCATGTGTTGGAGGGAGTGAGGGAGAGTGCGAAGAGCAGAGAAAGAGCGGTGATGAAAGAGAGCGGCGAGATGATGGACTTTTTGCCTGGCAGTGAGTGTGTGCAAAGTGATGCACTTGACATAATGTGGAATATTCACATGGAGACACCAGCGCTCAGGACAATAAATTTAAAGTGAAAAGGAGACACGCATACAAAGATATGTTGTTATTAAAGTTGAGGGAGCGATGGTGCAACAGCGTCTTTGCTGTATCTTCTATTTTTGCACATCTCCTAGCAACCACAGCAGGCACCATTTTGAATGTTTTACAATATTGTAAATACGTGCGTGTGTGTGTGTGTAATGATTGATAAAACAGAAATCACAGACTCAACAGTTACAGATAATGGATGGATGATGGATGTTATGGCTTAAACCAGTATCCAAACTGGATAAAGTACTATGTTCTGTTATTAATACTGAAATCTCTTGTTCATGTCTGATCAGACAGCATCACCTGAGACTCAGCAACTCTGTATTTCTGTGCTCGACTAAAAGCCTCACGCACTTCGATTCAAGTCTATTTAACGTTGTAATATCGTACGGATATCTTTCTTTTCTATTTTGTATGATAAATGTGATTTCATGAAAGACAAAAGGCAGAAATGAAGCATGCAAACAGTTTACAACCAGCCACTGACTTTGCACAAGACAGTGAGCAACAGTCTAAAACCTGGAAAACATCCTGAGTATAAAACTACTATAAAATAATAAATAATAATAATAATAATAATAATAATAATGTTGGGGGAATCTCCAGGCTCTGCAGTCACCTCAGCCAGATCAGCTTTACACTATAGTTCGAAAATGTTTTATACATTTATTTATTTTTAACACAGAGTTGCCCAGCTACCAGAAGGGGGCTGTCAGTTAGGGGCTAGCTGTCAAGTAGTTTGGAGTAAAAGTGGTTGATTGTCAGAGGGAGCGTTTGTTTTCATGCCACCCCCTCCAGAGGAAACCCACATGGGTAAACCTCGACCGTCAGGGACAGGCTGGTGTGTCACCAGGTTCCTTAATAAAGGGAAAGTTTAAATAAATCAGAATTTGGGGGGGGGTTAGCCTCAATTCCATCTGAGGCTGTTTCTCGTCGAAACACACAAGTCGTCTCAGAAACGGAACGGAATTTCAAAGTACAGCTCTACACACGCTTCACAGAAAGAAATTGCGAAATGATGAAAGCCTTTTGCAGTGAGCTGAAAGGTTTCCGAGCAGCTTCCTGGTGAATTATCTTTAATGTATCTATCAAAGTCTCCGTCATGAGAAACACTTTGTTTACCGGCGCATTTGCCAAAATGTATTAAAGGTATGTAAATATGAAAGAGGCTTGTGGCAGAGTCCTGTCATGCGTTTTTGTTTGTTTGTTTGTTTGTTTATATATTTTCTGTGTGTCGGGGTTTGGTATAAATTATTCCTTTTTTCCATGGTCAGGATAAAATTGCTAAGTACCTGAAAACCTAACTGCAAGTGTGTTCAGCACAGCAGGTGTGTGTGTGTGTGTGTGTGTGTGTAAACAATGGTCATTTGAAAGCAAGGCACTAGTCTTTCGTCCTTCAATTGCCAATTAACAAGGGCCCATTTAATTGGGAGGGCATACAATTACTACTGGAGCTGAACCAAGCTAAACACACACACACACACACACACACACACACACACACACAGTTCCTCTTAATGAGCAGCACTGTCAGCTCTCCTTTCTGCCTCTCTTCAATTTGCATTTTGCTCCCTTTCTCCTCCTGCCTTCTCCACCTCACCTTCCCGCCCACACTGTTGAAGGTGTTTAGATCAAACTCCTCCCTTCTTCTTCGTCTTCTTCTTGCTCTTCTGACTGTCACTTCCTGTCCCTGTGATGTGTTTCCTTCCAAGCTGTCTCAAATCTTGCATCTAACCTTTGTCTCCTCTTTGTATTTCTTCATCATATTTGCACCTTTTTAGTTTTTTGTTTTTCTGCTGTCACATTCTGCTTTTTTTTACCCTCTTTCCTTTTCCTGACTGTCTTCTCTGATAACTTCCTTCATTCTTTGTTTTTCTATCTTTCACTTGCCATTATCTTAACTTCTACTGTAATGAAAGCAGTGTTTACTAAAGGGGAAATATTTCAGATGCACACTGTAAATACACATGTAGCATACAAAAATCCCATTTCTACAAAAGTTGGGTTGTGGTTCAACTTGCAGATATATAGAGAAATCAACATATTGCACATTGCTTAAGACCTATATTTGATCGTAAATAATACCAAAGACAATATGTCAAAAGTTGAAACTAGAGAATTTGATCAGGAAATTTTTAAAAAAGAAATATTTGTTCATTTTAAAATTGATGCCAGTAAAACATCTCAAAACATTTAGGACAAAGGAAAAAAAAAACTGTCCTGACATACAGGTTACGGAGCAACATATGCTACCATCCAGACATCGTTTGTATTTCAGTGAAGGCCTTGATTATTCCAGCAACACAATCCCCAAAACCACAGTTTGCATGTACTGTTTTGCAACATCATGGTTTAGCATTAGGACTCTGGTTGCTAATCTGACCCGTCTTCAGTCCAGACTTGTCCCCACACTGAAAACATTTGTTGCATTATGAAATAAAAAAAAATATAAAGGAGGCCATGAACTTTTGAGCAGTGACTAACAACCAAGACACAATGCAACAATTCACACTCAAACTTTGCTTTTAAATTACACAAATCAGTTTCTTCTCATATAAGTTTTGCACAACCTCCCAACTTTTTTGGAAATGGGGTTTGTACAATATTCCTGTCATAGGAATGATAGCTTACATTGGACAAAACTGTAACTGCTTTGACTTTTAACTCCATGTCTCCTTCTCCTCCCCCCTTGCTTTTGCTCTCACACAGGTTCTTTCAAAGGCATGTGTAAGCAGATAGATCACTTTCCGGAGGATGCTGACTATGAGGCCGATGCTTCCGAGTACTTCTTACGTGAGTCTTCCCTTACGTCCATCAATTCATCCATGTGTCCGTCCATCCGTGCACAATCGCTGATCTTACTGAACATGTTATCCAATTCCTGCCGTTATGCATCAACGTGACCACCTGGGTGTTTAAGCTTTATGTGATAATCAAAGATAAATAGAAATAGACAGGTGACAACTTGAGATTGACAAAGGTGACAAAGTGAGACAACAGGAGGACTGAGGTGAGAAGGCGTAGGTGGACGAAGCAGTAGAAGGTCAAAGAGGAAGAACGATGAATAAGGGGTCATGAGATGAAAGATGGCGGGAAAAGGTGACAGACAAGGACAGTGAAAGGTGGACGAGGTGAAGGACAAGGAGTAGGGTACCAGTGCAGTGCTGTCGGTCTCCCAGCGGCTTGCCAATTAGGACAACTTCTTCTATAAATACTGGAGGATCTGCTATGTGGGTCACACCTCTCTCTCTCCCCCCCCCTACCTCCCATCCATCCCTCACCTCCTCCCCCTCGCTTTCCATCTGCCTTTCCGTCTCCGCTGAGGCCCTCACACCCGTCTGACAGCTGGTGGATGGAGCCCATGGGGTGGAGCGGGAAGGGGACAGAAAGGGAACTGACTTTGGCGTCACGTCTGCTCAAAATGTTGTTTGGAAGTTTGTTTTGTTTTTGGGTTTTTTTTTGTTTTTGTTTTTTTTTTTGAAGCTAGTTTGGTTTAAATAAGGACATGTCACACATAAAACATAAAAACTATGTGCTACTTTTAGATTTGAATATTTTCATAGGGTTGGTAAGTTTCTGGATGCCATTTATGCAGTTCGACTGACTCCTTAGTGTAGTATTTGACCCCTCTATACCCAAAACGTACCATCAGATAATCCCTGTATGAGATAAGACAGGAATCCATTTTTGTTGTGGGGTATGTTACACCCGCAGCAACGGCCAAGTTTGTATTTAAGCACAGAAGCTATTTATTTGAAATTTACTGTAACTCACACTGATTTACTCACGCTGCGTGTTGCCATGGCAACCAAATATCTGAGCTAACAAACTGAGCCACACACATTATCTACAGATGTCCATATCCTCAGTGGTTGGAGCGGGGCACCCCATGGGGATTTCAGCTGTCTCTATTTGAACTTTGCGTGTGTGTGTGTGTGTGTTATGATATATTTGACATGTTCCAGTTGATGAGTAAATAAATAAACAGACACACACACACACACACACACACACACACACACACACAGTATTTTTGCAGTATTTAAGCTTTTCTTCTGTTCTTTTCTGCTTTACATCTGTTCTCTGTGTCACCTGCCAACTCCATATAACCTCTTTTCCTCACGTATTGTACAAAGACAATATAATTTCTGTGCCGTGTCTTTCTCTGGACATCTGCATCTCTCTTTTTATGATTTCTGTTTCAGCTACTGTACTGCCATTAGTTAAGACCGTCCTCAAAGGTTACGGCATTGCTTTTTGTTACTGTCAACAAATCTCATTAAAAAAGCCCGAGCCAATAATGTTTTCGCCCGGCTCGCAGTGTTTACCGACCTACCCTGTGTTCGCACATACAGTGGAGATACAGAGGAGCTGACAGTAACTGGGCTCTGGGAAATGTGCTGCTCTGCAGTGTGCGGTTGTTTGAGCATGTTACATTATGTTCTCTGCTCTTAATGGACAGCTGTTGTCTGATGTATCCATCACTGCCAAACACAAAAAAAAAAAAAAAAAGATATTTTATTTATTTGTCATTCAGTTTCACTAAAAAGTTCAGTAATAGTTCATTATTTATTGGATCTCAAAAGGTAGAAAGATCTTGAATGGCCCAGGCTTTGGGATCAGTATGCATGAGTGCCCTGTTAACTGACCCTCTCTGTACTAAGCACAAAGAATCTTCAAGTCGTTGTTATTTTTAAAAAAAGTCACGTCCTCAGTCACATCCTGAAATAATTGCCATTGTCATGATTGGCCCATGTCCTTGATAATGAAGGAAGACATCGTGCATCTCGTTTGATAATCACGTACTAGATCTAACATTAGGCTACAGCCCCACAGAAAGTGCAGGTGAGTTATTGTATATTAGCAAACGTGCACTATTTGTAGAAACCCGTTGCTCCTCTTTTGCAGAAGCATAAAGTTGTAAAATAAAGTTTTTTCATTGGGCATGGAACCAATGAAGTCAGTTTCACAAATATGCAAAGCAGATATTTTAAGTTTAACGCTGTTTCACATTCTTAATTGTATGTGACTATGACCATCTGCACAAACCGTCCTATTGCTCTAATTCTGTATTTCATTGCTTGGTTTTTGGGCACCACTTTTACAGACTGCAGGATTACACAATTATTGTAAATGCACCGGCTCTTGCACTCTCTGCTTTCGGTTTCTTGTAATCTTCACTGTTACGGTAATCGAAGCTCATTCTGCTGTCGCACTCACTGTAATTCAGTCTGAGTAACGGCGTCACCTAAATTACTGAAATGACAATGTAAAGTGTGCATGATGACACATTGTGGCAGATGGAGATGGTGCAACATTTGTTTATAGAGGCATCTCTCAGTCTTGCTTCACATCCACATTGCCACCTGGACCCTTCCCAATACAGCAACAATCTGTTAGTGATTGATACTGAATAGTTGGAATAGTTGGGTGCCTTGCTCAAGGATATAGTAGCAAAGAGAGGGGTAACATTTGCTCTTCACAACATTGTGCCAGAAACATTGTGCCACTTTGACAGTTGCTTGTCTTGAAATACATTAAAATTGGACCTGGCCTTCTGGGTTTTATGATCAAACCACTCACCGTCACCCACTCGTTGGGTGGATTTCCTGGCACTAAATGCTAAGCGGTCACTGAACTTTCTTCTTTGTTTCTATCATAGTTATAGCATCTACAGTATAATATGTTGGCACGGATGAGTTATGAACTTATATTTTACGAAAGGACAGTCAGAATACATATTAATGCACTGGTGTTACACTGTGCACTGGGTGAACCCCAGTGCAACAATTAAGGGGGGGGGGGGGGGAATAGTACGAAAGGCAATATTTATTATAACAAAAGACATAAACTCACTTCTATGACAAAACTAGCTCCATCTCAGAGGGATGACTACGAAATAACTCAGACTTCGCACTAACGAATTTAACGAGCGCTGAATAGACAAACTAGAAGGCGGAATGGAAGATAAACATGGATTGAACAAAAAGTAAACAAAAAACTAGGGGACACTGAAACTAACAAGTATAAATCTTAAAATAAAATACAGAAACCTGAACCGGGGGGTAGATATTAGGAATCTCAATAGGAGAACTGAACATAAAACCAACAAGGATGAGGCAAATAAACCAAGGAGGGAAGGAGTGAGCTGACGGAAACTACAACAACTATACCGGGAAGTAACAAAACACTGGGAGAGCTAGACAGCCATGTAACCCATTAACTAAACCAACACACACTACAAACCAATTAATACCTGCAATCCTAAAGGCGCACACACGGAGACAGAATAAGAACACAGAATGAGAACCAAATCAAACCTCAGACCACGAAACAGAAAACAGAGTCCGCAGGAACAGGGTCAGGAGTCCGAGAATCAAACCGGACGACGACATGTTGCACGGATGACAGAGGCAAAGACAAAGGCAGGGGAACAGGTGAAAACAAAGGTGAACGGTGATGAGTGGTTAGGCTGGAGAAATGAACTAGAGACCGGACGCGGGGGAAAGGGGTACAAAATAAAAGTCCAAGACAGGAAGTCAATGTGAAGGCCAGATCATGACAGTATACTTTAGAATAATGTTCCTGATCTGAGGGTTGAACGGTCCATTGTTACTGGAAAAGCTGTAGAAACTCTCCCACCAGCAATGAGAAGCAAAAAAAAACTGTGACATACTCATGTTTTTATCATAGTGCATTCAAGTTGCTGCATCAGTTTTTAGGCAAGCAGCAGTCAACGTTGCTGACTGTGATCTGTCCACGCAACAGTCCAGTGTTCAGTGCAGCTTGGCCCCTGTGATATGAGATGTGAAGCACTTTGTCAGTATTATAGAAATCCCCTTCCTCAAAAGAAGGTGACACGAAACCAAAGAAATTCTGGAAGAGACACATTCATTAACACTACTATTCACACCAATGGTAACTGAAGCAGTAGCAAACTAATAGCGAATGGAAGCCGTTCATTTTTGGATTCTTTACTGTCTGTCTCTCGCTTTCCCCAAGGGTCTTTTCAACCTCTCTCCCTCAGTTTCTCGCTCTATCCCACCCCACCCCACCCCCCAGCCCCCTCCCCTCTCTGGGTGAATTTGTACATGTTGTTATGTAAGGGCAAGCAGTCAGCCTTCCTCCTGCAGCACTTGTGCTATGAGCCGCAGCCACTGAGAGAGAGGAAAGACAGAGCCACCACCCCAATCCTTCACCACAGCATAATATAGAGGACACGGCTTACGGTTTACCTTCTTTGCTGCACCCATATGAACCGGAGAGCAGCATCGCCGCTCAACGCTTACTTTATAAATGGCGACTGGCTCACATCAATGAAGGATTCTGCTGCTGTTCGAAATAGTCAAAAGAAATTGCGAAAACTCTACTCGCGATTAATCACGATCCTAGACTGACCAGAATAAAGGTGCCGTACTAAGTATTGTCACGTGTTGTCCCTAAATTATCACTTAGTTGCAAAGTAGAGTCGTGACGTCGGACAAACCACGTTTCATGGCACATGGCACACAACAGAAACGCAAACCTCTTTGTTAAAAGTATCAAAAAAGTTGGGTGCCATAAAACGGGTTAGTACAATGGCACTGACCCAAAAAAACAAATTTTCTTATTATCTCATTCATTTCCGTGAAACTGGGGTGGCATGAGACAACAGTCACAAGGCCTGAAAACAAGGATGATACAAGGACGGAAGATTCATTTCAGCTTATTGAGACTCTGTGATGTCCTACATAAGCTTTTTTTTTTTTGGGATCTATAGTCTATTATCTATCTCTTGGACACAACCTGAGCTGAAATTGTGTTGTCAGTTTGGCTATTGGTGTGAACACGGTGACTTCATGCATACATTTACCGTACGCACAAACAGAGCGTTCACACTTGCGAGCACATTGTTAGGGAGTGTGGATTCGGTTTTACACCTGAGGACACGTAAAACATACACTGCATTTTGGGGATGAATGTGTATAAGGAGATGTTGATGAGGGTGTTTTGACCAGGACAGCATGTATTGGGGTTTTAATTTAAATGCTGTGAAATGCACAATACGTGTGTGTGAATCAAAAAAGCCAGTTTACACCCTCACTGGATTTAAACCCAACCACCAGAGATGCTGCACGACCTCAACCTTAACAAGTACAAGAAGTAAATCTTTGATATGTGACGGTAATACTTGCTAAAGGTGCTAATGTTTAGAGGACAATTCACAAACAAAGTGGAACATGCACATACAGTAACAGAAGAGGATGTGTGCAACACTGTCCACACTGTCGCCATCAATGTTAAGTGAATCCACTCACTGACAGACGATCGCAGAATCAGATGCCAGGAAGCTGCCAGTAAATATTCATGGGGAATGTGTTGGAAAAGGTTTGCACAGATGAGTGCTACCAGCTGATGGAAATGTGGATGTTAACAATATATATATATGTATATAGTTTATACCGATCATGGTACTTGAGGTATAAATGAGAAAAAATTAGTTAAGTACATGATTTGACTACTTATGCTATACAATGGTGACCTTAAACCTTCTAAATACGTTTCCTTTTGCAAAAAATAGCCCTGGCCAAAATGTCCTCGCTTTCCAAAAACGTCCTCGCTGGGTCAACAAGTTAGTCCTCCCAAAGATAGAAAATCAAGACACATGCACACAGAGTCCTGATTTGCTCTGAACTCTCTGGAGTGGAAGCAGTGCACGGATTCTATAATTAGACCACTGGATCTTCATATATAAAGCTAATACTCCAGATCTGGATGCTAGGAAACATGTGATGTCACCCACTGATGACGTCAACGCGCTGATGTCAATGCAGCTATTTTTGGAAGCCAAATTCTGACATAGAGGCATTGCACGATTTGTAATATGGCACGGTGATGACTGGCTGGCTGGGAGAGCTTCCCCTATGTGTGTTGCTTAAACTCTCAGAGGCACCTAGATGCACATCTGTCGGGTGGTTTGTTCTTTATCTTTGTCCCCTTAAATAACATGTCTTCGTTTTCCAAAAAAAGGATTCAACTGGTTGAACATTTCTTAGCTTTGCATAGAAACACACACACACGGAGACACACAGTTGTTCCCCTGTAGCTGTTTTTCAGAGTTCCTGCTATCACATGTTTTTTGCTGCAAGGATCTCCCAAAAATCCATAAATGGATAAAATCTGTGCGTGTATACATTTGCAGTGGACTGATGAGCCAGCAGGGACATTTAGGAACTCTGTGTCATAACTGTATATTTCCAAGTGATCTGTATCATTAAATACTATGTTCAGCTTTAGTGGATTTTCTAACTCACTTCAAGCTTCACACACTATTAATTATTAATTAATTATTTATTATTATCACTTTATTGGGGACAAATACATGGTCCAAGACAGCAGAAACAACAAAACACTAACACGCACACAAAAAAAGCAAAAGCTGCATAAAAAAATGCATTTACATATAAACGCTAAAACGCCAAACGTTCGACCTTTGAGAGAAGAACGCGACCGAGTTTAGTTTGGGGCTGTTTACAGTGTCTATGCACATATCTTTACGTGAGATTCCGCAATACAGCCCAGCAGGTAGACACACCAACACCAGCAAACATTTGACTGGCATTGCTCCACCGTGGCTCCTTAAGCAGGAGCCTCATCCCGTCATTATACGCCACATTAAGTTTCTGCGTACTGCTCTTTCTATAGCGCCGTCACACATGGGCAGCATCCATAGGAGGACAATATGCTTTAAAAAGTCTTCACAGATACTGAACACGCTGTCTGTATATATCCCTATCATCCAACAGATCGTTGGTTATATAATGCCCTTAATATTTAATGTTTCACACTTTGAGGACAGTACTCGACAGGACAAAGTCAGGACATGATAGTTTCCTATCATCCCGACCCCTGTCAATCATGATGTTACTCTTCTTTGCATTATATTTAGCAAACCCTTAGTTACTGTTGAAGACCAGCGCTATATGGACAATAATAAAAAAATAAAAACACACCAAATCAAATGGTTGATTATAGAGATCCTGTTCCACAGTCAATCAAAAACTTTGCTAAATCGACCATATAAACATCAAAATAAGAGGAGATAAAATACTAGTACATGGACTGGTACCAAAAAGCCAAAATTGTCGGTGAAAATTTTGGAACCCTTCTATTATATAACTTGTAAAATAACTGTTCATGCATCAGTTGGTCAAAAGCTTAAAACACATAAAAATTGGGGAATTATGCCTTTTATACAAATCCCAGATCTCCTTCAGGGCAAAAATACACAAATCTGTGCAAAGTTTGCATTTATTTTACAGTTTAATCCAAAGAAATTAGGATAGATAGCATGTTAAAGGTGCTATGGGCTGTTCCTCTTCCGATAAAAGAGTGTTGTATGCAAACGCAATTATCACCAATAATATGTAAAAAAGTAAAGCAATATTTAAGCAGATGTGGGGAAATTAGGGCACTTGTTTGTCCTGCTGCAATGAGAAATGTTGCAGGGCCACAGCACCTGAAGGATCACTTAAAGGATCTAAGACATCTGTCAGGTCAGGGTCTTAGAGGAGAGTCTCTTATTAAATTCACTGAATTTTATAGTTCATCCAGACTTAGATCCTCGAGTGTGTGTGTGTGTGTGTGTGAGAGAGAATGAGCAGATTGTGTGGGCAGTACAGTGTATATGGGAAACACCCCTCTTTAGAGCGGGAGAGTGAGTGAGTGGGCGAGAAACTGATCGATGACTGTGTTTACTTTGTTGCTTCTTGAGCTGGTGTGTGTTTGCAAGTAATGGGGCGTTTTAGTTTGTGTGTACACACTCAGGTGTGTGTATGTGTGAACCCAGGTAGCTCCCATGATGGTGCACACCCCTGCCTCTATAATTCAGCCACAATTACAAGACTCTCCTTTGCCGCAGCTAATGAAACCATAATTCAGCCTGAGACACACACACACAAACACACACACACAAACACACACACACACACACACACCACTGCAGCAGAACCAACCAAGCAGTGGGAGAAATGAAAGGAAGGTGAACGTGTAAAAGGGAAAATGAAAAAGCTGTTTTGAGACTGAGTGCTTTTTCTCTGCACAGTACTGAATCACAGCCTACATGCATGACCAGATATTATTCATTTACACTGAGACTTAACAAACAAATCTGAGAAAAAGGGGGAGAAGAAAAAGCTTTCTGGCAATGAGCTTCTTACCACCTGTTTGTGTGCAGGTCATCATTTGTGGCATAAAATACATAACAGAAGTGTTTCCTTTTACACAAAATGCAACACGACTATTCTCTACCCCCTCCCCTCCTTCAATGTACGGCAATAATAAAAACCGTCCTACAGTAAATGTCTGCTAATTAAAAACTGCATCAGTAAACATCAGTAATAGTGCACAACTGCACGAACCAACAGGGAAACACAGAAACAAACCCCTGCTCAAGGTGAGCTGTTATTAAAATATTCTCAATCTGCCTGAACCTACACCGAACACGTGCTTGTTGGTAATGGATACGCTGATGGATAGAGATAATCAAAGTTTTCCTAGTAGTGCTTATTACTTTCAAATTGCATAACCATCCTCACAACACGACATGCAGTAATATCATCGAATGCATAATTGAAACCAGAACAGTGCGAACTGTAATTGTGCTGACCTGAGATGTAGCAATAATAGCTTTGGGGAATAATCCCAGCTCTATGGCTATTATATCGCAATGGTTTTAGCAGTAACCAGTATCACTGCTTGTGAAACCCACTTCCTGTTCATTGATTTGGCCCATACCTGTAGCAGCAGGCTTCTGAAAAGAAGTGTAATAAAATGAACACTTAAAAGCTTTGCTTTATTTGTTCGTCTCTTGTCCCGCAAGATGTGCGAGTGACGAAAGTATAAGATCTGTAGGTGGCGCTCAGATTATGCGCAAATCCTAGTCCCTACCACAAAGTACAGTGCCAGCATTACTGTATCTGTACGCCAACAATGTACTGGAGTAGAAGCTATATCCAGTATTATTCAAGGGGCGTGAGAACACCGAAAGAAAATGGGTCATTTTTAATTCCCAAGTATAAACTGGTTTCACCTGGGATTAACTGTAACCTGTTGGTGTTTTGTAATCTTCACCGGGCTAAAGTTATTTTGATAATGAAATATTCACCTGGATGAGACTGGGTTGAGTCAGGAAACATTTTTTGACCCGTGGGAAAAAAAAGGCGAAAGTAATTTGATAATGCAAATTGTCTTAGCGCTGTTTTACTCTCATTATGTTTATGCTAAACACGAAAAATGGGATGAGAAAACAGAAGATCAACCAGGCCTTAAATAGTTTTCTGGTACGAAAGATAACTGATGTGACTGTGTAGTTACGGAGACAGGAGCAGAGAAAGTAAAATGTATTTGTTCATAAAAACAGATTGAAAACAGATCTCCAGCCGATCTGACACCAAAACCACATCATTAGACCCACGTTAGAGATACAAACTGCAGGAAATCGTATGTCCATCACATCATCTGACACAGTCAACATAAAGACGCGGTTATGACAGCAGCTGAGTGATAGATCAGATTTAAAAGTACTTTTCACCGAGAAGTTGTTACTGCATCCACAGATAGCAGGGTTCAGTACTGTGGACTGGGGACGAGGACGCTGGCTGAACAGATGAACTGCAGGTTGGATTTAATGAGCCTTTTTCTGAATTGAACACACACTGCATTCCTATCCGAAAGCCACCAGCAGGATACAGGAGACATGTCGCACACAAAAACCGTGAGACCTTCAATGGCTACATCTGTATTATAATGCTGTTGCTACCTTTCCAGCAGTTCAGAGATATTTTAGCCCATGTAACAGGTAGAAAGGAACATGCAAAAATTATTTTGAACCAGATGTTTGTAAGATGGTGTCTGGTACGATTGATGGTGTAATTGTTATGATGATGCAACATGGCCTGAGGTTTAAAGCGATAACTTCACAGCCTAAAACATAGTTTCTGTGGGGATGATGAGCTAAAACCAAACAAACAAACTGTGGAGGTCGACTGCTTGCTGCTCAAGCTCCTTCACTCTCAGCTCACCTCTTCCTGCCTCTGCCTCTGTATCGCGGTGCGCTCGGTGGCAGGAGGCACCCGGAGGCCCGGTGCATTTGGTTAAAAATTCTTCCCTTTAAACTTCCTGCTTTCTGCTTAAAGCGCAAGCTCAGAGAGGGAAAGAGAGAGAAAGAAGACAGAGATCGCTCGAGGCAAAGCAGCTTCACAGAGAAGTGAAGGTCTGCAGTCTTTCGCTTCTCCTCGTCTTCCCTTTCCTCTCCTGCTCTCATTTTTTCTATTGTTATCCCTCTGCTTCCTGCAGCTACCCACCTACAATTGTGTTGGTCTTTTAACCCAAATTGGTGACGTCCGGGCTTGTCACATTGCGGTTAACATGCCTGTCTGTCCAGATTCATATTCTAATCGGTTCATCCATCAGTTCCAGCAGATGTTTGTGCCAGATCTAATCAAATTCCCTCCAGGCAATTCCTATATATGGGACCCACATGAGGATGCAGTGACCTTTGACCACCAAAATCTATCAATTGGACACTTTTGCCAATTGTGAAGAAGTGAAAGTGTCCAAAGTGCTTTCTCTCCAATCCTATGCTCTAGCTTGTTACAGCACTGAGCTGGCATCATATCATATATACAGATGGGTGACAAATAGAAGGAAGAACAACATAAAGGTTCTTAGTATGGTGCTACACTACCATGTGCCTTTTGACCAGCTTCACTGTGCCGTGGTGTTGATTCTCACAGTCTGTGGGACACGATTCTATTTCTTTCTTTTTTTTTTTTTAATGGTTTATCGAGGTGCGGATCGTTGTCGGAAACATTGGTTTAACATTTTCCATGAAATGGGCTGAGAACTATTGACTGTAACAGCTTTAAGCTTTAATTTGCATAATTTTCATTCCTAAAACCATGAATTGACCCATTTTGACCTATGAACGGGAAAATCCACAAGACACCATTTATTCAGGTTTTCCTTCGTCACCTTTCTGTGTGCACGGCGATAAAATTCATATTTAAGAGACTCATGCAGGAAAATCATCCTTTTAACTGTAATGTCGGTACAGCGATTTGCGGCGGCAGTTGTCATTACAGCTTGAAAATGAACTCAGCAGTTATAAATTAGAAGGCCGGAGGACGTATTCTGAAATCAGGGTATGTTCTTTTGTGTCTGCTAAAGAATCTTAGCCAGCTGTGTGCTCAGCTCTAGCAAAGCCATAAATCAAGCAGGTGTTTGTGCATGTGTACATGTGTGAGGCAATAGGCCTCTTGATAAAAGGTGTGTGTGCATGCATACAGTATGTACCTGCTATGAGGGTCGGTCCACCTTGAAGAAAATTTGCCCTGACAGCACATAGCAGTAAAGAAGAGGAGGTGGGGTTAAAACAAATACAATGGAGGGAGGAGGAGGAGGAGGAGGTTTGGTGCAGAGCCAACTCTGAGGTCACCTTAATATTTGATCTGCTTCTGTGAATGGAACCGCCACAGAAGAGATGGAGGCGGCACGGAAAAAGAAAAAAGATATGGATAGTTGTCAGCATTATTAGGAACAAGGTCAAGGAGACTCGTGAACATGTTCTTTCTGCCACAGCCATTTGGGTGGATTTGAGCAGGGTAGTAAATGCTAACTCTGGATTTTAAATCTTATTTAGCTACGTTTTGTTCACTTCAGCATCCTAAGGTACAGGACATCACACTCAACCCGGAGCAAGGAACGGGGACAGTAAGAGGGGCGGAGAGCACTCAACCGAAATTCGTTGAAAAAGAAGCATAAAGTTCGCAGCCCTAAATCCACAGAGTTCTTTTTTCCCTTTCTTAAGGGCACTCGTCACTATGGGAACACATCGCTACATCTCTTCAGAGCAGCAAAACACAGCAATCAGACGATAAGACAGGATGAAACAAGTCGAGCTTAAGCCTTATTGTCATTTAGATTCTGTAACCATTTGATGTCATGTTGTGAATGGCTCAAGGATGCAGGATGAAGGAAAAACGTACTTTCACCAAGCGAAGCAGAACTATGGTAAACACTGAACTGGCAGGCACGAGTTCCTTCAAAAGTTCTGTGAAATTGGCCGCCTACGAAACCAGACCAAGCTCCAGATGGTGAGTTAAAGAGATGGAGCGATAGAGCAATGGAGAGGCGGCTAATAGATGGAGATGGACATGCACCCTATTGGAGGAAAGACTCAGAGTTGTCTTCAAGTACCCATGCAGTATTATAATAATGTAGAAGTAGCCGTCAATGTACAGTTAAGTACAACGGTATGCGTGTTGTGCTGCATTACTGCCAGGACTAAAGCATCATTTGATTTTTCCTGGCATTGGACTTCCAACCTCCATCATTAGTAGCCTGCAAAATAAGCCAAGTTAAATAAAGGCCTACATTCATTAAGCCTAAAGTTGGATCTATTTGACTGAACACTAACTGAACAAATTTCTGTCGCAATCAATTGGTTCAGGCATCCACTTAATACATGCAAGGGAACCATTAGTGTCCGCGTGGACATTTTTGTCATTTTATTGTCATAGTCGAAAAGGCTTAAAACTGCTCCTTGTTGAGCTGTTCAAGTGGCTGCGGTAACAGCTCCAATACAAATGTTCTCATATTAATTATCATGTGGTTGAGTAGCCCGTCATTGCAATGCTCTTTGGCGAATGAACATTGAATCTTAGATGTCAGAGCTCTGGTCAGACCTCATTTAATAACCTCGCAGAAAGCATTAGCACAAATACATTTTTTTCCCCATGAAATATTAACTGGGCCGAATGTTTACTTTGACGGATTATTGTTGCTAAACATGTTGCTGCAAGCTGATTCAACCCCTGCTTCTGCTGCTTACAACTCCGCCGTGAATGACAAGTGACACTGACATTTTATTTTTGCCGTGATGTGTGCGTATCCAGGGGCAGTGCGAGCTTCCAGTATCTTTCCCATCCTGAGTGTGATCCTGCTCTTCATGGGGGGGCTGTGCATCGCCGCCAGTGAGTTTTACAAGTCACGCCACAACATCATCCTCAGTGCTGGCATCCTCTTCGTCTCCGCAGGTATAAAGAGTCTCTTTTTCTGTTTTACTCTTGCTATCAACACTGTCAAACCACTTTTCAATCGGGGAGAAGCTCATATATGTTACAATTATAAGCACTGCATACAAAAACAAATGGGTTTTCATTTCTTTCTGCTTAGCGAGAAGTGACAATCAGTTATGGTAGAATCCTCAGTGACATCACATCACACTACTTCATCTCTACTAAGGAAGTTGTTTTTCTCATTTGTCTGTGTGTGTGAACACATTTCAGAGAATTTGGAGAAAGGTTTGCATACGTTTAGCTAATTGGACTATTATCCCACCTTTACAGTTGCTTTAAATAAAGACTTTTACGATTTTTTTGTTTTTGTTTTAATGCATAACTATCGCATTGTCTTCAAGTGAAGAGTTTTACATTTACTGTCAAAAATGGATCCAGCATTGGCCTGATGGTATTAAACAATAAAAAAAAAAAATAATGTTCTTGTGACTGAGTAGCCGCTCGGATGCTCTTTTTATATTTAAAAAAAAATAACAAACTTGATTTTGTTGCATCCATTTATAAAAGAAAAAGAAAAAATATAGAATTAGGATGTGGAGGCAGAAAAAAAAAACAAATAAAGGAGAGAAGAAATAACATAGCATCCACACAGGATGGTGCTCGCTGACCACCAGGTGACGTGTGGCGTAGCATCTGACGCTAGTGTCCGCTTGCAACAGTTGCCCGAGGTTGAGGTTACGGAGACAAAAACTGCGCACGTTGCCACTTTAACAGCATTTTGGTGCTTTGTGTCTACATACAGTGCATGTGTGTGTGCTCGTACTGCTGTTCTAGGCCATGGCCTACTGTGCTGCACTAGATAACTAGTTCCTCTCAAAGTCAGAAGTGAGAGATGCGGTTTTCTCGGTTTCTCTCTCTTTCTCGCTGTCTGTGTCTGTCTCTCTTGTCCTGTTGCTAGGCTAAGAGAAGGCCACTGGGATTACTCTCTAAAAATAAGGTGTCCCTGATACTCTTCTGTTCTGATCCGTCTCAATCAGACCCTCATACCCCAGCCTGCTATTCTGTTGCTTTATGCAGCATTGCTTTTATTTATTTGCATTTTTGTCCTTCTCTCTGCTTGCCTGTCTGTCCACGAGTCTATTTCAGGCTACAAACAGACAGAGTGATGATGTGTGACAGGAACGACAGATGATTAGACGGAGGGTAGGGGAGAAAAGAGATGGAGAGAAAAGGTGAGACAAATGAGCTCGACGGCTGGCGAGAATTTGAATATAGTTAGAGCTGGTGAGGGAGAACTACAGAAACGCGGAGAACTACTTTCAAACTAAATATAAGAAACGACACGAGAGTGATTCTGCTCCAGCTCGGATCTGAGGAAAGGTCAGAGAGTTAGAGGGCGGAACGAACCACAGAGCGAGAACCTGCTGGTTGTCAATAAGCACGGTTGCAATCGATGCTTTTGGAAACACTCTGGTCAACTCCTGCAGATTCTATTCACATCCATCCTGCTTCCACGTGCATCTGAAAGGTTACTAAATTATTTGAAGCAGATTTTGGTTCTGTGTCACCCTCACTGATAACTAGAAGCATCACACAAAATGTGGTTGTGCTTCAAAGCACGGCGTCCCAAAGAACAGTTTTCTAAATTCAGCAAATGATTTCTTCTCAACCTAGTTCAGTAGTCTTTGTGTCTGGGTTCTGCTTTGATGTGCCTCTCTTCATTTTTCTGGCCATGCTTAGTGTACAAGTTATCGCTCCTGCCTATTTGCCAAGTATGCCAAGGCAGATCCATTAACAGGGAGGTGTCGTTTGTTTTACTTTGAGTTTCCAAAGTCTATGCCTCACTGATGTAGAGGCGTAAACAATGGTGTAGTGTTGGGAGTAATAACAGGTTTGCTGTTAGGGTCAGAGCACACTTGTCACAGACAGGGCAGTGAAACACTCTGGCCTGGGATTAAATGACTTTTTAATAAGCAATTGTACCTTGAAAAAACTTCTCCACAAGTGACCCTTATATAAATGTTGTCATTTTGTACATATTGTTGTCCAAAGAAACGTACGTAGTGAGGGACACACTCTAAGAGCAACTTGGGTTCGGTGTCTTGCCAGAGGACCCTTTGACACATGTACACACTGTTTGATATACTCTGTTTAGTTTGCAGAGCTGACATTTTGAGTGAGACCTATCGACTGTATTTTAATTTTCACCTCATCTCCCTCCTCCTTTCTCGGTCCTAGGCCTGAGCAACATCATAGGAATCATTGTGTACATATCAGCCAACGCTGGGGACCCTTCCAAAAGTGACTCCAAGAAAAACAGCTACTCCTACGGCTGGTCCTTCTACTTCGGCGCCCTGTCCTTCATCATGGCTGAAATGGTGGGTGTGCTGGCTGTGCACATGTTCATCGACCGCCATCGGGAGCTGCGTGTGGGAGCGCGAGCCGCTGACTACCTCCAAGGTGCCGCCATCACACGCATCCCCAGCTACCGCTATCGTTATCGACGCCGCTCACGCTCTTCGTCCCGCTCCACTGATCCCTCTCAATCCCGCGATGCATCGCCAGTGGGCCTTAAGGCCTTCGGAGCGCTGCCCTCCACCGAGCTGTCAATGTACACCCTGCCCAAGGGCCAAACAGGCACCCCGACAGCCACCTATAACTCAACAGAGAGGGACCACAACTTCCTGCAGGTCCACAACTGCATCCAAAAGGACCTGAAAGACTCAGGTGGCCACAGCAACACCGCCAACCGGCGCACTACTCCCGTATGAAACCGACAATGGGACTTCAGACACAAAAAAATTTAATAAAAAAAAAACAAAAACAGAATTTAGGGGGAGGCGGCATAAGACCGATCATAGCATAAGGAGATGGAAAGAGGAAGGCATAGGGGCCACAATGGATTGATGGAGTGAGTGGTATGTGACATTAGTTCTGAGTGCCGTACAGCATCTCAGATGATCGCCGAGTTTCAGTTTTAAATAAAGAAAACTGAGAAAAAAAATGCATAAAAAACATGCATGATTTCCCATCTACCGTTGTTTAACAAGTTTTGAACCTGTTTGTAAAGATTTGAGGCAGAGGATGGGGGAAAAAAGGAGTTGGGAGGGGAGGGAGAGGCGGCCAGTTGTTGGCTGCCTTAGAGCTGTAGAACTGTAGAGTGGTGGGCTGGGAGGGCTGCTGTACAAAGGTGAACTTTATATTTTTTACTCTTCCTCAGTCTGAAGAAAAAAGGGGGCATTTTCCCCCTTTGGCCTCGCCTATGATCCCGCCCTCACGCTACCATCCCACACACCCGAAACTCCCTTAAACCCCCCCACTCTTTTCTTTAGTTGCTGTATTTTTCTTGATTTCCTTCTCTATTTCCATTAATACT
Source organism: Channa argus (assembly GCF_033026475.1). Lineage (NCBI taxonomy): Eukaryota > Metazoa > Chordata > Actinopteri > Anabantiformes > Channidae > Channa > Channa argus. The sequence continues at coordinate 6,000,005 of NC_090199.1, forward strand.
GTGAACCATTGCGGTGGGGGATTTTAGCAGGGAGCAATTCAGGCCGCAAAAACAAAAAACAAACAAAAAACAAACAACAACCATAAGTTAATATATGTATTAATTATATATAAATATATGAAATATATGTTAATAAATCATAACTAAACTTCCCTGGCGCAAAAATATCAACAAAAAAAAAAACCCAACAAAAAACCACCTAAAGTTTTCATGGAAACTATACCAAGAGGATTCATCCCGACCAGCTCATTTGATGGGCAAATGCCATACTTGATAAACTGATATTGGTTAGTATTAGACACATTACCACATTCTTTTACAATGACAAAAAAAAAATAAAAAAAATCCTTTGGCCTTTCGCCACAACCTTGGCAGCCATCTTTGTTGAGGCTCAACTTGAGGTGAATAGTTGACCACACTTTATTATTTATTTATTTATTTATTTATTTAGTTTGGCTCCACAAAGGGGCGGAGAGAAGAGAGAACACTGGGTAACGGAGGATCTCTCAACAAACCTGAAGACGACTGTGGACAATAAACCGTCACTACTGCCAAAGACACAAAGTAGTGTGTGAGAGAACATGGCTGCCCGCGAGGTGAAGCTAAGTGACTCCAAAAACGTATGAATCTACATGCATGCTAGTCAAAAATCATCCAATCTGCTTTTAAGGAACTTATGTTTCAAACAATTGAACATGATACCATGTAAGGGCAGTGGAAGCGACAAGTAGAAATTAATGTTACAGTACTGTGTCTATTTCAATTTCTCTTTTTTCTCTAGCTTTATTTTAATTTCTTTTTTTGTTTGGGGAATTTGGGGGTGGGGCTTCATTACGCTTGAACGTATCAACGTTTTTTTCTTAACATATGAAAAATGTATCTTGCCTTTTAATTAATTTATTTATTTTACCTTTGAACTCTCACACAGCCTTAGTCTCTTTCTTTGTCTCACTTTTCTTGCTTTTCTTGGCTCTTTGGTTTTGGTTGTTGTAATTAAGAATTTTAAAAAACGCATAATGTCTTTCAAGGTGCCAAAACTGAATGACTCTGAACTTGGATGCATCAAGTCCTGATGACAAATAAAACTGAAACCCCCACAGGGAACAGAATGAGTCTTTGTTGTATCGTGTTTCCAGTCCAGATCGGACGGCCATCTTAGCTCACATGAAGACATCCTGGGAGGAAGGCCCATACGTCAAGTACTGTAGCAGGTACGTATCACCTTGTCACACTGAAATGTGAAAGCCCCCCATCTGACCCTGCCCCTGGCTTACATAGCTACCAAGACTGTTAAAAACACTGAGTCTCTGAAACCGGTCGACCAGCATGGACTACACAGTGTAAACAACTATAAAATATAAGTCCTTTACTTGTAAACTGCACAAACCCATTTTTAAGTGCCTGCCTCTCAGCACCCCTGATGGGTCAGCTGTCAATCACATACCCGGGCCCACCCACTCAACAGCTTAGTACATTTTTTTAAACCACAAACTTTTAGAATTCTGCTGGAGAGAAAACGTTGAATTGCTTCAGTCAGAGCAAATGCAGCAGTAGACGTCTTTCCGAGACATCCTTACAATTCAATTCAGCTTTATTTATATAGTGCCAATTCACAGCAAAGTCATCTCAATTCTAATCTAACTATATAAGTAACATTTCTTACTACACACATTTGAAGGAAGTGACACTCCACCACATCCTCCGTATCGGACTTTTATTAACAAAGCAACTTTTCCACCTCAGTCGATGGTAACAATTTTTGAGATCGTTCAAGATTTCGTTCAAACATCTCTAATCCCCTTTGTTTTATGTGCAAATTAAAAATTGGTTTCAACACCGGTGGATGCAAAACCCATCTAATCGCGTTCTGTATGATTCTCTTGTCTTTCTCTCATCTGCACATCCTTTTTCACTCACTCTCTATCTCCCTGTTAGTTTTGCATTGGCTGGATGACCTGACACATTCCTCAACTTCAGCCTCCATGACCTGCTGCATGATACCCCCTCTCTCTTTCTCTGTGTGTGCGCTACCACTGTCCTTCTCCTATTCTTTTCCTTCTCCTCTCACTCACTCTCCCTCTTCTCCCCTGGTGAGATGATCAAAGTGGCTGGCATGTCTCTCCGCAGTACTGCTGTGATCACTGAAGAGAGAGAGTAGGAGAGAGGAGGAGGAGACCGAACAGGGAGGGGAGCAGTGGTTCAGCCTGACGGAAACAGCACCACACTGCCCCCCTCTGGTGTGGAGGTTCATAATGATTTTTCTCCTGTCAGTATTCAAACTCAGTGACTTTGCCAAAGCTAATATAAATCTTGTAGTGAATTTATGGTGCATGAATACGGCTGAAGGTAAAGGCACTTGACTCATTTGCAGAACAACAGCTATACTTATAACATTTACATCCGTTTTGCTCCAACTCTATACATATGGTACCTGGATTGTTCTGCTATTTGACAATATTACCCAGTAATATTGAAACATTTGGAAAAAAATACTACTAAATTCATATTTAATCTATATCTAATGCCTAAACATGACCATAGCTAACACCTGTCCTGACCCATGTTTTAAATCAAGATGCTGCATGGTCGTCAATTCAAACTGCCCCCATTTTATTAACACAAATATCTACTCAGCCAATCACATGCCAGTAGCTCAATATATTTAATCTGCTAAGGTTTAAACGGAGGATCAGAATAATGGATAATGTAACGCAATAAAAAAGTGATTTAAGTGACTTTGAACATTGAACGGTTGATGGCCCTAGACAGGCTGTTTCAAATACATCAGAAACCGCAGTGTGTGTATTTTGTTAATAAGTTTTAGGGGCACGGATGGATGGACTTTATTACCTTTGGACAGATCTAGCCTAGCTGTCTCCCCTGGTTTACAGTCTTTATGCTAAGCTTAGCAAAGTGGCTGCTCACTGTAGCCTCATATATTTTGACTGGTGTCAAAATGGATGGATTATAGAATGGGACCACTGGGAAAGAAGACCCAGGGGTACGGTAGGTCAAGGGGCCTCTGGGCCAGAGCTCAAGTATACAGTGAGTGGTAAAATTTCCTGTTTGAAGGCCACAGGGTGCATCTAAAAGATGGCCTTTGATAACCCATTAAAGACCAAGCAATACATAATTATACTATAAAGACAAGGGAAATAGTTGCCAACGATGCAACAGGGCCTATAGAGATCATCTGAGGGCATCATCAATGTATTTGTGAAATGGCAGATAGATATGATAATGTAATACAATAATCTTTGTTGGTATGCAGGTAGGCTTGAAGGCTGGATTTTTTGTCACACTATAGTTAAGCCAAGAGCCAGCAGATCTGGGGGAACAGCTGCTGTGCCCCCCCTTACCTGCAATTAGCAAGCTTTTTAGGTCATGGATAGTTTGGGGCTATAGAACAAGCCAGGCTTAGAGAGACACACTTGCAGAGCAGGAGAGAGACAAGGTCAATTGGCTTTAAATGCGAATTACAACCTTAATTTAAGTTAATTTAGAGGATCTTGATTTAAGGATTGGAAAAGCAATATAACAAAGTCGCCAGACAGACAGACAAACAGACAGAGAGCTGATCTGCAGGAAACTTGTGTGGGAAACAGAAAAACAGCATGGAACTCTTCAACCTGTTTTCACACTGTGCCATGAATACAAATCTCTGTTAGTGTCTATCCCAATGCAGACTCAGACCTCGTGCCAACACCATGTCTAGTTGTCGATCCAATGGAATCATCTCCAAAAAAAAAAAAAAGTATCATTTGGAAAATCTGGAAGTGTGGCTACATGGCATTTAAGACTTTAAGTAATAAATTAGGTTTTCTCCAAATATAGCAATTAGTGCTTGAGGTTTTTACTCAACTTCAACCATTTTGTAGAACATTTCATTGCAGCAGCTCAGGCTTGAGTCCAGTACATTAAACCCGTTTCGTTGATTTTACTGTAGTTGGCAGTGAATATCACATAAGAAAGACAAGCCCGGGTTTCAGTCTGGCCAATAGGCTTGAAGAAGTTTGGAGAAGTTTTTTTTTCTACATGCCTGACAGTATTTATTAGGGCCATTGCCGAAGTCAATAAATAGACCCCCACACTTCAGGTCCAGGTCGAGCTGGCATGCCTGAAGAACGTGGTTAAAGCAAGGTAACTACAGACACCAATGGATATTATCTTGCACTTTATGGATCTTATGCAGCAGCACATCACCGCTTGTCTTGTCTTTGCATTTGATGAAGGTGACGCAGTCGGAAATCATCACCTGCTTCCAGCTGGCTGGTTGAGGTTGTCGATTATGCTACTGTATCACTGTAGAGAATGGTTGATGTGTCTCGTAGACTACGTTTTCTCAGTTGTGGAGAGAAATTTCTGGTTACTGTTTGAACACGTATGTGTTTGTTCATACACACCTTGTTTGAGGAGCTGAAACAAGCTGTTTCAGACAGATAAAGTACTGTACAATGAGCCACTATGAGAAAAAGAAGCAGTGTTTGAAATTGTGAATCATCCAAAAGTATTACAGTAGAGCCCCAGAATTAAACAAAGATTAATTGAAATTATGCATAATAATGTTGACCTTTGTCACCCACTGCAGACCCTTCAGCTTTTAAGGGGGTGTGGCAGTAAGTAGGAGGCTTTTGCCCTCTCTTGTGGCTAAAAAGGGGAACAGCAGTTGTTCCTGCAGCGCGATGGGTATGTGAGAAGCGAACAAACATGTTTTGAATGCTAATTATTGAGAGTAAATAACTTGAGCATGTTGGAGAGCTACAAAACAGACGAATGAAGAAATCTCTCCCAAAGCAAAAAAAAAAAACAACAGTCCACACGCCACACCTGTGTTGTTATTATGTGATATTCCCCAAGCAGGGTGGTCCAGAAAACTCTGGAATGCTTATTGTTTTTCCAGGGTGGTCAAGAGCTTATGTTGCACCTTTGTGTGTGTGTGTGTGTGTGTGTTTGAAAAATAATGGCTTACCTCTTAGACAGAGCCCCACAAAACTACTGCACAATGCACTGCCATTATCATTACTCACATTTTTATGCAGTGTTAGGCACAAATAAAAGAAACCGATGTAAATTCTACATACTGGTGCGTGAAAACACACAAATGTGTTCGGCCCGTGTTCCTGTTATTTGCATTTTGCGTCCATATGTCGGCAAGAAAAGGGAAGAAAACAAGCAAACATATGCTGCAACCGTCCCACACACATATACATCGCATACACAAAAACAATGAAGACGGAAAGAACGAGATCCTAATTGCTGTAATTATGATCACCCACTTGAGAACAAGAGCACAGTGTTGCAACAATAATTACAAAAACTCATTGCAAGACAATTGTAATTTTAGACGAACAAAGTTGCCCAGTAAGTTTTTTTCTTGCGTTATCGAGCAGCATATGTCCAGATTAGTCTAATTCAGTGATTATATTTCAACCCGGCATTTTCTCAACAGGACAAACACTGATCACTACACTACGCTTCTCCTCTTACACAAAGTCACTTTCAATGTGGAGCATAATGGGATAAAATCCATTGTGTCTGGCTTGAACCAGGGCGCCATCTTTTGAATGGCGGCAGCTGGCCTGAGAGGCAGCGAGAGAACAAGGACGCGGCTTTGACCTGGTTTGAATGGAAGACCCTTAATTAGAACGGTGATTACTGGTTGTTGGCGCCGCACCGGGGACGTGACTGAAATGATGTGAGAGGGCTGCAGCTGGGGAGATAATACGACAAGACACAGAGAGCTAGACAGAACGTGGACATGTAAGAGAAAAGCGGGATGGATGAGTTAAAAAAACAAAAAAAAAAACAAAACAAATTAGGGAAAACTGATAAAGACAAAGATCTGTGCAAAGAGAGGGAAGAAGCAGGTAAGAGGAAAACACAGCTAAACAATGGTTCTCATAGAAAAACAACTTTTATGTATTGGCATACAAAATTATTATTCTGAACAAGCCATTCTCTGCTGGGACAGGTGACAAAGCTACACATTTACATCCTCACATGTATTATGCATAAAGATTATTGAAGTCTTTGAATAAAAATTCTGAGCATGCAATTGTTGTGAAGTTAAAGTATGTGTGTGTGTGTATGAGTGGGACGGAGTCTAGCCTGGACTCAGGTTCTGAATGGTCTCCCTTTGTTCTTGGTAGACAGAATGGAAGGCCCGGGCTAAACTGAGGAGCGGCGCATCACAGTTCTCCATCTCTTTCTGCAAGAGACAAACATGGACACATTGATTATTGCTTTGAAATGTCAATGTTTTATTAGTCTACATAAAATAAGGGCATGATGATATTTTCTCTATTGTACTGTCATTTGAAACGGATCCTCGCAATGTGGGAATGACAATGTAATTGTCCACAATCTTCCCACGACACTAAATGAGGACACGATACAACTGTAATGTCTACGCTGAAGAACACTCACAGCAGATGTCTCATGGTACTCCAACCCCTGGCTTTGGGCCCATTCCTGGGCCTCAGATTCTTGTACCTCCCTTCTAGAAGACAGGTCTGACTTGTTGCCCACCAGGACACCTGCACCACACACAAATGCACATAACACACAATTAAGCAAAAGTGACTTGTATTCCCCACGTACCTGAAAAAAAAAAAAAAAAAAGTCTATTATTGTTAATATGCTTCATTGATCACCATGGGAAAATACCTAAATGCTCTGCTTCTAAATACTTAAGCAGATGTGGAGAACTGCTACAATCAAAGTGATAATATTATATAATAAAATATAATAATATAAAAAGGGGGTTCAGTGTCTTCACTTCAACATGTGACCAGGGTGAACCAGGAATTGAACAACTAATCCGACGATCATGGACGACTGCCCCATCAAGCAGGCCACACTATGACGCAAGTGTTTCCTGTATCTTAATCATACACTGCTTCTGTTAGTTACTTCTATAAACGCATTAGAAACTAAATTAAAAACGTATTTTTGATGAGGCATTTTTGGATGATTTTCCCCAAATCTGTCAGAAAAAAGGGGCTAAACATCCTTCACCTGGTAAGAACACAATGCAATGCATACAAGCTATTTGTTTGTTTGAGATAATCCCAAGTGCATATTGTGTTGCTCTTTTAAAAAAGTGCCAAAATCAATTGCATAATGTACCACAAGGAAAATTCACAATTTATTATTTCTGACGGAATGCCAGTATTTCACACCTTCTTAGGGAGCGTTACCTGGAACGTGGAGACCCTGGCAGTGGGCACGGACTTTCTCCATCCAGTAGCTGCAGTTGGCAAATGACTGCTCGCTCGTCAGGTCAAAAACCAGACACAACAGCGAAGGCTGACCCCACTGTCGAAGGGACAGTGACGAGGCGGGAACGGTTGTGTTGAGTTTCACGTGCAGGGAATGAGAAGGTACAGAGAACGACAGAAACAAAAGTTAGCATTTTACTTCTTTCAACTCCTGGGTCAAAAATAATAATACCTCATTTCACTGTGTTCGTACTGTGTGTGAGCTCAGGATGGTGGGTTTTACTAGTTTCATGCAAATGAAGAAACTCTCACCAGTTTCTCGCAGGCATCCACTAATGTCTGTTTCCCTGCAGAGTCTATTATGTACAGCTCCTGGAGGGAAAAGTTGAAGAAGGAAAGGAAGCTGAAGAGAGGTTACACAAGGAGATTTAGTCAAATGACATGGTTTTGATCTCCCATTTTTATTTTTTATTTTTTTGTTAAGAGTATTACTGTTCTTCCTACAATGCTGCCCTTGTGCCTAGTGAATACAGAAGAGAAAGTAACAATATTAAATGTCTGGGAGAACTTTTTCCTACTGAGTGATACATTCTAATTCCCTACATGCACCTTCAGTGGTTCAAAGAGTTTTAGAATAATAAAGAAACTCAAACAGCGGTTGGTTGTCTAATAAATGAAGACAAACGCACCATCTATGTTCAGCGTGTACTCAACATGGCTGCGGTTAAAAGTTATGTAGAACGTGGTGGAGACAGGATAAAGAGGAGACACTGGCTATACTCACCACACTGTCATTGGTGTCTGGGATGGGGACACATTTCATCAGCAGCTCGACTCCGGTAGTCTGCCAAAGAAACACAACCACAGCATAAAGCTGACACCAGGCATTTAGCCTGACATTTTATTGTTAAATGTGCTGCAGTTCCAGTAACATTCTTTTATGGGTGACTTTTTGTTTTTTCTTTAACTTTATTCCCAAGATGCATTTGGACAGGTCACATTATGGCTGTACCTGTCAAAATACATTTAACGGCGCCAGTGTTCTTTTTACTGCAGTTTGTGTGACGAAGAACAGAGCAGAGAAGAGCAAAGAGCAGAGTGGAGAGGAGAGTTGTTGCCTGTCAGAGATGTCATTATACAGAATAGCACACCAATCGAGCGGGTATGATTTATTGTTCATGTCAACCCTTAAGCATTACTAATTAGCAGCTTGGCTTGAAAGCAGCTCCAGTGGCCCTGTGTACAAATCCCACGAAACTCTCTCTACTGTTTCTCCATTATCCCGAATCTTATTGTTCTCAACATCTCAATTAAGAAACCGTCTTGAGGAACAGGGATGCAGCTCCATGTTAGTAGACGACTGATACAAGCCTCCCCTGGGGGTCTTTGGGTAACAATTAAGACACAGTGAGACTCTTTAATAGTGAAGGTTTACATTTACACCGCCTTGACAGTTACCGCTCATTAGCTGCCTTTGGCGGGCTGATAATTTTAGCATGTCACTTCTCCTTCTGTAATTGTGTCTGGAAATACACTGGCTACTAAGAAAGAGTGATTTGAGATTTTGTTAAAGTGTACGACGGGAGAAAAAAAACATAATTATATCCATTCGAAGCAGGCCACAGCTACACAGCAAAATGTAGTACACTGTGTGATGCAGAGGTGGTTGAAGTACACAAATTCAATATAAACGGCCCAAATAAATTCTTCAGTACAAGCACCACTTCGAATCCTTTACTCAAGTACTGTGCAGATTATCTACATTTTACTTACAAATGCGAAAAATAAGGCTGAAATATCCCCGTTGGTAAATGTGGAGCTGATTTTAATCACTATGTGTCAAACCAACTCGCAGACAATTGATCCGCTGTGGCAACCCTGAACTCACGGGATAAGAAAAGTGCTGACGGGCGATTAACCTGTAACGCTCTTATTTGTTCAAAATAATTTTATTTAAAAAAAAACACAATATTCCTACATTAACACCACCAGGATATAGATATGTTTTGGCATCTGCCCCAAGGGCACTTTGAAAGATACTGTAAGTAGTTACGATGTTTTAGAAATGTACTGAGGGCAGCTAGAGCAGTTTGATGTTGAAGGACATAGAATACAGTCAGTAGAGGGAACAGAGGATATGATAAAACTAGTCTTATCACAGATGCAGATCCTTCACAAGTTCCGAGATCTAAAGGAATCCTAAGTGGAATGGATGGTTGAAGGCTTCCTTTCTCCACCAGATACAGTTTCCACTCATATTAGAACAGAGGTGACCTTGAAGAAGAAAACAAAAGTTTCTTCACATCAGCACCAAACTCTAAATTGATCTGATCTCCTGAACTCACATTTAACTGAGCGTATCAAATGCCAGAGACAAGAACACACACACACACACACACACACACACACACACACACACACACACTTTTCATGCACTGCCTCTGTGAAATAAAAATACACACACCCACACGCCTCACTGTAACATTTACCTGATTTATACACACAGCAGTTCATAACCAATGGTACACACACACGTTCACACACACACACACACACACACAGACGTTGCCTTGGTCCTACTGTGGAACGGTCTAATGAGCTGGTGTGATGCATAGGGAGCCTCTCGCCGGAATGTCAATGAGGGCCTATTAGTAACAAATAAGCTTGGAATATTGCTAACGGCCTGTCTGACATTTTCAAAGGAGGACGTGAGCAGAATGGCCGACAGCCTCCACAACACTTCAAAATCAAAAGTTGAAGAACAGAAGGGACGACTTGTGCGCGTCTGCTCAAAGAATAACTCTTGACGAAGCTGCTTTCTTTCTCAAGTTACCTGGGAGGACACAGTGTAAATCCTCGAGGAAATACATTGAATGTAATACTACTTTAAACTGTTATTAGCAAAGGACTTTGAAGTCATTAGTTGTGGTGATACAAACGACATAAATACAATTTTGCTATTCTTAGAGTTTACAAATGTGTGACTAAATTTATGCAATTTTACAAAAGAACGGTTGCTGAAGTAACACACTTTTTTTTCTTTTTTATTGCTGTCACATCAATACGAAATGATAGGTAGATAGATGATTTTGGGGTTTATAATGAAAAGATAGTGTTTTCCTTAAACAACATAGAACATAACGCTTTTTGAATCGAATTGAATCGTGATAAAGTGAACGAGTGTCTCTTGTTACCTAGTTACGCATGTATACCTGTATGTCTCTCCAAAGACTATCAATGGAAATCTGTTTCCCATTTTTTTTCCATTTATTATCAAGACATCAACGGCTTTCGGCATGTTCCTTCAGGGGTCGCCACAGCGGAACGCGTTCACTGGGCATGAGGTTTTAACACCTGATGCCCTTCCTGCCTTAATGCACAGGGTCACACCTGGTGGGGTGGGATCTGAACCCGTGGCCTCCTGCATCCCAAACCAATGCACTACCACTGAACCACCAGGCCCCATTTTTTCATTTATTATACTCCATGGATTTTATTATTTAAACAATGCAACGGAAAATATTTGTATATTTTCTCATTATGTACAAAACAGATGTGGTAAGACTTGTCTGGAGTTCAGCAAGTGTACATAGTAGGCTAGTGCAAATTAAAAATGCAGCAATACCGCAGCACCTTTCTAATTTCTTAATTCTTGACTAATTAAACATGAACGGACCCGCACTGCATCAAAAACAAGTGTGTATAGGATTAGGAAGTATGGAGAAACTTGACACTGTTGCTGTACAGTGTATGTGTGTGTGTGTCTGTGTGTGTGTAATAATTACTTGTTCGGGGGCTTTCCAGAATCTTAATGTATTAATTATCGACGTTTCTGTAACCTGAGAACCTTCAATACTGCTGACAATGCATAAGCAGAACACACACATGCGCGCACACACACACACACACAGAGAAAACATACAATGCGTGTTGTGTCGAGTATTTTACCCCCCCCTGTTCTGTACCATAACCAGCTGTAGGGCTTAACAGTAAACTCTGTACATATCTGTGTACAGTGACCAAATCGATCTATGGAACTGGCCTGAGTGTATATAGTGTTGATTGCAATGCACATGTATCCCACATGTATATTGACAGTGGGAATCAGTCAGCATCCGTGACCCCACATATCACACAGTAAGAATGGTTGGGTTCCCTCCCTTGTGTAGATTATAATAAATAATGCAGAGAAGCCTTTCAGTGCTCCTTCAGTGTTTCTTCTAGATTTAAGACCATTATAGGTCTTTGGAACGCTTGCTAGCAATTCTACTACAGAATCCGTGAACAGCAAGATGATCGCGATTTTTACATTTACAATTTTACATTTACAACTGACGCAAAATTACATTTCACCGAAATTAAATGTATTGACATTGACTAAATTAAATTATATTTCATGTTAATAACTGCCCAACTCTACAAATCGGGGGTCAGCGGTTCAATACCTTGAACTTCCTGGCTACGTGTCGAAGAGTCCAAGACACTAAACCCTAAGTTGCTCCCGGTGGGTCAGGTGAGCACCTTGAACGGCAGCCACTACCATCAGTGTGTGAGTGTGTGTGTGTGTCTGTGTGTGTGTGTGAATGGGTGAATGAGAAGCATTCGGTTACACTAGAAATGAAACAAGCACTTATTTACCAACAATATATTAATGCTCTCACCATGCTGTAGTTTTTCTGGAACAGAGTCCCATCACTATGGAATATATGACAAAGGGCACTCTTCCCCACTGCAGCATCTCCTACAATTACACAAAGACATAAGCGAGAGACTGGGAACGTTACTCAGTGGTTCATAATAAATCACCCTGTCTGTTTACACATGAAGCGAATGATTCGTGTCTTTACTGATTCATTCGTCAATTTCATTTATCGTGTGCGTTTATTGTGAACGCGAGTTAGACAACTGCTGTTGAGAAATGATCCGGTCGACAGAGCTAAAGTTTGTGTGATCTCAAATATCTAGCTAGTACAGATACGATCGTCCCATCATCTCAAACGTTTAAGCGCTAGGCCCAGCTGAAAGTAAAGCCTGGACAAAGCTCAAGTTTTATGTAAAGTGTTAGATAGATGCCTTATTAATCTCTTGCTAGCTTGTTTTAACGCTAACGTCAATCGAAACCGCCTATGGGGCTTATTAGCGGACTGAGCAGCTGACCTGCTCGCACTATGTTGACAAAACCTTACCAACAAGCAGACATCTTGCCCTCAACTTCACCATTACAGAAAACAATTTCTGAACATTTCTGGACGCAACTATTAGTTCTATATTCTATTTTTAGCAGCCGAAGTATCCAAACGTTCTTCTTCCCTGGTGCCCCGTCAACATGGATACGACGCGTCTCATAGCAACCAGTCACAGATGTGTTTATTGGTTCGGTCGCTGATTTCGTAAGGCACGAAACTATGCTGTCATTGGCTGTTTGTTAGGACGTAAAAGCGACCAGCGTGGGCTATTTTCCCCCGTGTTTGTGTTTGTCAGGTAAGTCTTCCTCAGACTAACTCAACTTCTGTATTAACGTGTCCACGTTGGACGTAAAAACTCTAAAAGGCTAACGTGTCGTGGACTTTTTTTTATTCTGCATCAAACTGTTTGGCTGTCAAACCAAATGTAATGTTTAGCGCGGATTTTAAACACAAAGCGAGCTTCTGCCCTTTTTAATTAATGCTTCTTGAGCATACTGGGGCATCTGAATTATGTCGTTTGACCCACGAGCACAAGCGCGCACCCGCCGTAAACAATACACTCTGTGCTTTTAACCGTGGGGTGATGTAGCCGTGGAGCGCGCCCAGTCCGAGGCGTGCCCACGGATGCGCATTCACTTGTTCACCGTCGGCTCCCGCGCCGCGTGAGGGGAGGAAGAGAGAGATAGGGGGCTAGAGAGAGAGAGAAAGAGCATCATCACAACACAGGTCCACAGCTTCCGAGAGAGGACAGGCAAATTAGAGGTTAAGTTAAAAAAGCGGCGGTGATAGTAGCGGTAGTGTAGTGCCTCGAGCAGACTTTGGTGAATTTTCGTGTCGGTTGCCCGCCGCTCCACACACCCTGCGCCTTTGAAGCAGCAGCGGGGAGGAGAGGAGGACCAGATAGGAGGCTGTGCAGAGAGGAGGAGGACCATGGAGGGGATGCAGGCATACGGAGCCGGGAAAGCCGGAGGAGCCTTCGACCCCGTCACCTTCTTCCAGCAGCCTCAGACCATTCTCCGCATAGTGTCTTGGGTACGTCCCTTCTCCAGTACAAAAGGAGCCCGAAAGAAATGAAGTTTGCTGGTCCAACTGTTATGTTTTCGTCGCTACATAGGCCACTTTTACATAACCTCACTCGTGCAGTAGGTACAGCTGCGGTTTGAATGGCCTTCGTTGTGTTTGTTTATCTATAAAAGGCCCAGAGAGGCAGACTACGGTGTTATAATTATTTAAAAAATATTTATTTTATTGTTGTATTGCATCAGTTAGCACATCATGTACCAGTATATGATTTAAAACACTCTTGTGTTTCTTCTGCTTACTGACTTTTTATTCAGGCTGTTACAGGCTATGGGCCCCGGAAAAGGTCCCAACCAATAGGGCCCTAATAATTCACTGTCAGTATATATGAATTATTCACAAATGTATCTGGCAGAATTTCTCTAGCTTTACCATTTCTTCTAACCGTATCTGTATCTGTGCCCTATTTCTGGCTGATATACAGTATTAATAGAAGGGCTCTCACTTAACCCATCAATGTGAGTGTAAGGGTGCAGCATTGCTTCAACATGACTTTCACCTGTAATATTCACTAGTTGTAAATAACTTGAAATAACCATGATAATAAATCTTTTCTGTCATATTAAAAATGCACTTGCCACAGGTTGCATTTCCTCTTCCCGATTCCACTAGTCCACCCTCCTTGCCTTTACACTTCTCTGTAAGGACTGTGTAAAGCTACTAAAGTTAGCCCCTTTCCACGGAAGACAATATTCTTGTCTTCGTACTAATCCTGCAACCCCTGCAACACAAGATTTTCTATGCAACCTTTACTTCACAGCAGAAAGATGCACAGTTCTTTGCATTGGCACCACAGTGTCTGTATCTGCTTGTCCTAGCTTTACCCAGTAAACGTAAGGTCTTGCGTGCAGTTGTTGAAAACGTGACGTTACAAGGACTAATTAAAATAATGTGCGCAGCAAGTTACCACCGTTTATTTAAAGACTGCTGATAAACACAAAAACCCGTTGACACATTACATTTTTTGGGGAGAAAATAATTAATGTTTACCAGTAAGTATGACATACTCAATTATGGCTATGATGTTGGAACTAAAACAATATGCGTGACATAATAAACATGAACTGTAACATTTAAATCCAGACCACATGAGAGAGGCGTGAAAATAGGTTGGGAGTATGTGAGTGTTAACCTTTTAGCTCTGTAGCTGTCGTGAGTCATGTGGCCATATAATGAACCGTGACCGACTCCTTAGTCGTGTAAGAACCAGACGTTACATTCCACTCCGTATTAAGGTTGAGTGATGGATCTTTTTATTTTGATACCTACTGTGTGTCTTGTAAAGACGATGGCCACATCTCTGAGGTAGTATAAACATAGTAGTTGGTACAGTACTAGTGTACTTGAGATACAATTTTGAGTTGATATCAATATCATATGAAGCTGATAAAATGTCAACGTAAAGTGCTATGCAATGGCCATGTTGCAACCCTATGAATGTTTTTAGTCACTAAAATATCCGAAAAGGGAAAATGACCATCACAAATTCATGTTACGCCATGCAGACGCCAAGGTGACATCTTCAATTTGTGTATTTCATTAAGCCAACAACCCATGTCAGAAATATTCAATTCACAAAAATATTCCATTCACCATAAAGAAACAATTGTGCCGTTTTTGAAGCTTAGATGTTTTGAATTCTTTTGTGATTAGTGGATTTAGTTTTAATGATCACTATGAAAAGCACTTAAATCTATTTAGTTTTTATAATTAAGTGAATAATATCTGAATCCACACACTGACCCCCAGATTGAAAGAGTTACAAAATGACCTCAGAGGCCCTGCTATTGTACACTTGTTTCTTTTTTAGGTGATCTTGCAATGTATTTGTCTTTTTTTTTTTTTTTATCTATTTATGATTCTCAAAAATGTTTTATTGGCCATTTGTATGTCTTTGCTGTCATTTTGTGTGTCTTAAATGAGCTCGGTGAATTTCAAACAAAACGTAGGCCTGTGTGTGCGGCGACGACAATATTTAGCAATCAATCCATGTCTGTGAAGGTGCAGTGACTCTATGGGCTCCTCAAAGGATGCCCCGGCTGTCTAGGTGTCACCAGAGCAACAGCATGTCTCCATAGTAACAGCCACAGCCTAAGTTGTGATGTTTAGTGTGATGGTGCTAATACTCAAATCTGCTGTGGACTCCGTGGGAGGAAACTAACGGCACTTTAAGCATTTGGTGATGGGGGATGTCAAGTTTGTGTGTGTGTGTGTGTGCTTGTGTGTAAATGGTGAGACAGGCAAGAATGGAGAGATTCACGTGTAATACTTGGCAAGGAAGAGCGAGAGTTTGTGAATGGTTAGGGGTTCTTTCGGCCCTCCCCTTTCTCTCTCTCTTTTTTATCTCCCGCTTCTTCATACAAGGGCTGTGTGTGGAGGTGATAATGAGTCTGTGTGTTTGCGTGTGATTCAGCCTCAGGGAGTACGTTAGTAGTGATGCTGCATTAAAAATGGAGGAGAGAGGTGACAGATGGAGGTAGAGCACCTTGTCTGTGATAATTTCATACATCTAAGAAAATATGTCATTTATTGAATTAAATTAAGCAGGGTCAACCTGATCTGCGGAGATTATGTGACATCAATTTGCCTTTTGTTCTCTGTTTGATCAGCATTTAAAAGAGCATTTTGAAGCTTGGATCCTAGGTTTTTTTTTTTTTCCCTTTGAGCATAAGTTCTGCTGCTGCTGCTGTTCAAGGATGAGGGTTCTCGCCCGGGCAACTTAAAACATCCATCAAATCATTATGGACATAAATGTGCTCGTTAGTTCTGCTGCGTGGCTGACTCTGCTAAAGAAGAATCCGTAATTTTTAGAAGTTGAAAAGCCCAAAGCAATGTTTTTCTTCCTGCCCGCTGAGTGAATTTGCAGATCAGAGTTCACCATTTAAGTGTGAACTAACAGGAAATAGAAACTGATATTTGTGGTGCACGTTGTGCATGTAGATTTCTTTAAAAGGTTAAGAAGGTTACGGCAAATACTTGATCACTTCCTCATCGACTGTGCTTGTAGTCTGTGACAATCTATAGTATAGTCATAGTAGTAGCTTCTCTTCCTTCTGTTAGAATGTTGCCTTTTAACACCGTCTGTAACACAAGCAACATTTCAAAGAAGCTTCACAACAAACTATGATTTACAGGCTAATTCACTGTGTGCTATACAGACACTTACACAAGTTAAGAGGGTTAATATTTTAAATTTGGCTGTGACGATGATTAGCATTTCAGAGGTCAGGAGATGTTGCAATTAGTGAGTGACTGCACGATATTAGCAACACAAACACACAGACTGCACTGCAGCACATTCTGTCATCTCCATGTAAACCAGGAACACACACACACAAACACACAGACACGCACAATCATAGTTTCTTAGTGCCAACATGTTAGAATTCAGACACAATTGAAAAGCCATTTTGAGATGCGGGTTGCGTGCTTGCATTTCATAACCACCTTTATGTGCTTTCAGTAGGTTGAGAAGATGCATTAACTAAAGCTTATCTGTATGTTTACAAAAAAGCTGTTGCATATCAGCCACAGCAGCCAACTATCAATCAAACAGAATTGCTAATACATTTTGGCATTTGGCTGGAAAATGTGAGTACCTCCCTCAGCCATTCACAATTTGCCAACACACTGTAACGGAGATAGAATGTGTTGCTCTTTGCAGTAACTGCCTTAACTCTGGTTTTCTTTTGGCTCGAGTACGTCTGTGTGTTGTTCATCTATATTTGCAACTGATTGCGAGCGTACAGTATAATCTGATATAAGACCTAGTGCAGCTAACCATTGCCTCTAAAGTGGACGTCTGCGTTGCTGGGTGGGAAATACAACAGGCTCTAATGCTGGCAGCACAGGCTGGTGGGTGCAGTGGATTAAGGAGCAGCAAGGTGCATCAGAAAACAGGTGATGGTCAGTGTGTGTGAGAAGCTTGGAAACTGGCAGACCTTCATTTCCATAGTTGCCATTGCCTCTATCTCTCTGTAAAGCAACAAGATTCATTAAAGATTTATTAAAGAAACCTAAAAAAAAACAAAAACATGGATGTTAGCTAGAGGATTGTATTCAATACAAATTTACCAGTAGTGAGAATGAGCCTCAGTGTGCAAGCCGCAGGCAGAAAAATGGGAGCAAACAGCATGCACTGCATTTATGATCAGAGAGTGAGGCAGTTGTTTGTCCTGACTGGTTACACTCATGAAGAGTAAGAGTAAAAGAACGCTGAAATCACGGAGTTAAAAGAGGGTATGATTACATGACTCAAGCATGTTTTAAAAATTTGCCAGCAGATTTTCACAGTACAAAAATGTACAGAGATCAGCTTGTTGATTAGCTGTGATGTCAAAAGTATGTGCAGTAATTTGTGAAAAAAAAACTTGGTTGCATGGTCTGAATCAGTGAATAAGTTGATGCTTTTTCTTAATTTAGGGAGAAACAAATCAAGCAAACCCAATCCCAAAAGCCAAATGCCTGGAGTGGAAGCAAGAAAGTAAGCACAAGGCAATGGGTCAGAAAAATGCTGGGTCGAATTCGGGTCCAATCATGTTCTCACCACAAATGATCTTCTCCACAACTCGTGTGGCAAGAGTGAGACCTCTTCCTTGTATTGCATGCAGCATAGCTTCGCTTTAGTGTGGCCTGTCGAACTAGTTAAAACCACATGCAGAAGTGACCGAATAAGCTCCGGTCCAGATTGCATTTCTACTCTCACTTGATTCTATTATGCTCCACTTTCAAGACTGAGCAAGCATCTGTTTCCTTACAATGATATCACTTTATGTTCCCGGTCTGATCGCGTTCTCACTAACTGGCACCACGTCCATCTTATTGTGTAACCTTGGTACTGCAGTAGTTCTCCTTGAATTGTACTTTGACAAGGTCTCCTCTTGCCATCACTCTCTCTATCTCTCACTCTTTGCATTCGCTGTCATTACATGAGCAGATGCTGCCATGGCGACTGTGGCAATCAGGTATCCCCAGTTTAGGCCAATGCACTGCAGCAGACAATAAGCCCACACCCACACCCTCACATACATGGACACTACATAACGTCCTTCAGCAGGAATCCCGTAATAGTCAACGGTGCAGTTAACTGGTCACTGTAATATACATACATTTTTCACTGATGACTCACTGCAGTCATTCTCTGTGTCTTTTTTGTAGCAGTCATGAATGTGACATAATGCTTCTGTTAATGTGTGAGTTCAGGCTTTTCAGTGTTACGTTGGACTGTGCCGTGGTACCAGTGGGTGTGACTCTGTTAAGTTCAGTGAGATACCATCACTGAGTTTCCTGTGGAAATGGCCTCTGGCTGTTGCTAATCTTTAGGTGGAGTCAATATGAATGTGAATAAAGCAGCTTTCCAAGGGCAGCGTGATGCATATGATGGAGCATATGCATATTGGTAAAAAACTCAGGTCTCTTTCTCTTGACTCCATTGCTCTACTCATGTAAGTCTGTGTGATTATGCTATACGACTATTATTTCAATTAGTCAGATACTTCTTTAATCCGTGCTTTCTGTAGAACGACTAAATATTCAGTAAGCTCTCAGTTGGAATCAGAATAGGCACATTTCTGACTCACAGCATCACTGAATGACTGTCTTATTTGTTTCATAAAGTTGAAGAGTAAAAAAATTTACCCTTATTAACTATTTGATTAACATACTCTGATGAAGGACACAGTCACAAAAGCTTGGACATAATACAGTGCTAGGCCATGGTCTGCCGTGTCCCCCTGTGTGTGTGTGTGTGTGCATGGCTATTTGTAATACAGGATTTGTATGAGATACAGTGTGTGAATAGTCGGGTGACGTGAGGCCAGGCTCAATTGTCTGGTCTTTGCAATGGACACAAAAGGCCCTTTCAGGGAACAAACCAGCAGCTGTAAATCATTCGCAATAAGCCAGACTGAAGTTATATGATTTAGAAGAAGCAGCAGCTCTTTTACTGTCATTGATGAATTTAACCCATCCCCCCTGGGGTGGGGCAGCAGTGGGCGGCCACAGAGGGCACCCAGGGAGCTGGCCATGGGTGTCCTGCTCAAGTACGCACCTGTTGCCTGGGCTGGACGTTTACCTGAGAAACTTCTGCCACCCAGCCCGATGTCATGTCTACTGAGCCACCAAATCAAACACCATCACAAACTGGATTTGAACCTGTGCAGAAAGGTCTACACCTTAACCTCTCATCCACTGTGACTTTAGGTCTACCTATTAGCCCAGTTTGCAGTATGTGTGTTAGTTGTGTTAGTTAGAAATTTAATTTAATTTGTAGTAAGTTCAGCAGGAAACACATACATTCACGCACGTCTGCACACAGTTTCACAAACATGTACAAACCACACACACACACATACACTAAATCAGCATTTAGTGTATGTGTGTGTGTGTGGAATTTATGTAAATCTCTGATGGTCACAAGATCAGAAACTCACATGGTGTTCTTCATAGTGGCTGCTTTTATCACCACCAGAAGCCTTTTGATCTGTCTACCGATCAGAGGGGGAGGGAAGGGAGCCTTCCTACAAACACACACACACACCGGGGTGTGACCGAGAGCATTACTGAAAACCATATCACATGCACATCCTCCTAAGCAGCAACTAAAGAATGTGAAGGTGCAGCGAGTTCAGGAATAATCCACATTTCATTTCTGGACCATTTTGTGTTAAATTCAGTATTTTTGTTTTCTGTTAAAGCATTATGAGATGCAGTTGATGTGCATGTGAAGGACACCCACGCTCCAGCCATTGCATGTCCAGCTCAGAGCAGCCCAGAGAAAAAAAACTCCGTAATTGAATCTACCCCCTGTCATGTGACGGCAAATAAGTGTGACCCTGAAGATCATGTGGGTTTTCAAACCCAGCAAAGTAATCCATGCATCCATCCACTTGTTCAAAGTGGGTTCCAGCTCTACAGCAAATAGATTGATTTATGGAAACAGACACGTAAGACTTAAAAAAAAGACTGATTAGTATCTCAAATGTGTGCTGTAAACACACATTTTGTTCTGCCATATAAAATAGGAAAAGTGTCAGGTAAAGCCATGCAGCAGTATGTAAGACTGTACATAAAAACTGTAGCTGTGGCCTAATAGTAATGATCATCACGATGCCAAACAGCCTTGTTACTTGAAAAAAGTTGTCCAGACATAGCATTTCATATGTTTAACCTCAGGAATAGATGCACCAGGAGCATTTTGGGGTACAGTGTCTTGCCCAAGGATACTCGACACATGGAGGAAAGAGGGACCGGGAGTTGAACCATTGACCCTGCGGTTGCCGTTTACCAACTGAGCTACAGCCGCCCACGAAGCTTGGTTTGCTTCTGTGTGTTCTGGTTCTTGCTGATGATGAAGGTTTTCCCGTTCCACTGCACCGCATTCCCTCTCTTGGCTTTGGGCAAGCTCCACTCATTCAGCTCAGTTCATTCAACAGAGACATACAAACCTAACTAAACTCTGAGTTCTGCCAATGGAGGATTGACAGCTTGTAATTTCTTGAACAATCAGGCCATAAATGGGACTGTGACAATAGTAAACAGTAAATAAGTGGGAGATTGTGTACTTTCTCTGGGAACCAATTAGTCTCGAGACTGAACAGTATTTGACTCCGTTTGGATGACTAAGGATTCGTCGCTGGTTTTGAAGACTTGTTTTCCGTTTAAGGTTTGCAATGAGAGCAGCTCGGGGATCCGTGCATGGAGAAACAGTTCAAATGTGTCCATTTTATGAGAAATTTGTAATAAACCCTGTAGAAAATCTTGACTGGATGCATCACCATCACGTTTATATAACCTTGGTCAGTACAGATGCCTTCACTGATATTTGAATTTGATACATAAACTTCCCTCTGACTTCCCTTTAGTAAAATATGTCCAGATATCTCCAAATGCCTCCAGATGACAATATTTGGAGCAACCCTCAGTTCAAATTGTGCCATCTTGTGGCTCACACTATGGAGGTTGCCCAGCCTTCTTTTCCAAAGGTCCTCCAGACGACATCATCTGAAAACTCCTCCAGATGACGTCATCTGGAGAAGTTCTTCATTTGGAACTATTTTAATACAGGGAAGTCAGTTTTAAATCAATGTGCATTTACACCCAAAACTAAAGCCATAACAAGCAAGTTGAAAATGAGTGAAGGTACTCTTTAATATGATATTTGAAGGTGATTTATTTACATTTATGATGCACATATTTATTATTTCGACCAGTGTAAGGATACGTATTTACAATTCATCTACAGCTTGATACTCGGGAGCCACAAACCTGCATGGTATAGAAGCTGAACAGGAAAATGTATTTTAAAGATGAATGAGAATAAGCAAGTACTATTTATACACAGACCATCTTTGACATCTGTGACTTTGTGCTTTTTGACCTGTTCCTTAAAGTAAGCCGTGCACGTGAAGCAGTGGTCAAACTGTGCGTGTGTTTGAGCTGTATGTGGTTAGTGTGCTGGTCGTACACACTTATTGTTCCCAAGAACGCTTATGGGCAAGAGGCAGGAACATAACGAGGCGAGATGGGAGAAGACCAGGCGAAGGGAGGGAGCGATGATGCAGCCGGGCTATAAATAGCACTGCCTCCATGCCCCTTCTGCCCCAACACTTTTCTCCGCTCCATCCCCCTGCAATCCCTGCATCTTTTTATCATCTCTCCCCTTAATGAAAAAAGGTCGCAGGTACACAAAGAGGGGGTTGAGGTATTACTACAGTCCTTGGCACGAACTTGATTTCATAGAGAGTAGTGCAGAGGCGCATAGCAGGAAAGAGGGAGGCCACAGGAAACTGAAAGGTTGTGCGTGCACGCTTCCCATGAAGACACAGACCCCAAAGCCCAGCTTGCGTTACTTTTTCCAAAGACAGTAGAAGGCTAAAGAGTGCTGCTCGATTTGTCATCAAACTGAGAACAAGGGATGTTTTTACAACCTCACAAAATGATTGAATATTAACATATGACATATAAACCTTCGTATGCAGTTAAATTTATTCTATCTAAAAAAAAAACAAAAAAAACCCACAAATCACTTTCTGCTCTTTATTGCACTCGCATCTCATGACATGTAAGCACTTTTCTGATGGGACTTCACTTTGAGGTTTTCTCCTTGACTGATTTTTGCTGCCTTGTACCTCACTTGTCAATCGCTATGGATAAAAGCGTCTGCTGAATGTCAATGTAAGCACATATGCCATAATACACTGAAACCCTTGGTTATAGGGTTTTAAGCCAGTGTGTTTGCAAAGGCTGTTGTGATACTGCAAATGCTTCAAGACTTGATATAGAAGGCTACTGTTTTCCCTCAGATAACTGCATAGTTATATGAAGTTACTGTACTTGTGTTTGACTGCTTTCTGTTATTTATCAGAACTGTGCTATGAACGAAATGCTAATATAACTTGTTTACAGTGATTGCTGCCTTGCTGATGATTAGCACATACAGTGTGTAAGTCATAACTTTGACCTACACGTGGGGCTGGGTGAAAGTTTCGAGACACTGAAGAGGATGTGAATATGTGTACATTTTAAAATCGCTTTTGATAAAGCGGATGGGGCAGCAGGGCATTGGAGTGGTTATTGCTGCCACCGTACAGCTTGAAGTTCCCTGGATCCAATGGTTTTTCTGTGAGGATTTTCCACATTTTTCCAAAGCCTCGATGTTTTAACACAGATTTCGGTTGTGTAAATCAATGACAAGCTTCAAAAGTCAGTTTTGAATTTGTTTTGGGAAACAATGGAGGTCTACGGCGCTGATGAACCATAATCCATGTTGCAGACTGACAGACACTAAACATGAGTAGAGGCAAATTATTGTTGGGTTCAGTGTTTGGACATCGTTAATAATATGATTAATATATAAATGACTGAAGTCATCCTAATAAAATACGCTGTGGTTATTTAAACTTTATTCAATTTACCTACAGACAGTATTTAAGTGAACACTTTTTGAAAGTATTTAGCTTTTACATTGTGAAAAAGAGTGTATAGAACCTCACTGTTGAAATGACAGTCAGTGTCAAGTAGATTTCTAACCCCGATTTATATTCTGCTTCGGTTGAGATCTTGAGAACTTGGTGTCAGCAGTGAAAATGTGGCGTCTCAAGCACTGACCAGACAGGTGAAACGAATAGAACGGCTTAAAAGTAAGTAAAGACACAAGGAGTGTAGGAGAAAAGCTCTGCTGAAATCCTGACTGACATCTCAGTCTCCTCCCTGCCTGGTCGTTGGCCTTCATGATGAGGGCTGTCAGTGGAAGTGCAGTCTGTTGTGTGTGTTCCTTTTGTGCTGCTGTCGTTTATCACACAAACCGCTGGGTAAACCCAAGGTTCACTTTAACTCTCTGTCTCTCTCAATCTAACACACACACACACACACATTCAGAATCCATCACTCACCGCAGCAAAATCCATGCACAGACTGCAGACAAATATAAACACATTCAGCCTCAGTTGTATCGAGGACTAGCTCCCTGGAGGTTTGTCAGTTGGACTTGTCTGATTTATCTGCTGTTATCACCAGTGTACAATGTAGGCTGCTTACATAGCACTGCAGTGTGTGTGTGTGTGGTCTCATATTTATGGCCCTGAAAAGGGGGTTTCAGTGAGGAGAGGGGAGACAAGGAGAGAGGAATTAGATGGTATCTTAGTAACATGCTCCTGTTACTGACTCCATTTTGTAGCCCCTTTGTGTCACCTCCAGGCAAAGGTAGACAGCAGACGAGAGGAAAACAATGGGAAAGGACAGACGCGAAAGGAGAAAACGGGAGGAGAGTGAGGAACCGGAGGCCATCGTGATAACCTCCTACCTTCCACTGACTCCATTTCCTCACTGTTGTTGTTTCCCCGCCACCTGAGACGGATCTTAGCTGCAAGGATAAAATCTGTGCGTTATTATCTGCGTCATATCCCAAGCACAACAGAAACATGGAATCCATTGAAAGGAATGCTTAAAAAAGGATTTCACAAGGCCACGAGTTACAAAAGGACTGTAATCCACCTGTTGAATGAAACACAAGAGCAAATTCTAGCAAAAACACAATACACAATACTTATGTTATTTGAAATAATACATTTTTCTAAGCTTTCACAAGACCTAGTGTAGATAAACACACTGATTTTATGTTAGGTGCAGAATAATTGTGTGTTTTGTCAAATATATTGTTTTTCTTTTATCAAAACCTTTAAAAATGCAAAAGTGTAAAATAGTATAAAATTAGATGGTTACAGTTTATCCCTCTGCTACCGTATGCAACATTTTTCAAAGGTTTGTTTAGAGATATGCGCCATAAATGATCGAAATGTGAGAAGGTGCTATCAACATCTCTCGTGACGTGGATGCACAGCACTGTGTCGTGGGTGTGCTCCAGTTTCAATTCTCATGCTATAATAATGAATAAAAATAAGGAAAAACTCATTTTACCCAGAAACTTGGAGGCGAACAAAAACAGCAGCGGGTACTTTATGTAATGATAGGTGTGTAATCCATAATAGTATATAATTTATTTCTTAGTTGATTTATAATTGTAAAAACCTGCTGTTTAGAAAATGATTCTAAAAAAATATGGTGGAAATACCCAGTGTGAAAAAGCTGAACAAAATCACATGGTACAGTATTTGTTAACAGTACTATCAAAACTATTGTACCGCAGTTATAGGGCCTGTTTTCACAATGTCTGATGTGCAATTTTCAAATATGTGTGTTCAATAACTGGAGCTGTTACACTAAATTGTAGAATAGCGGAAAGCGCACATTTTTCATCTGTCGATTTCTATATTTTCAAAGAAAACCCAGAGGCGCACTGAGCAAAATTGCTTAAAAAAGGAATGAAGGATTATTCATGAAACTCCCCTGCGGGGTTGTCGTGACATTATGGGCTGAGAGCGTCATGCTGCAGCATTTTCTTATTCATAAATTACCCGGCCAGTCTAAATATACCATCTGACTTACAGCGGGTGGTTTTCTTTGGGGCTGTAAAAGGCTTTTCTCAAATTTTATACCACGACACCTGCAAGTGCAGAATGGGGACGAATAGGAACCTGAGCAAGGGAATCTGGTAGTGAGTAAAAAAAAAAAGAAGTTCTATTAATGGCAGACAGATCTGATCTTTTGAACATATGAAGAAGATCAATAACACTCAACATTTTTAAACCCCCTCTACAGTAGCATAAATTATGATTTTTAATAGGAGCAATTCTCTTTATGACTTTATGAAGTCTTTTTATGGCAGGGCTGAAATTATTATTGCACAGTTGAATGACAAAATTAACTGGGAGCTCTTTTGATAGTATTGCGTTTTTTTTTTTTTTTTTGTCTGATTGCTTATCAAGCAAAGATTTGTTTTTATATCACCATAAATTCATTGTTTTTGGTTGAATACTGCTGATCAGATGAAAATACACCTTTTTATGATGTAAGTGTAGAGACTGGAAATTATGAGGGGCTACTTTTCACAGAGATCATATTACTGCCGCCAAAGATAAAACATATTGTCACACATTGTGTTTATAAGGTGTTGCATTAGCATTTTCCTTTTCATATACTGGTGTTTATTATCTTTTGCTGTCAAGCAAAACAATCCAAGTCATCCAATTGTTACCTGTAGGACAGTGACGTATGATGGCACCTGTGGTATGTGTGGCTAAAAAAATGAAAGGCAAGGACCCTGAGCAGTAAGACAAATATCTTTAAAATGCATCTGTTCATTAATGTTGCTGTTTTTTAATTCAGTCCTTCTGACCTCATCTCACGTGACTTTTCTCTGCAGCTCTTCTCCATTGTCATCTTCGGCTGTATTGCCAACGAGGGCTACATCAACCGTCCCAGTGAGGTGGAGGAGTACTGCATCTTCAATCGCAACCAGAACGCCTGTAATTATGGTGTGTTCATGGGCTCAACGGCCTTCCTCTGCTGCATGGCATTCATTGGTCTGGACGTCTATTTCCCCCAGATCAGCAGCGTCAAAGATCGCAAGAAGGCAGTGCTGGCTGATATCGGAGTGTCAGGTAAACAAACTTTACTACCGATACTGAAAATCCCTCACAACATCCTACACAACATCTGCTTTTCTGAATCTGAATCATTGCTAAATGGCAGCCAGAGAGGACAGTTCCCACCAATACAGCTCTCCAGCTTTCTATAACACCCATTACTGCTGTGAATGCCACTGGGAGATGATTGGAGATTAGAGGTTCAAAAGATGATCTCATAATTCAAGCAGCAGAAACCAATTTAAATCAAAGTAAACTTCAGCTCCTCAACTTTGACTGACATTCTATACCGCGCAGCGCTTTGCAGAGTGCAGATGAATAACAGTAATTTAACTACCTAAGAGTGATGACAGGTTAAGTAAGACGATGCTCACATAAAACTGAAACATGGACTTTTCTGCCTCTTAAGCACGGCATGCAATAACTGGTCATATCTGAGATATTACACGACACTGATGGGAAGATCACTAAACCACATTTTAGAATAAACCACCATTTGGCAGTGAGATCACAACAGCTGCAGGTAAAGTAGGCTCTGCCACCGCCGACACGACCTGAGCATCGGTGGGTGGTGGTAACGTGGGCTGATGAAGAAACTGCCAGTAATCACTATCTGCTGTAAAGGGGAATAAAGGAGAAGCACAATCAACCTGGTTACATCCAATGGAATATACAGACGTTACATATTAAACTTTTATCCACTTTTTACACATTTCGCTGCCTTTGGGAAGCACTGCACTGTCACACACGTCACACAGGAAGCTGTGTAAATGCCATGTAAAGCACATTCTCACTGTATGTTGCAGTTACGCACACACTCGGCTGTATGCTATAAATTGCAGTTATCAGTTCTATCTTTACACATGCGGAACAAGATCGAGCGCAAAAACTATCTACTCTGTTATTTTTGCTTGATGCATTAAGCTTTGTCGTTTGTCTTTTCTTTCTCTTTTTTTTTTTTCGACTTTGGATGTTACACTGTCAGACGGAACAAACACAATTCTGTTGTTAGAAATGTGGGTTTCTAGGCACTTGTTTGAAGCCTCAGAGCACACGCCTGCCACCTGAGCGCTACAGTAGCCTACTTAGCGCTTCCATCTTATGTGTCAAGGATGCAACAAAGTCAGGAGACACAAAAGTGAATCAATCAGGCTAAACGCTGGGCAGTGCTTTTAAGGACATTTCCACAATATTTTTGACAACAATGATGTGAACGGCGTTACAGATGATTCATGCCAGATTGTTTAAAGTTAGAGTTGAAAGTTCAAAGAAGGAAGAGACAACAGACCCAACATTTGGCGTCATGTTACATTTAAATGATTGTTTTTAACCGTGCTCCTCTTCTTTCTAGCATTTTGGTCCTTCATGTGGTTTGTGGGATTCTGTTTCTTGGCCAACCAGTGGCAGGTGACCAAGCTTGAGGACAACCCGCTGAGGGAGGGAGCGGACGCTGCCCGGGCAGCCATCACCTTCTCCTTCTTCTCCATCTTCACCTGGGTAAGACCCTCCACAGCTCACTGCTAATATGAGGTTTGTCACGGTGCTTTGAAGGACCCAAAAAGGGGCCGTGCACTTAAAGTCCCTTCTTCTTTCTGCCTTTGCCATGACTGTATGTTCACCTTATTTTCGGTTAGCGCGTGGGTTCGGGATCTCATACCTTTGTGAACGTTTTCCAACAGGGCATCCAGGCTCTCTTCTCTTTTGAGAAGTTAAAGAGTGTGTCATTTGAAGAGGAATACACCAAGTTGTTCCCCCCTCATGCTCATCAAGCTTTTGTCTGACTCTGCTGTCTTCTCCCCCTGCTGCCTGAACCCTCTGCAGCTAGTTCCACACACTCCTTCCCAGCTGCCGCACTTGTTTTAGGGGGCAACTTCAAGAGCCCCTAGAAGTGACAGATGAAACACTGTATCTTCATGGTCGCCAGCTAAATGTTGCACCGTGTTAATAAACAGTTACATAATTTATTTCCCGACCCAAGCACATTAGAATGGTAACCTTCAAAACTTCATCGTAATTTTCCTGACCCTCACCTTGAGAGAATGGGTTGACATTTCCTAACATAAGCTTAAACCTGTTTGCTTTGTGGCTTGGATTTAGCGTCACTTCATGTCACCACGGTATTTGTGAAGTAGCATTTTGCAGCTTTTTAGCTTAGCGCAAATCCCAGAAGCACCGCAAAACACCGAGCCTGAAAATAGGTGCCCTACTGAGACCTAGAAGAAATAGCACATTGTATTTGATTTGTTTACTATACATAAAAACCAAAGAGTATAATATTTCTTTTTTTATGTTGAGCGACGGCTTCCTGAAATGAAAAGACTCGAGGGTCGAACAAGTTAACATCTCAATTTTTGAGCCTTAGCAGTGTAGTCGCTCTTCCTTAATTAGTATGGACTCCAGGAGCACAGTTAGACAAATATCAGAAGCATCCAGTGTGTCATAGGACTTTTGTGTTGTTGTAGAGAAAATCAATCATTTCTACACCAGCTGATTTTCAATATTCCTGTAATCTTGTTCTGTCTTTTCTTCTTTTCTCCCTGCATTGCTTCATAGTGGAATGGAGAAATATGTCGCCCACCGTTTCTTTCTACCGGTTCTTTTCTTGTTGTACTTACATGTCTACTTTGACGGAGCAGTGAATGATGGACTTGAATGTGGTCGCTGGTGTGGTTGCTATGGAAATGTGTGGAATCAATCACGAGCAGGGGCTGCTTGACCAATCAGAGACTGCAGCCCTATGAGCAACCCCTCCCTCCCCATGCAATTACCTAGGAATTGATTTAGTACCACTTTCTGAGAGCTGCTGGAATTTACCGCTCAAAAACAGGGCAAAGGATATTACAGATAAACGGAGAGTCCAAACCGGGGGAGGGGGCGGGGGGGCGGGTGGGGATCACTTTCATTTAGCAACTTTTTCTCTTTTTAGTTTCTTGCAGCAATGTATGGGCAGCAATACTTTTCCTTTTTCTGCAAGTTGCGTGAAACTGAGTTTTTAGATTAGTCGACTTTTTTTAGCGTTTGAAGATTGACTCCCCAGATTAGGCAGCATTATCAAATTGTTATTGCATATTCATTATGTTTTTATGGCTTAAAACGGCATGTTAATGAGCCATAAACATGGTTTATGATGAGTATTAAACTAAAATGTTCCACTACTGTAAAAATAATAACAATAATAATAATATTCGGGGCAAAGTCTGCAAAATGTGTTTCTCTCTGACAAGGATTAAAAGATTATTTCAGAACTGTTCAAGCAGAGACAGTCTGTCTGCAACATCTGAACATCCCAGACACAGCAGTAAATAAAACCTCACAACTTCCCTGAACCTGGAGCTAAAATCAACTCCGCTCTCCCTGTGGTTTTGTCTCTCTCTCTGTCTGCGTCTCAGGCTGTGTTTGCACAGCGTGCAGAGTGTGGACACAGAGCAAGCGCGGTGGTGTCCCTGGCTTCTGCCCACTGTTGTCTTCAAACATCTCTAATTATTGGTTAAAGTGAGCTTGGTGGTGCTTCACAGTGCGGTTTTCAGCTGGTTAATAATGCACAGTCTCAGTTTAATTGCACTGTGCTTGTCCCTGTGTGGACTGGATTGGTGTTCAGGTGAGAGCTGAACAACCACTAAATAGGCTTTTTTTTCCACTGCTGCCTTTACTACATACCTGCATTGACTGACTAAATAACTCTCTACAGCTATCTAATAAGCTTCATAAGCTTTCCAGCCAACTAATCAATGTTTCCTTCTCTCCCTTTGTTCTCTCTCTTCTCCCTGAACATTTGCACTAATGCTACCTCATCTCTGCTTCATCTGGCTCCTCGCCATTCAATCACCATCTGTGCACTTTCTGCCTTCTCACCCCCCTCCCGTCTCTGTTCATCTGTGAAAGGCGAGCCAGTCCTTCCTGGCGTTCCAAAGGTACAAGCTGGGGGCCGACTCAGCCCTTTTCTCCCAGGAATACACGGACCCCAGCCAGGATGCAGCCGGGGCTCCTTACGCCTCCTTCGGTGGGGACGACCTGGAGAGCCCAGGACCTGGAGGGATGCAGGCCAACAGCGATGGGACCTTTGACGGCACAGGAGGCTACCAGCGTCAGGACTACTGAGATGTTGCATTACAGTGGGGATATTCAGGATGAAGTTGCCCAAAGTTTCTAATTTAGCATGTTTTATTGTTTCTGTGATACTAAAAGTCTCCTGGCTCCAAAGCAACCGGATTCTGGCCACTTCAGGGTAACTTTACCATGTACCAATGGGTTGTTTTGATCTAGTGTAAGACACAAAAGCTCAGGTTTTACCCCAAAGCTTAAACAAATGCATTACAAAATAATATACATAAACAGCAAAAGATACACATATTCTCAAAATTAAGAATATTTATGGTTACTAAGAGTTAGCATAGATTACAGCAGATCACAATCATGTCCTGTTTTATTTTGGATAAGTAACCCAACAATGATTGTTTTACTTTGCACATCCAACCGATTTTGCATTTAGCTGATGCTTTATAGCCAGTGTGACCTCTGGTGATCAGGAGAAAGATAGAAAGTTCCTTACATCTGTTTGTGTAGGAAACATTAGTTTGTCACTAGATCAGAAAACCTGGGCAACTTTCGGGATCTTGGGAGACATAGGTATCAGCTGCAGGAAGGACAAGAGGTCAATCATGTGCAAATCTGCAGATAAAAACATCAGTGGCTTCAGGAAATCCGTGGGAAAGCGTTGTGGGACGCAGACAGACCCTGGGTTCGATCGCAGGTGTTAAGGGCGAGTTAAGGGTCGGTGGTTTGCAGAAATGGTCACCAAGTAGCAGATCAGTGCTTGTGACTACTTTGCCTTCCTCTCCTGAGCTCTGCTGTCAGTCAGCAAAATGACTGCAGTCGGCTTTAGATTAAACACTCAAACTCACACACAACGGCTACGCACACATGCACAAGCACAGGTTCAGGGAATATTGATTCTGAAGAGATACAACGTGAATTTCTTCTGACGAAACTCCTTAGAGGTGCATTACAGAATATAAGCATGGACAAGCAAGTAACAGTGGCGTAACTGGTAACTGCAATTTTGTGTGTGTGTGTGTGTGTGTGTGTGGGTGGGTGTACCTGTGTGTGTATGTGGGACAACGTGTAATTGATGTTCCCGTTTTTCTTTCCACAAGTGTTGCCTTAGTGCTGACTGCCAAGCAAAATCCAACAAACACGGGACATGCACAGGATCGCAGTTCTCTTTTAGCATCTTTAGGGCAAAAGTGAAGCTAATCAAATTTCAGCTTGTTTTTGTCCTAAGGCAAACTAAGAAAACTAAATTAAACCAAGTATTTGACACCATTATAGAGCATCCAAAATAACACATAAATATATATCAGAAGACCTACAGGCAATGTACTACTTTTGTTTTCTCACTTTATTTCAACAAATCTACAGATAAATCAACCACGAACATCACGAGCATATACAAACATACATTCCTTCGTTTTCTAAATGAATAAAGTATATCTATCTGTATAAATATATTTAAATCCATAAATCAGTATATTAGAGTGTTGGAAAACAGATTATGCTTTATTTTAGGGCATTATGCTAGTTCTCTATAAAAAAGACAAGAAAGATCTATGGTCTTTAGTATTGTTGTGATAAGATACTGTATGTGGTGAGGTCATCCATGCCTCATCCTTTATGTTGCGTTCAGGGTAAGGAGATGTTTTTATTTTGGGATAATAATACTAAGTGTAAAAACACAGCAACAAAAAAAAAATGTGACCAATTATTAAAGTACATATACATAAATATATATACACTTTATACTGTACAACCATGTAGTCATAGAAATGTGTGATGTTCCTCCGTGAATTCTGTTAAACGAGTCAAAAACTAAAAGACTGTGCATAAATGTGTTTGATTTTATCCAATAAAGATTCAAAAACGCGACAACGATATGGATTTTTTTTTGTCTTTTCATTGTAATGGCATTGTCCCTGTTGTTTCGACATTATAATGTCCTTATCTATTGAATGTGTTCAGCTGTCATGCGAGCAAGGTGTGTTTTTTTTTTTCAAGTGTTCCACACATTTCGAAAGTTACAGGTTGTGTGGATGAAAGCTCATAAATATTTTAAGTGCTGTAGTGATTTCGAGTTTGGCAGTGAGGCGCAGAATGTGACAAATGTAAGACACTTAAGTGCAGCCCAATAAGTGCAGATTTTGAAGGCTGAGCTTATGATTTAGTTTAATAACAACAAACTGTGTTTTACTCACTAACTTAGTTCATGAAGATGAAGGTGCTCAGTAGTGAGTTATTGTCCGAATTTAGATTTTCCTAAATTCTAAGGAAAAATTATATATATATATATATAGGATGAACGGCTTTCGGGTTGTCCCTTCATGGGTCTTAATTAGACAGGGGCCTGGTGGCTCCGTGTTAGAGCATTGGGTTGTACGGCCTTCTACATCCCAATTCAATGCTCTACCACCGATTCACCAGGTCACCGTCTTTCGGCTTGTCCCTTCAGGGGTCGCCACAGGGGAACATGTTCCGCACGTTGATTCTGCATGTGTTTTTACCCTCCCGTCACCCTCCCCCTTTTTTTTTTTTTTTATCCGAGCTCGGGGCCGGCACCAAGGTCGCCCCTTGGTGACCCGACCCAATGCTCCACCACTGATTCAATAGGCCCCTGTCTAATCAAGACGGCGTAGTTGCTACTGCAAATCAGTTCATTAGTATAGGATCATCAGGTTTTTACAATCACACCAGTAGACAGTCTAAAATGCATTTACTCTTAACCGCGGGGGAAACGTAAAGCTTTCAAACGTTTAATATACTGTTAATAAATGACAGCCAACAGCATCGTGTACTTGGAATTTGTTGTTGTAGACAATAATAAAACCATACGGTGGCGCTATTGTCCAACAAATCCAGTTGGGTAAAAACAGCCGGAAATGTGTGTTGCTATTTTATTTAGTTTTCCTTACGTTTTTCAACGTTTTATTCAAAAACTAAACCAATGCGTGTAAAATAAGAATTTTGACTAGCAACAGTATGTTTAAGTTATGTTATTTCGCAATAATCCAAACAGAACAAATAAAAAATAGTTACATTATTTTATGCCTACGCTGCTTTCACGTGCGGTCCAAATTTTGAGAACATTGGATGAATAGGTTTGATAAAGGATTGCTAATTACAATAAGTTGATAATAATAACTTGATAATGAAAACAAAACACCACCATACTTGGTGTTTAAATCATAAATAGTTTAAAAATATTTTTCGTTTTTCCTTCCAACCAAATGCAACGTGTTTTATCATCTCTCCAAGCATGGAAAGCAGAGATTGCAATGAACCCGTGAACGCAACGAGTTCCTTCCAACATGGCGGCCCCGCGTAGGAATTTAATGCAGAGCGTAAGTGAGAAATAATCAGTTATCATCTCCATTAACCTGACCTTCGCCAACGTGGACGTATTTGTTTGTTTCCTCGTTTTGGTGCAGTTCTGTGTCCTGCCGTGATGCTAGTGCTAACTCATTTAGTTGAGCTTAAGTAAGCGTTTGCTAACAGTTAGCGAGCTAGTTCAGGTATTCTAGTTGCCTTTTAGTAGTGTGCTGTATCAGGGTCTAATCGTCAGAAGTAGGCGATATTAATAAAAAGAATTTAAAAAAAAAGAATACTAAAAAGAAGAAGGGGTGGCCGTTGTACCTGTGTGATCAGCGGGTCTCCCACACACCTTGGGATAATTAGCTTACCGTGTAATCGGCTAACTGACTTCTACGTAAAGAACTCGCTGCTAACAAGTGACTGGTTCCAGTTGGGGTTTTTTTTTTTTACCAATTGTTAGGCGTAGAAAATTTAAGTAAATTAGTGTTTTGATAACTAATAGAATATCTTAATGAAAATGGGTAATTGCATGTCCTCTATCCCATGTTAATGACACTTGTGCGTCCCCTG
Organism: Channa argus; assembly: GCF_033026475.1. Lineage (NCBI taxonomy): Eukaryota > Metazoa > Chordata > Actinopteri > Anabantiformes > Channidae > Channa > Channa argus. Next base: position 6,034,406 of record NC_090199.1, read on the forward strand.
TCCCCAGGAGGAAGCCCGATTGTAATATTGAAAGCTAAACCGAAGCAGTTTTATCCGTGCACGTCACGTTCAAGTCCATTCAATAAGAAATGTATACAGAGTTATTGGTGTGACCAACCCTACGATGCGAAAACCACAGAAAAGTTTCCAAAAACTCCTTCTGCTGAAAGAACCATCCAACAAGAACCAGGCTCCGAGTGAGCAGCCATCTGGCTCGACCAAGTTGGCCAAGGGAAAGCAGAGGGGGGAGAAAAGTAAAGCGACCAAAAGCGACAACAAGCAACAGACTGAAAACTGCGGGGCAGGTTGTTGTGGCCAGCAGCCGCACATTGGAAACGCACTAAACTGGGGAAACCTGCACAAAGGTTGAGAGAGGAAGGAGCCCACCTGTGGAAAGAAGACACAAAGTTAATGACATGCAGAAAACTTCTGGCGTTTTACAAAAGTCAGGCGGATTTACTTTTCTAAAATTACACTTCTTTATCTTGTCCAAACAAAACAGTGACACTGACATTCTTCCATCCTTTGAAAAGTGATAGATAATTGGAAGCTCTCCATAGGAGGGAAAAATTGATTGCTGCTTTAATGTTTTGAAACGTTTTAGCAAAGGGTATATTGCTTTTGCAGTTCCTAGTGTCACCCCCTGTAATTCTGTGATGAATTTAAACAAATTATGCTGCACGTTCAAGTTAACTTGTAAGAGAAACTCTATACAGATCCCTATTTATGGTGTAGGGACTTTTTGTAATTCCTTTTGGGTTTTTTTATTTTTTTTTTTGCAGCATCAGAGCTGGACAGATGCCCTGCCGCTGTGTCAGATGTGTGGGGTTGGCACAGCAACCAACTGCGTGTATGGCCCTGATGGTAAAGGAACTCAGAGCCACCCCAATGAAGATGGACACCTCAGATTCAGGTAGGGCCCACGTTCAGGACAGAGAATAAAGACTCTGTTACACGTGGACAGGCGACTCACACGCTTCTATTCACACTCCAGGTTGGGATAGAGACACGGGCACATTACACCTACGCATACTGCAAAATACAATGGCAGTATTATCAGTAGCAACTACAAGAAGAAGTGCTCCTTTGTTTGTTGTGTTTGACTGAACATCGTGCAATAAATGAAGGGAATAAAACGTGATGTGCTAAATTTTGAATTTATGAAACAAGTAGTTGGTTTACAGCTCTGGCATGTGCACTAGGGCGGTAGACGGTCTGTGCAGACACTGATTCCTGGCCAGGACACGGACGTCCACAGAGAGTCTGTTCAGGATGGCCACCGCGTCTGTTGACCTGTTTATATACGTAGAAAGCTCACTAGATGTGGAGGCCAGATCCTATGGAGTGGTTTTGGATAATAAATATTGTGTAGCATCATGTTTGTTGTGTTCTTTTCACCAATCAGAGCCGAAGATGGATGTTTCCTGTACGGGGTTTTTAACGGCTATGACGGCAGCAGAGTGGCTAATTTTGTTTCCCAGTGTCTGACCGCTGAACTGCTACTAGGACAGATCAACTCCAATCACACCGACAGCGATGTACGCAGGATCCTCACACAGGTCTGCATTTGTTTAGAGGACATGTTGTTACGTGTTAAAGATCATGAAGCAGAAGTGTTAATGTTATAGTAGCTCTCATATACGCATCGTCTCCCTCCCTTAGTGAGCCAGTCTCTCCAGTCTCTCATATGATATCTCACTTGACTTTTGCAGAAAGTCCCAGAACTCTTATATCTGCTGTGAGGAGAGAAGAGCAAGGATAGGAAGGTCATTTATTTTAAGATCTATTAATCCTTCTATGAATAATACGAGTGAGGATGACGGCCTTTTTCAGAGCAGAGCTGATTTATTCTTCCCCATTAGCTCCCACAAAGTGACCACTAGTCATCTTGTGATTCACTAAACCAACACACGAACGGTTGCAATCAGATCAACCAATAAATCTAAAACGCAGGAAAGAAGAGCAAACTTGAAAACAAACTATCAAAATAAGAACTTAAAAAAAAAAAAAAAAAAGACATCTTGGCAGATCCTTCAACATGGAGGGCTGCAGTCACTTCCAGATTGTTCCAACGAGCTTATGAGACTTAGTGACCTTCCAGAGTTTGACTGATGAATTTTGAATACGTTTTTGCAGTCACTTCTTTGAGGCAAAACCTGTTATTCAAATGTTACCAAGATGGTAGCTCAACAAGACGGGTTCACACATAAATCCTGCTTATTCGAGGCTGTTAAATTAGTGAATCTACTTTACATATTTGCACATACAGTACTGTCTACATGTCCTACCAGCTTCTGCTCAAAGTCTTATACATTTGTCAGTAGATGGGGTCTTTCATGCTGTTTCCATGGTTACTGTGTACGGTTCTAAAAACAGAAATGTGCTGCTAACTAGAGGGTTTTAAAGCCTTTGTCCGTGTCTCTATACATAAACATATGTATGTTATGTGAGGCTTCTTAAACAATTCAAGTTCTTTTACAATTTAGTTCCAGTTGTGGCAACAAAGCTTTAAATAGTCACAACTAAATATGTAGAAATCGGCATAGTAGTAGATGAGTTCATCTCTTCCCTGCTAAGACACTGGGAATATCACAGACAAAATCACACACACACACACACACACTAATAATGAATATTATATGTGCAGTACATTTCATGGTGCTCAGAGTTTATGTAGGAGCTTAAAGCTATGTGCATTGAATATGAAGAATATACAGTGTTTCCCATAGGTTGAGCTTAATTAAGTCGGTCAAGTGCCGACCAGCATTGCATTTACCAGCTAGCGTAAGCAAGGAAGGTAGTTTACTCCGGTGTGGATGCTGTAATGCATCTGAATACAAAGTACCTGGCGTGCTAAGAACCCGGGATGTTTATCTGGGCTGAGGGACACTGCCGAGTAGCTTCCACTCTCGATTACATCCATTTCTACAATATGAAAACATGGACTTTCTGTTGTTGTCTGGTTCCAACACTATGCTCTCTACATTTGTGTGTTTGTTGCTGCAGGCCTTTGACGTGGTGGAGAAGAGCTACTTCAAAACTATCGACGATGCCCTGGCGGAGAAGGCTCACCTGTCCAACTTCCTCCCACCGCACAATGAGGTGCACACACAAACCTCAACGCAGCCTATGCACAGATTAAGTAGAAAGCGAAGACGCTGAGTTCTCTGTTTGGTTTCTGTAGCAACCGCCGATTTGGGCATTAGTTTGAGCTAATGCTCAGCCAGTTGAGAGTCTACTTGTTATGTTGTAATGGTCCAATCCGCCGATTTCTCTTCTGCTCTTCTGTTTCTCTCTGCTTAATTCAGCTCTGATATTGCTACTGGTGTGGGCATATTTGTCAGCCACTCTTTGTTGCAATGAGAGGTTTCATTAACAGGATCTAGTAATAAGCTCTCACACGTCTTGCTTATCTGCTTCTTTATGCTCTCATCTCCTCCTGCTCTCACCGACTGATTATCTCACCTCCTGCGTGTTTTCTTTTGTTCCTCTTTGCCTCCCTTTCCTAATTTTTCCCCACTGCCTTTTATCTTGCCTCTTGCCACTTTTATTTCTCACCTGCTCTTTATCATTTGTCTCATTTTCTGTTATTTTGGTCCGATGTTTTTTTCTTTTCCTGCTCCCGTATCCTTCTCACCACTCACTCCCATCTTTTTTTTTTTTTTTTTTCTGTCTCCCTTATTAGAATGTGCCATTCCATCAGCTTTCCACTCAGAATCAGAAGGTGCAGGACCGACTGAAGGAGTTGGAGCAGGAGGTGTCAGGAGGAGCTACAGCTGTGGTTGCACTGATCCTCAACAACAAGCTCTACATCGCCAATGTTGGTATGGACACACACAGTGATCTTTGCATCCATATCTGTATAGGATCATAGAAATGGTGACGTTTTCATCCCAAGGTTCAAGTCCGATGCAGATCCCTCGTAACCACAAAACACAGTTATAGCACTGGACTCAAGAAATATGCTTTGCCTTGTCAGTAGCACTTAGGAATGACTAGCTTTCCACCAGTAGATGTCAGGCTTCAGTCAGTTTTGGGTTTGGTCACTCTTTGAAAGTAATAGATATCACATTCAGCATTAAATTATAGACCATATTGTCTCAGCCATGGTGTAAAAGTAAGTCGGTGGGCTTCTGTACTGCTCTGATCGGGACTTGATTGTTTGTCTCAATTAAATATTAAATTCACAAAAGTAAAACGTGCTTCTACTTCAGGTGTGTTACGTTCCACTGTGTTTAGCAGCAAATATAGGATTTCTAATTTTGGAGATTTGGGTCTGGGGCTGCGTCAGGGCCAGGGTTAATTGCCATAATTGAGGTGAACAGGATTTCTGCGCGATCCCAGAGATACCTGAAGAATAACCGCTCATCAAGAGTTAAAGCCTTCTTACCTTCACGATTGAGTTGTAGGTATAAGCCTTAAATAAATACAATATTATTCAAACTGGTGAACTTTTGCATGTTACATTTTGTTTAAAAACCTGAACTGTTTTGTGTGAGGCAGACAAACTAATCATGATGGGCTCCAGTATTTATTTTCTCCCTGCCATCTGCCTGAGGGAGACGTATCTCACTATGGCCGCCACTGAAAAGGTCCTAATACTCCAACCTGTAGTTATAATAGAATCGTGTGTATTAGAGAAGCCGTGAGTTAAAAGGCTAATGCCCAGGGTGGATGTAAAGAGGCGTATGGGCCCCTCAATGTGGCCTATTGGATTTTAGAAGACATCACCAGGCCTTTCCAGAAGTTATTAGGAGGTGGGGGTGTTCTGGCCTTGAATCGAGCTTCTGCTCAGTGGCCTGCAAATGTTCATATAAAATGGAATTAGTCATTGATCTTTCCCTGGTCAAATAATGTCAGCAAGTGGCTACGTCGGCCAGTGAATAATAGTTAGCTTTTTTAAAGGGACCACAGTATCGTAGCTGATTAACTGGCAGAGGTTTGAGCCCGTGAGTCGCACCACAGCGCAAGCGGGCGTGTTTTATGTCTTTGCATCATTCATAGGTGTAAATACAACTGTGGGTTAGAAAATCAAATAGCTACAGTAAATGGAGAAAGGTTCAGACAATTGAGCGAACACGAAATCAAAAAACGTCCTATTTCATTTTAGTGAAAAGTGCTGAATTATAACTTCACCAGTTCACTTCTCATATATGTCTGTCTGTGGTTTCAGGTACCAACAGGGCACTGTTGTGCAAGTCCAGCAGTGATGGCCAGAACCAGGTTGTCCAGATCTGCCGACCCCACAGCACCGACAATGAGGATGAGCTGCAGAGACTGTCTGCGCTGGGTGAGACACACACACACACACGCACACGAACAGCGAGATGTTGGAGTTTGGAAGCGGAAAGCTAATATCTTACTGTAGGTTGACGGAGACATTAGCACAGATGACGTAGAGACATTCTTGTCCATCCGTCCATAGAGGTCAGTCGAGCTATTGCTCCAGTATTAGGGGTTGTGTGTTTACCGGGAAACACATAGACTGTGATTAGCTTTGCAGAAGCTGCATTAGGTGCAGCCTGGCAGCTGTAATAATACAGCGGGGAATTAGCTGCGTTGTGTGCCAGCGTTTTACACCAAACCATTAGATCAGGAGGCAGAGCTCTGTCTGTGTTTGTGCTCTCGCTCCATTTCTCTTTCTCTGCCGTCCGGGGGTCGTTTAATCATTTTTGTTATTCGGGCCTTTCTCTGAATGATTTAAATGAAATGGCAGCCATCCACCCAGCTGAAGGTGACCTCTCCCCTCATATTTCCATCTACTTCCCAAACACATGTATGCTCCCCTCCCTGCTTCTCACCCGCTGGTCCTGGTTCTACTTATTATTTTATTTCATTGTTGTATTGCTGGAAATTTCCCCACTGTGGGACAAATTAAGGTTTGTCGTATCTTATGCTGTCCTTCCCCATGGAGGACCCCCGGCCCCCGTCTTCCTCAAGCACACCCCCTTTTCCCCTGCGTCTAACGTCTCCCCTGTCCTTTAGGTGTGGATCCAGCTCGTGTAAAACAGGCGGGGCAGATAGCAGGTCAGAGCAGCACCAGGAGACTTGGGGACTACAGGGTCAAATTCAACTACAATGAAATTGACCTGCTCAGGTGAAGCCACAATTCCCGATTACAGATACACATACTGATCCTACATGTATCGTACTGCACAGAGAAACTTCAAATTCGAATACTCTTTGGGTAATGCCCTGCTAGCTGATGCTAAGCTAAGCCATTGTCTTCTTTCCCCTTTAGCAAGCGACCAAAAAGGCCCATTTCCCGATATGTTGGAAGTGTTTCCTTTAGGATCTGTGTTAAGAGTAACTGGGGCAGCTAATAAAATATTCTGATGTACTGTCCTCTCTTGTACATGGGAGTCTCTGTCTCCATTTTAGGGTCTTTATTATCGGATCGGACTCACTTCCAGCCCTGTCTGTACCACAGTGGAGCCTCTTAAAATCCCATGACCCACAACCTCCTTTGCTCACACTTCTCATTTCCTGTACCTGTGTGCTGTTCGGGCCAAGCAAAACAGTCTCACGTACCTAGGAGTCATTCCAATTATGATCCTCAATAAAACACACAATCGAATCTTTATAGAATTTCCTTCTTGGTGCCATCAAAGAGAGTGCAGGAAATTTGATGTGGACAAAGTAAAAGCGATTCTTTGGAGCTACAGTATGAGATTAGCTGGGTTTATTGTGTTTAGGTCAGGTGCACTTATGTCTCTCTTTTCGTCTTAGTTCTTTTAGTCTCGCTCCCATATAAATTTCACAACTTTTTCCACTTCGTTCATCTCTTCCTGTCCCTGCTCTTTTTTTTTTTTTTTTTTGGTCTTCCGCTCTCTTCTATATTAATTTTTACCCTCTCGTATCTGATCTTCTGTCCGCCTCCACCACAAGTGCGGCCAAGGCGGGACCAATCATTGCAGAGCCAGAGATTGACAGCAGCCAGACTTTGGATGGTGTGACGGGCTTCTTGTTACTGATGTCAGAAGGTCTAATCAGCGCCCTTGAGTCTGCCCACGGCCCTGAGCAGGCCAATCAGGTTAGTCGTGTGTCACACGCATTTTCTTCCCCAATTCAACCACTTTCCTTCCTTCCTATGCCTCCTGTTATTTTCTGTTACCGTTGTGTTACTGATTGTTGTCTAGACCCTGTTTTGGCCCATTATCAGTTTCAGTTTGTTGTTTCCTTTTACTCACTTCTATTTTCAGTCCAGTGCTTCTTTTTCTCTACTTCATCTTCTTTACTTCCTGAATCTTTCTTGTTCTTGCTGTTTCCTCTTCCGGTCCATTGTAGGAAATCGTTGCCATGGTAGCAGCAGAGTTGGCCCAGCAGACCAGTCTGGAAGCAGTGGCTCAGTCGGTGGTGGAGCGCGTTAAACGGCTGCACCATGACGTGTACGTGTCCGGCCGTCAGAGGGCGGCCCACTGCTCCCGGCATGAGGACATGACCCTGCTCATCCGCACGCTCAACTACCCGCTAGCTGACGGAGTGCTCACACCCACACAGGGTAAGGAAGGGCATTCTGGGATGGGTTCATGTTTCATCGAAAGTCTGTGCAGGAAACAGACCTCTGCACTGGCTGTATCAATGGCAATACACCTAAAACTTTTAGAATTCAGAAGCACATGTTATTCAAATCCAGACTGGTAACAGTCTTTCTGGCTTGCCCCTCGTAAAGGATTTTGAGGATTTTAGCACTGTTAAGAAGCTAGAATAATAATATCGATTCTATTGAAATTTTGAAGGTCCGTTTCTTAGACACGGGTTAAATCTCCCCCCCCCTGCGCTGACAACTCCACGCCAGTAAATAACAGTAGCTACACTCCTAAAGAAGTCTTACAATAATACTCGGGTTATGCGTGTCTCGGCAGCCAGCCTTCACAAAAAAGAAAACAAAGGTTTTCAAAGGCGTTGCCAAGAATACCACAGGGAGCCAGAATAACAATGTCAAGGAAGAAATTACTCATTTTACTTCAGGTTCCCAAGCTGCCCATTTTGTGCTGCTGTAGTAGTATAGTTATACTGTTTTTTTGTGTTTTTTTGTTATTTGAGAATAGTACTTGATCGCAAAACCGTTGAACAATGAACAGGACTCCAGAACTGCATGGTTTCGTTACTTTCTCCGTTCCATTCTTCTGTTCCAGGTGGGCGTATCTACCCTGTGTCTGTGCCCTACTCTAATAGTCAAAGCACCAGTAAAACCAGTGTCACCCTGTCTCTGGTCATGCCCTCCCAAAGCACCCTCACCAATGGAACCAACACTGCCTCAACCCTGGAAGAAGGGACCCCCACACCAGGGTGAGCTGGCTTTGCCTCCTGTCCATGCTTGTTTTTTACTGCTGTGTTGTTTGTGGATTTTTACTTGGGGTAAGCTTGATTTTTTTTTACAACTCTGCGTCTTTTCTGCTGCTCCGCACACTTTTATATCGTTCCGTTCTTGCTTTTTGCTTCATAAACTTGATCTTCACTCCCTTGTCCCATCACGAATGTGTTTGCTTTCCTTTGTTATGTCTCCACACGTGCACTTTGCTGTAAGGTTTTATCTTGGGTGTATTTTAGATCAACAAGGCTTCTACTCCCACATCTATTCCTTGCTGTATTTGTTTTTATGTAAGCTTCACGGCCCGTTGTCCCTCCACCGCTGCTTATTTATTTGTACACTTGGTTTTCACTCCCCCCACCGTTCTGCAGCTGTGTATGCTGTGTTAAGAGTCCGATCAAGTACAGCTGCTGTTTCAATATTGAACTTTCCCATAAGCACTGTGCACCACAGACAATAGCTGTTCGCCTATTTAGTAAAGTATAGAGCTTCGATTACGTTGGCGTTGGACAGAAACAAATTACGCAGCATAAATGCTGCTTAAATGTTTTAAAAAGGAAGTGCTTCCCTGCTTGTGACTACATGCTTTTTCCAGCCTGTACAGCGCAGCACTGTAGTACCAAGTTACATGCCAACCGAGTTGTGGTTTTTTTAAATTTTTAAATTTTTTATTTTTTATTTTTTTGTCCCAAGTGGTCCCACGCATTACTTTTCAGATCGTGGTCATAAACATTAGCTTCTCACCGTTTGAAAAGACTTGATGTGTGCTTGGGATTTACTGGCCCACCCCTGATAATTCCAGAGACATTTGTGCACTTTTATCCATTTTTCTTGCCCTTTGCTTAATTTTACTGTCTCCTCCTCCTTTATGACTTCCACTCGTCTTGTCTGTCTTTCACTGTCTGACTCACGTCTATATTTGTCTTCCTCTTGGGCCCCGACTTGCCAATATCCGTTATGTGTCCTGCGCTCTCTCCTTGGTCTGCTCCTTTAGCACACTGCTCCCCACTACCTGCCAAACGTCTGGTAACATCCTGCAGCCCATAATTGAACTTCCTCTCTCCCCACTCCCCCCTCTTCCCCAATCCACCTCCCTCTTCTCTTTTTCCACTACCCCTCCACCCCCACATCCTCTCCCTCTCTCTACCTCTCTTCTTTGTCTCTCGACCCGCAATACGGACCCCTTTCTCTCCTCTTATGCCCCCCCCACATCTTTGTCCTCTATTCCAACTCTCATATCCGTCTCCTCCTCTACCTCCACCCTCCCCAACCACCCACCTCCCTCCCCCCACTCCTTCAATTCCTGCACTCTCCCCAGCAGTCAGAGCCCAACAGCCACCCTCCAGTCCACCAACACGCAGACGCAGAGCTCCAGCTCCAGCTCGGGAGACGGAAGCCTGTTCCGCCAGAGAGGCAGTCAGGCGGCGCAGCCGGACGAGACGGGCCGAGTCCCACCCTATGTGGACTTCAGTCAGTTTTACCGCCTGTGGGGCAGCGACCACAGTGATGGCCAGAGCACCCAAGGAGGACTGGGACCCCAATGAGGAGTGTGCAAGGTGTCAGTTGGATTTCTTGCAGCACGAAAGCACATGAATTGTGAAAGGACAAAGATTTTAAGACTGGGCTGACTGATGAAATTTTATCAATATATCCATAACTCAAGTAAGTGACCTAAAGGTGCATGGGGACTCATAGAGGAAGGACTGGGGTTTTAAAGGACTTGCTATCCAGCGCTGGCTGAAGCAAAGGGGCAAAGAACGACCCCAAAAATGATGTTTGCTCTTCCGCAATAGATGCTGGTTATGACTGATTGTGAATACATGTAATCAAGATTGTAGCCGTATTGTCAAATGTAAAAACATGTACTGTACGTGCAAACAGGAATCTCGCCAGACTTTGTGGAGCTGAGAATGATCGCATACTGTAACGCCTTAAAATAGAATGAATGGATGTGTTTGAAAGTCCTTTTTTTTTTATTTCTAATACAAATATATCATTCGAAAGGAATCAGTAGGCTCTCTAGCTTTCTCTTTCTTTTAACACATATCTGATCATTGTAATTAAAGTTGCTGCTTTAATTTGGATTGTAGCTTTTCGTTTAAGAACACCAGCATGTTTATGTTGGGAAATGGCGAAATGACGGGGGACTCACGCAAGAACATGGGGAAGCCAAAAACCATCACGCTGTGCGTGTATTTATGAATATGTGTCATTTTAATCATTCGCTGAGCAGTAAAGTCTCAATGCTCGAACACAACGTACAAACTCAGCTTCATGAGATATCATGGCAAGACTGAGCTACACTGTGATGAGAATGTCATGAGATCTGGCTTATTAGAAGTGGTTCTGGACCAGTAACTTAAAGTGTACCGTAGCTATGATTCCTTAATTGTGAATCGTGGTGTGGTCTTTCAACGTGACAAGGAAGAGGGATGGAAGAAGACCTCTACTGCACCTCGGCAGCACGGCATTGATGGATGGGGAATGTGGAAGCGTGCGCGCCAGCCAACCGCGTTCAGTAACGCTGTGAAGTAAAAATATAATCGGCCATCATGTGGTGAGCGAGGGTGGCGAAAGGAAGAGTCGGCTGGTTGTTGGACCAATTGGAGCCATCCATCAAAGTCAAAGGGAACCATGATTGTTTGATTTTGTTGTTACAGGGCTCACATACTGGCTCAGTCCACCACCTTTTTTTTTTTTTTATATTTACACCGATTGTTCATTGTATTTCAGGATGCAGAATTGTTCTCTCTCAAAGTCTGTTCCTCACAGTGTTTTGCTGGTTTTCAGAATAACTTTGAGGAAACTCACATTTTCATGCACACTACTAGTGACTGATATAGAAATGTGCCAGCTATTTTACTCCTTGGCATGTTGTAGAACAGAAGTGCATAAGGATGCTGAAACACCGGTTTCTCTCCTTTGGGACAGAAATAGCCCATTCCCATCCCCCCCAGCACATTATTGCACTGTCTGCTTTTGGCCAGTCTGTTCGTACCATCATCCCTCAGCCCCTTTAACCTTACAAGTCAAAAGTTAGGAAATCTCATTCCCTACATTAACTTCCCACTGCCACGAAACCCTAATTGGCTTAGCCAGGAAAGCGATTAGCATCAGGCACACAAAGGGAAAGGAATACACGGAATAACTCTTTTCACATGAGACCCTCAAATCACCAGTTGGAGCTGCAGAGTGTTGCTTAGCATCGAAGCAGGCGCAGGGCACATTTGTAAGTGCTCGTTTTCAGGGTAATGAGTGTTTTCCTCCCGTTTGAAACATGGAGTGATTATGCAAAAGTGGGTTCAATTAACTTCATCGTGCCTTTGTAGAAAAGAGAGGGGCGGGTAAAAACAAAGAGGGGGGGGAAGTGAATTATGAGAATGTCAACTGATCTGTGTACCGGCTCTGACAGTAGCATCCCACCCATGAGCCATTTTGGGGGGTAGCTTGAATCTGCGTTGTCTCGGTCATATTTGATCATCATGCCGATATTAATCTAAACAGATTTGCAGCAGTACCGGGCGGAAGTGAAGCATATTCTGGAAACACACTGTGTAGCACAGAACATGTCCTGCTGTGCTGTAATAGACGATCTCACACGAAGGCCGATAAAATGAGCATGGCCTCGAACGTTCCCTCTATGCCCCTCTATGTGTTTAACTCTGTCTTAATATATTTAAAGCTTCAGTCGGGAATCGAACAAACATTATGCAACGTGACTCACTAAAAAGGAAGCCGGTTGTGTAGCATAGCATTTGAAAGACAAGTTTGACATTTTCTAGTCTAAACACTCACCTTTGCACAGGTCTATGCCTGTTGGTTTTAAATAACTTGTTACTGGTGGGTATTTGACAAGTTACTCACGTAATCTCTACATTGTGAATGAAACTACAGTAAGAAATAGTAAGTGCACTGGTTCTTGTGTGTGAGTGTGTGTGAGTGTGGCCAATGAACTTATCCGTGTAATAACTACAATACTACAAATTCCTGGACCAGTAGTGAAGTCAAACCTGCTGTTCTAGTCTTTCTTACAGTGCGTCCACAAAGTATCCACTCAGAGCTTAATTTTGAGATGTGAATACCTATGTATACTTGTGTTTTTTTTGTTTTGATTTTGTTTAAGCTTTCAAATAAACTTCCTTCACCTTGTCTTCATGGGGTGAATTTTGAGGAAAAATAATGAATTGCATCCATTTTGGGATAATGTGGAAAACGTTATGTGCTTGTACTTTCTGGATTCACTGTATTTTATAACAACTTTTTTTTTTTTTTTTTATTAGCGTTCAGGTGTTTTTTCTTTTAACGTTCTTCTTTTTGACTTCTTTTTAATATTATTTTTAGATTCTTTCCATGTGAACGTTAATAGCTTTTCCACACCACAATCAGGGTATCAGCTCTGCCGTTTAATTTCCTCAGCAATTTCCTTTTACAGTCGGATTTCGGGAAGTTGACCCTATAACAATGATTAACATTTTATAAACTGATCACGTTTAATTCAAACATTTTTGATCTTTAAAGTTACTGGCAACTTTCTATCATGTTAACGTTGTATAAATAAAGTATGAGAAGCTACTTCAATTGTGTTGAAGGACAGTGCTTATGAAATTGTGAGCCTCACGAAATGAAATTGCATTTGATTTCATCAACTGTTAAAATAGGAGGGAATCCTCAAAAAATCCTGTGTATTTTATAAAAAAAAAAAAAAAAAAAAAAAAAGCAACGCTGCGGTGAACATCAAATTAATATATGCTTATATTTTATTCCAATAAAATTGAAATTGAAAAATGATTTGTTTTGCTGTTTGTTTCCGTAAGACCATCAGATGGCAATGTGGAGCTGGATATCCTGATGTAGCACTTCGTAGCCTCAGGTTCAGGTTCATTGGATTTTGGCAGCACAGTGCCCAAATGGTTAAATATTCAGCCAGGCTTATTTGCCATGACACTAAACAACCAGGAAACGTTTTAATATTGTGCAAGACAACGATTGCACCCCTTTTTTCTTCAGCCGACTCAGGAGTCAGTAGACCACAAAAACATTAAAAAGGAGCAAGACAGGCAGTTACTGTTATGGTTTTTATTTTATTTTTATTCCCAGTGTGGACTTAAAATGTAACCAACTCTAGGATGTGCTTGCAAACTGGGTGTGTTTACACCTTAAACACACCCAACAAGCCAAACTATGTGTGGACTGTGTGTGTGTGTGTGTGTGTGTGTGATTTGTCTCACCATTAATGGCTGAGCTCATTAGTGTCACCTGGAAAAAAAAAAAAAGAATCCAGCCACGATCCAACAGACAGGAGGTGGTTTACCTGGAGCTGGACTGCTGACTCTATTTCATATTGGGCTGCACAGGACAACAACGGGTAGACAAAAGTGTGCAAGGTAAATAACGCCGTTAATTGCAAGCCGCAAGCTAAACTGTTGCTGTGGAGAAAGGGGTGAGCTCTGTGTGTTAGTGTGTAAACAGATGCAGGCGTGACAGCATGTCTGCCACTATTTTGGCAGTGGAGGAGAAACGCTGTGATCTCTACTCTCTCAAGTGTCTGCAAATCCTACTGCGAGCGTAATGAAGTCTGACTGCTTTGTCTCTCCGAGTAAACCCCTCTGCAGAAGTTTACGTTTCTTTACATGCAGCCTTTCTGTCGGGAACTAGTGACTTTTAAAGGCAGTGCTGCACAGAAACGTGTCCAGTGGTGATGTTTGTTGTTGGAAGCACTGGATCCGGAGAAGTACTTTTAGAGTGAAAGCAAAAGGAAAAAACCTCCAGCGTACAAAACAGGCAGTTGAGAATATGAATCGGCATGAATGTCTTGTCATGATGAATCAAACTGTGTTATTGAATATGGGAACCACACAGTTCCTCCTAAGGCTGAGGGGTTTCTGTTGTTGTACGATAAACTACACATGCACGCACACGCGCACACACACGCACACACAGGTCTTTCGGTCTGTTGGTTTGTCTTTACTTGGCTGTTTTTTGGGGAGTTAATCTGACGGACGCTTGGTGCTTGTGGTGTAATATTTAGCCAGTGTTAACATTTCACTTTGTCTGGCATCGGATCAACACATCTTCAGTGTCACCAGAGATTTTTTTGAGTGTAGCATTTGGATGTGTGCACCTATGAACTGTACATTTTCCTCTTGATTTTTTTTTTTTTACATAGCACAAAGTTTTCAGTTTCTCCTGTCAGTATTTCCTCTGGTCATAATGTTATTATTCTAGTCAGGCTGAGATTTGTCCATTACATTTTAAATGTCCAAAAGAGGATTTTTTTTAATTTTTATTTGGACCCTGGCAACTTTCGAATAGCTTTTGAATAGCTCACACCGTTAGTGAAGCCTTGATTGCTCTTTGTCTGCATTTGCTCACCTACCAAAGCTGGTTGAAGTATTCAGTCCTGACTTTTAAACCACTGTGGGTCATTATAGGGGTTGTCTGTCTCATGAAGCAGGATTATTGTGCTTTTTCTGGAAAACACAATAATCCGGGCTGTAGCAACTTCAGGAAACAAACAGAAGTCGCTGAGAGGCTGAGGATGGACCTAAACCAACAAACAAATCCGCTGAGCTTTTAACGCAAATCACTGAGTTCTGTTATTTACGTTTTACACAATATCATGAAAGAAGGGCATTAAAGTAGATACATGCAATGGTAATTTCTTCATCTCAAACTATTTATTGGAACAAAAGCTAGAGGCAGGTACACGACAACAACAAAAAAATGCCAGTGTCTCAATAACTTGTCAGTTGTTAGATGTCGTCTTGGTTTCAGGATGTGAACGGCATGATGAAGAGCTCTGTTTGAATACAAACCGCCATTGAAGCAGGTCGATTCGCGGGTCAGACAGCTGTGATTTCTGCAGTCGATCACCTCGTTAGAGAACGGCCTGTTTTGCACTCAGTGCTGAAACGTTGAACGGTTCATGGGCCTTCAAAAAGTTTAGAGAAGGTTAAATTGAATTTACCTGTAAAGGTTATAGTGCATTTTAGTAGCATCCTGAAATTTCCCCCGAAACTGAAATATCCCTAACTTTTCCAGTAGTTTATGTCAACCCACTCACCCCATCTCATGCAGGCGAACAGGTGCATCTAGAAATCCTCAGTTCTGCTTCTACCAAGTGATCCTATCTCAATAAATACAAAATGGCAAATACTAGCAAGCACACTTTAAATGTATTCCAATGAATTCATAGCTTCTACGAAGGCTGTACTGCTGTCTGCTGATTATTAGACGGCTGTGATTGTGACTGTAATTTCACCAGCAATGTGCAGAATGTTTGCTCATGGAGCTTGTTTCTCGTCTGTTCCAAAAATTGGTGATTTTGTGGCTGGCCAGAGGTCCAGCGTATGAGCCCCCGAATCCTCACTATACCGCGCGGGAGACTTTGCCAGGTTCCAGATTTGATGTGGCTCTAGGTAATTACGAAAACTAACTTCACAGCCACGTTTCATAAAACAGTCATAAAACCTCGGTTGCACTGGATGATGCTGTCAGGCTGATATCAATATTTGATAAAAGGCAGATGCAGCGTGAGATGGGGGGCCTCTGGGACTCCCTGCAATGGCTGCCGACTGCTTACAGGCCGACCAAGGTTGAAGATCTTCAGTCGATATAACGTATGAAGAATGTTACTCCTGGAGGCCTAGTATGCAGTTAAATTCATGGTATGACTAACAAGCTGTGGCTTTGCCAAATGCACTAACCTGGTCATTAAAAAGTAAGTAGGCCATAGGCCTTTGTAAGTGTGACCAGTACCACTGCTGCCAAATAATGAACACCTGGACATCTTGCTCACACGAGTGAACACCCTCCCCTAGGACTTTGTCTGAGAAAAGGGGTCCTAACTGTAACCCGTTACAGTCACGAAGCATTAAAACAACATGGGCCACAAAAAAGGTCGGTTTGACAAACAGTGAAACGAGGTTTATTCCACTGAAAGAAGAGTTGGTAAGGATGAAAAAGGCCCCCGTTTATTTCCACCGTCCCTGTTTGGCCTAACGGGGGCCTCGGGCACGAGTGGTAGTTGTGACAGCTGTGGCATCAAGGCTCTTCAAATCACAGAAAACATGTGCAAGCACATGTTCGTCCCTACAAACTGCCAAAGGCTCAAGAAATTCCCAGACTCTTGCGCCTCCTCGTCTTGTGCAATGGCTCAGTTTGTAGGCTTTGCACTCAAGCTGAACACAATTGCGAAATGGCTGAGAAAAATGTGGGCTTTCGTGATTGGTGCACAATTTTCAGTTTCTAGTGTATGTTTTTGCTTTGGCCCCTAGCAGTAATTCATAACCTGGTAGGTATGATTATAAATGGATAACATGTTGTGCTTTATTTAAGGTGGTGTAGCAATTGCAACCACGCAGATTTTAATCTCTCCCTGATTGTAATTTGTTTGTTGCTTTTATTTTTTAAATTTTACTTAAAAGGGTTTTAAAATGTGGAACCTTATTTGGAGTGTGTGCCCCAGTCTGGCCGTCCCGATGGATTTCCATGGTTACCTAGTATGAACAACCGATCTTTGTGTAATTGTGCTCATGATATCAGTAATGCAGACGTACTGTAAATAGCGAGGCTGCTCCTATAACGCTGACACTTCAAAGTAGCATTTCCAGACACACATTTTTGTCTCAACTGGTGTTTTAAAAAGATAATGTTGCCAATAAATTCACAACTACTACCAAAAAATGGTAGATGGTCTGCGCTTGCACGGCTTTAAGACCTTATTGGTTTTTGTCTTCTTCAAACATACAAAAGAGAATTAAACCCTGAACTATAGCCAGATAGCTCGTAGACAGCTACACTGCTAATGTTTGCTAAGTTAGCGAAACTTTGCTAACCTTTAACCGCCGCCACAATAGAGCTGTGTCTGGAAAAATATATTTTTTTTTAAAAATTCTAAACAGAAAAACGGCTGTCAATCAACAGGCACAACACAAATGTCAAGGTTTCCACTGTTGGATGTAAATTATTATTCAAATTATTAAATTAATTTTTATTTCTTTTATCTTTCTTTTAAATGGGAGTCAAATTAAAAACACTTCTACATAACACAGAGTGATCAGAAGTTATTGTACAACTTGGCAGGGAATGTCCTTAAGGGGACAAGCATCTGTGGAACTGCTGAACAAGTTGCAACGCAGTGTCTACACAGATACAAAAGCTTTTCTCTGTCAAAGTTGCAGTCAGCTGCTCTGGTTCAGTCCATCGTGGCCCTTGGAAAAACCTGAAAACAGGTTTGAAAAAAAAGATGGATGGTGGCGGGTTAAAGGTTTATGGCATTTTTAAATGAATCTGTTGGCTATTAGTGTGGAACTAAAATGGTTTATCATAGTAGCTGAGTTTGACAAATCTCTCTCTCTCATATTTAAAGATGCTCGCTTCAGCCATTGTCCACATCTATAGTGTCGGACATATTTTCTTTTTTATTTTTTGTTGCTAACTACCTACTAGGTGACTAGAGTTGACGATGCACCTGCAGTGCAAAAATTAGAAAACCTTGATAAGGTGTTCAGAGCATCTCATAGTTGAAGACTCCACATAGTTATTTTTTATTTTTTTTGCAGAAACACTACTAGTGTGCTTGCACAAGTGGAGTCATGACCATAAATGTACTAACTGTACATGAGTTAGTGCTGCCGTCATGTGAGAATGACTCTTATTTTTAGTTTTATAACTCGTAAAACGTTTATGTTGGTGTCCGAGTCATAACCACAATTGCTTGTGTGTGTGTGTGTGTGTGGGGGGGGTGCTTATGAAACTCCATTTACCAACTCATTAATCGGTCCCTCAAGGATTTAACTGACTTAAACAAGTGAAGCAAGATTTTTTTTTTTCTTTTTAAATTGTCGCGACTGCAACATTGCAAATTCCATCAATAACGCGTTGCATTATGTTTAATTCTTGCATCTGGCTTCTGACTGCAGCTTCATGATGAACGGAATCCAAATTGCTACCTAACTCTTAGATGAGAAGTTAGCCAATGTTTACAGCTGTAGGAATGAGTCACAACACCTGGAAATCAAGTTTGGCTTTATTGTTTTAATAGGTTTGGGGTTAAATGCTGTGCTCGTGTTTTATTAGATATACAGTGAATCGGTAAATACCGCACTCCTGCTGATTTTGAGCTTTCTGTCTTAAAACAAGTGGCTAAACGAGACCACTCTGTCGTCATTGTGGTGCTTCTTTTCTTTTTTTTTTTGGCAGATTATCTTGCTGAACAAAGTGTGAGTATCAAGCCCTTCTGTTTGTAACGGAGCTCGACTTCTGCCATAATCCATCGTGATCGTGTCGTGCTCATCTTGTATCATATTCCCTTAATGTGGCTCGGATCTGTTCAAACTTCCAGTTTTGCAAAACCTGAAAAATGTAGGAAATGGCCAACCAGGGTTTCCTCTGTTATTTATTTATTTATTTTTTTGTGTGTGTGTGTGTGTACTGTAAAATCGGTTAGATTAGGAAGTGTCGGCGTCAACGTACTAATGATGTCATTAGTGACGTCACGAACTGCCTTTGAAGTTTGTTGAACTAGTTGTCGTAGAAACAATGTCCAGCAGAGGTTGGTGACAGGACAGGTAGTTCAGCTCGGCCTCTGGAAGGTGCGACTCTAAGAGCTTTAGGTTGGAGCATCAGGGCTGACAGACATAACGGACCACAGGCCGGAGGTGGAGGGTTCAGTGAGTGGCTGAACGGCGGCTCGTCGTGTTCGCTGAACGCGTAGTGCAGAATTCGTCGGCTACGGGGAGAAACGCGGAATTCAGCGAAATGTTCCGTGTTCGTCACACAACGGTCTCCGCGGCGGATGAGTGTTGGACCACCGGATACGCGTGAGGTCGCCTCTACGGCGAGGCGTCTCAAAAACCGCAGGGCAAGTGGCGGCGACATTATTAATGATCCGTGTCCTCCGCACAAGTTCGCTGAAGCTCTCGCGCGCTTGTCTTATTTCCTCCTATATCTCTTCGTCCCACGTGAGGGGCGCCCCCCTCGTCCGCTGATAAGCAGCATAACGGGGAGGAGCTCCCATCTCGCGGGACTCCTCCTTCCAGTTTCTCCGTTTTCTTCTTCACTTACCCCTACATACAGTCGTCCCCACCTCCTTCTCCTCCTTCTGCTTGGAGCCCTGCCTGGTCGAGAGCAAAAGCGAGAGGGGGGGGGGGGGTGATAAGAAGGCAAGAGAGAGGGTGTGTGTGTAGCGGGGGGGGGGGGGTCTTGTTTTCTTACGAGCGGAAAACGCGTCACACTGGGTGCAGAGCACAGCGCGGAGAACGGAAGACAGAGACGCATCTCGAGGAGAGAGACGGAGAGAAAACACGGAGGGACGCGGCGACAGTGGGTCGTAAACACGACAGAAAACGGAGAATAGGACGGCAGACGGCAGCCTTCACCACCCCCCCCATTACCACCCCCGTGTCCCCCCTCATCGGTCCATCTCCATCTATTTCTGCACCATCCTTTGCTCATCTAACTAGAAGCTCGGTGTTTTTAATTTGTATCTTTTTCTGGACAAACATCCGTTCGGTCCAGATGAGACGCCAGAGGCACGGGAATTACCACCGCCGACGGGATCCACTGTAGGTCCTGCTCGGGGCGACCATTGGCGCATCCGATCCGAAAGCTGTGCAGGGGAGGAAACGCTGCGAGAGGACTGTAGAGTAACCTTGCTGGAGCGGAGGCACAGCGAGACCCAGGCTTCTGGTTCACACCGAGTCTCCAGCATCACCAATGCGATGGCATAGCGGCTTCTGCAGCAAAACTACCCGACTAGACTCAGATCCGCAGGCTTCTCTTCAACCATGAACCCCTGAAAGACATCCAAGATAGGCACAGATGGGTAAGAGACGATGCTCTGTGTGAGATTTCTTTTTTAAAATGTAATTTAATTCTTGGCCGTGGAAGGGTGTAGGAAGGCTTGTAACGCGAGGACCTTTTGCTATTGCACTTCACAGTAGACTGTAAAGTAGATGATGGGGGGGGGGGGGGGACACAGTAATATATGCCATGTTATGATTCTGTTTCAGGCTGTTGTGTATTTTTGGAATCTTGGATATGCGAGATGGGGGTTTAATAGCAAAACTTATTGGTCTTCTGGGTGGGTTATTAGACGGGCATCTCGGGCACAGGCCTGGGGGATGTCACCAGATGTGACTGAGCAACCCCTCGGAGGTGCAAAGTGACAAATGGAAATCTAGATTCGGTAGTTGTTTTGTACCTCACATGTAGACGTGGTGGCTGCTTTTACATGTGTCTGTTCATGTACCAATAATGCATCCACGACCCGGACGGTACAGGAGTTCAGGCCAAGTTTATAACAACGACTGGACTTAGATTACCATTCTTTAGTGACCCTGTTGGCGTTAGGTGTCCACTAATCACGTGTTCTGCAGGGGTATTTTCACACCTTCGCTCTCCACATCCCCCCACACACACACACATCTGAACCGATGGCAGCATTCAGCCCTGAATGCTTACAGTAGCTTAGCTGCTACTGTAATTCTTGCATCCCAGAGGAGCGACCTGTTGCATGTCACCACACAGCGTTTGAATCCCCCTGCCCCTGGGCGGTCGTCTTGTCCGTATGCAGCGACCGCCAAGCCTCACTGACAACAAGAGAAACATTTTAAGTCTCCCTTCTTGTCGATGCCAAACCCGACACCACTATCTCCTGCTAAATCCATTTCTAATTTCCCACAAGAGCAGGCTGGACTCCATGGCCGCTGCTTAGGGGCCAGTTATTGATCCGGGCCCAAGCTGGGTTTGAGTATATGGTGGCTTGAGTAAGCTGATCCCTGATTGGCTGTGAAGTGCAGATTTAGTGCAAGTGAATGAGGGAGGGTGGCTGCCCCGAGGTTGCAGGGAAACAGATGAAGGTTGTGACTGTGAGGAAATAGACTGGAATAATCTGGCTGTGGACAGTAAACATGAGCCTCTTTCTCTTTGCTGTGACATGCTGCCCTTGAGCAAGGCAATTAATCAGCAGTAACTCCATTAGAGTGGCTCAGTGGTGCAACAGCAGCACGCGGGAGCTGTACCTGGTGGCTCCCAGGTGTGAATGTGTGAAGCAGGGCAGTGCTAATGAGCATGCTCAGTCCATTCTCTCGGGGGGGGGGAAGGCAGGTTTTTTACGATGCGTGTCGGGTAGCTGTAATTATTTCATAATTTAAGGTAAAGACGGATCAGTTTATGTGCGGTTTCAGTTGAAATCCCACTATTCACTCAGTCCAGTTTAATCCAGAAATGGCTTTTTTTGATTAAATAGGAGTTTGATTTTTTTTATTTATTTTTTTCCTTAGCCTGTTTGGACAGCGATTGGTCATGGATCAATACCCGCCAGGCACTAAAGAGAGCAGAGAAAGAAAGACTTTAAGCTGGGGGAAAAGCAGGAAGGTTGCACTTCACTGTGCTTTTAGCAGCTTAAACATAGACAAGAGGGCTGCTAGGGCCTCTACCCTGCTACTCTTTGGTTGTCTCACTGTGGCTTCTTGTGCTCAACAATGCCCCGACCCACATCCCAGATCCCCACGTTTCAAAACAACATCGTCAACAAAGACCACACCTCATGGGGATGCTGGCCTTTTCACTCCACAGTGATGCTGATGCTGAGAGACAGGGCGATGGATTGGTGTGTGTGTGTGTGTGCGTGTAATGGGGCGGGGGCAGGGTTGCTGATGCCACATGGGAAGTAGCCACAGCTGCTATCCCTGAAAATGGATGTTGTGTGTTAATCAGAGTGAATCGTAAGGGAGGTGAATACATAGCCGCAGAGCTCAGATTATGAGTGAAATATGAAGATGGGGAAATGGATGAATATATGGATGAGAAGTGGGGGGGGGGGCGAACGAGAGCAGGATAGAAAGAACTTGGAGACACTGGGTGCTGGAGGGGAGGATGGCAGGATGTTATCCAGTTGTCGGACTAAAAGAGCCACATGAGCCCCACAGCTGAAGCTCACTCTCTTTGCCAGATTTTGATTAATAACACACTCGTGTCATCTGTCCCTGACTCACACATTCTCTCCGTTTCACTTTAGCTTTATTAACAACATAAAAACAAAGCAAATGGCCACTAAAGAAGCCCCAAACAAGGCAAGATGTATAACACAAGAAGGGGAATAAAGAATGGAATTAAACGCAGGGCGAAGCACGTAATATGTGGGAATAGTCCATTCGGACGTGTCCGGGCTTTATCGTTACTGGGACTCATAACTTCCTGGAGTCTCAGCCAAGAAATACTTTGGAAAGCGCCCTCCCTATAAAATGGTGAACTGTGTTTTTACACTAAACTTTTTTTTATATTTATCGGGCAGATGTGAGAGTCTTATGAACCATTTGACTAGAAAGTTTTTATCTCCAATATTTTGTGTACTTTCTCAGCACACACCTTCTGCAGTCACCTCACTGTAACAAGTCGTGTGGATAAAGTAAAATGGAAAATATATTTCTCCATTCCTACCTCATTATCAAACTGTCATATGCATTTTTTCACGTATATAACGGCTTCATCCATGCACAACCTTTCCCACTTTCTCACACACTACTTTCATTATGTTGCTCCCTCTTTTCACTGCCTGCAACTCAAGTTGCAAGACTGAAACAAATGGCTCTGCTGGCACACAGTGAGGCTGTCACTTAATATTGCCAGAGGTGATCTGGGCACGCAGAAATCAGCAGTCTCTTCCTCTTTCACAGCATCCTGGTTTGCCTGTCTTGCCATCTGAAAGTCGGCCATTTTTCTCTCTCTTGCTTTTTGGAATCCACATCCACTCCTGTAATCATAGCACAATGATTTTCAAACCCACAAGGAGAAATCCGATAAAGAATGATGGTGAATTTGCATACGGGGAAATGTACTTCTTTTTAAGTTTGGTGTTTGGAAGGTTAAAACTGCCATTTTTAAATCGAAATGGAGGAAGCAGACTTTTTCCAAGCGGAGCATATTATAATTTAAAAGAAGTGCCAGTCTGCAGGAAATGACGACAAGCCAGGCTTGTTGCTCTAAGCAGATGGCTGCAGACAACTGATATCATTCGGGGTGTGAACATTGGAAAAAGGGCCGCAGAGAGCAGCGACAACATGTTTGCGTAGCCAAATTAAATTTCCCTGTCAAATTTAAAAAAAAGTAATTTGCTTTTGTTTATAACTCTGGGTTTGAGGAACGAGGGCAGATGGTTTGCAAATAAATGCAAATATAAAAACTCAAAAAAGCAAAAAAACAAAACGCAAATCTAACCAGGCTTCACGAATGTATTACCACCATAGTTGAATTAGTTTGCACACAACAACACAAAGACAAAAACAAGACAACAAATGTGTAAACTGTTGCAGAGGAAAGGTTGATTTTTGCTTTATAAGACTCTGTAATGTCCTGACAGAAACTTAAACTAGTCTTCTCTCAGGAAGCACATTGTGCACATAACTCGTTTCCTGCAGACTGCTGAAGTTGAAAGATCACGGCCTGAAGCAGCAGCAGCAGCAGCTGTGGAGGAACACAAATGGATCCTGGGTTACATTCACTGGTTTATTTGATGCTGGTAAAATGGCTTAAAATAAGGCGGCGGCGGCAGCAGAAGCAGAATAATCGCTTAGCCGCTCACAGTTGTAGGAATTCTGGTGTCTCCACCCAAGTGCTGGGTGAAAGGTTGAGTCCAAAGGAGCCTGTTCTTCTTGGTGGGGGAAGTGGTTGGCATTAATATGCTCTTTGTACCATTGGATGTCAGTGGGACGAAAGATGTTTTCACTGCCGAGACACAGGTGCACAAAAACCCCAGTGAGTTCTAAAGTAATTACAAGATATAGTTCAGTGGAGAGTGGAAGGAGAGCAAAAGGAAAACATGCTGCTACATCCGACACACTAGAAAAATGCCCTGTTTTTGAGCATAGCCCTGTTCATTGCCTGTTGTTTTTGCATGAACCTGAATCACGCAGTCGAACCAGTTTCCTCTATGTGCATCATTACCATTGTATGTGTAATCTCTGCAGTGCATGTGAAGTGGTCCCATGCTGCACACTAACCGCGCCAGCAGGTGAGACACAGCTAAACTCAGCCTGCTGCTGCTGATGGGTGAGTTAAGCTGTTTTCCACCTCCAATTTGGCGCACACACACACACACACACACATACACACGATGGTGGCAGTGCTATGTTTCTGACTGCTCACACTGTTGTGTGAGATAGAATCAGACAGACGCATCTCTTTTTTTCTTTTTGATATCCGCTTCATGCAGTGTGTGTGTGTGTGTGTGTGTGTGTGTGTGTGTGTAATTTTGCCTGACATCAGACTTGCAGTGAAGTTTTCCATTAATTGTTAACTGCACACACACCTTGTGTACACAATTTAACTGCAAATCTGAAATCCCACGTTACTGCAAGACTTGTATTCCTGGGCGTGCAAGCACACAAGCCTAATGCTTTTCTGTGTGAAGCCGGGCCCTCGAGCAAGGCACTCGATGCAGAGGCGGCGTCACAGGTGTCGGACGTGGTTTCTGACATCTGGTATCAGTGCTTATCTATGGAAACCACATTTTGAATTCCACATTCTGAATTAGAAAGAGGGACTGAACTGCAGCTGCGCAAGTTTGGGCAGCGCGTTGATATTTAACGGATGCGGTTAGAACAATTTTTTTTTTTTTCAAAAGAAGAATTTTGAAATTGATAAGGTTTCACAAGATACTAAAGGCCTAAAAACAACAGGACACTGAAACAGGTTTAACTCGATGCAATAATTACTACTTCCATTTGAACGGCTTTCAGAGGCCCGTGTCAACAGGATCGGTTTGGGGGGGGTGGGGGTGGGGAGATGATTCTGTAATCTACAGTGCATTCACTACTTATTATTTATTTTCTTTTAATAAACAAACCAATGTCGTGTAATAGAATTATTATAGGAGATATATAAATGAATAAAAGCAGATCCATTATCTCTTTGGAGTTTTGATCTTAGACCATTTAGTTAAAAAACTTTTTTTATACTTTTTCAATGTTTTTTTATGGTTTAACAGATCAGAAAGATTTTATACAATGAACAATTGTACTGCAACATCAACAGCCTCTATTTCTAATCGGTTTGGTTTTCATAGTTCCCCAGTATGTACATTGTAGTAGAATGTAGAATTCCAAAATGTCGCCCCTAATCAGTGAGACTGTATCTTTTACATGCTAATTATGACAATAATAATGAAGCTTTCGTCACAGAGAGTTGTTTGCATTTAGTCTCTGAGTGGACTCGCTGAAGACCAGGCCAAGCACCGCCACCGTGTGTCCTCTTCACTCTGTTTGCCGGTGCTTTTACAGCAGCTTTTTACCATCCGGTGTCATTACTATGACCTTGCCTAAGTGCCATCTGCTGGGCTATAAAGATTACTGTCAGAACCAGTTCAGTCACAAACAGTTTAACAAGGATCTCGTCAAAATCACACAGGTACCCGTAGCCCTTATCACATCTGCTGGTCAGCATAATAAAAAGGAAGGACTTTGGTTTATGTGCTTGAGAGAAAACGGTGATGCAGAAGCAGCTGCTGGTTGCATACTGTGAGATATTGACCTCTTTGGAGTCTGCGTGATGCAGTGACTTGTTAGTCCCACTCAATAACCCCCCTCCCTAGTAGAGAGACACACACACACACACACACACACACACACACACACACACACACACACACACACACACACACACACACACACACAAATACAGCCGCTCTTTCAGGCAGGCTCTTGAGGGGGCAGTAGTTGTGGTGATGATGAAGTATGGATTTCTGCTCTGGTAGGTCAAACTGAGTGTGCCGGGGGGGTGGGGGGCACAGGGCACGGGTAGGGTAGATGAAGAGCACTCCACATGCTGCTGCTTTTTGTCAAGGACAGAACTGACGGCCGACCAGCATCATAACCTTTTCCTGCCCTACACGTGTTTTTCTCCCTCGCTTCTTACTGTTTGGAGGGTGCTCTCCTTTTCTTAATATGGCAGTTTCTCTCTGCAGCCCCCCCCCCACCCAGTCTCTCTCATAGCCACTGTGTCGTTCTCCTGTCAGGCAGCCAAGCCGAGTTTACCACAGGGCTAAAATAGAAATTGTCTGTCCTTGAGGATGTCTACTTCTCCCTCCCTCTCTGTTTCTGAGTGTCCTGCTTTCTCTCTCACACTCTGTTTCCCCCCCCTCCCCACCTCGTTGGTCACCTCAGTGTCACCTTACAGTCATGTCCCGCCATGTAGACCTCAGGAGACCTACCTTGCAGAGAGAGAAAATGGACTTGACCTGTGTTCGACCCAGCATGTGTGTTTATTGAGGCTACAGTGCTGGAACGTACCAATGCCCTACAATTTAAAAAAGGGGGGGGGGGGCTCTAGTGGGAGTTGGAAATGTAGCACCAGTCAGGCCGGGGTCAGAGATGTATATGCGGATATTTCTTTGTGTGCTTGAAACAGATGGTTTGTGTTACACACAACAAAAAGTGGAAAAAGAGAATGTTGAAAGACGAGAAACTGCAAAACTCGGCTCATTGTGTGCAGTTTGTGCGGTGCTTTGCAGATCATAATGCCCATAGGTCAATAATCTGCAGATGGGTAAAAGCTAAAATTTCATTCATCTTCTCAACTTTATTATAAGCCTTACACGCAAATTGAAGTTTACAGTACAATTACAGTTTCTCTAATTCCCATCAATGATAAATGTGTCTTTATTCGGGCCGTCAAGCGATTTTAAAAAATTAATCTAATTAATGACACATTAGTTTAAATAAATCGCATACATCAGTTTTTGCTGTGAAAGTATTGAATATTTTATTTCGAATTAATTTGGCACATGAGTAAAACGATAAAGAATTTACAGATTTTAAAGTTCAGCGTGTGTTACTTTTCCTGTGATTATTTATTCAGAATTCTATGGGTTATTTTGACAGCTATACTATTGAAATGTGCCTGCTTAGAAATCAGTAATGAATTTTCTTCACGTTCATCACAATTTTCTTAAGGTTTTTCATGACTATGTGTGGTTGCATTAGGGAAACAGGACTGGCTAGTGCCTAATGTATTGGTGGCACCTCCTCTCTTCGTGGGCGTGAAAAAAAATGGGCCTAAAGTCAGTTAATATTGACTGATGTCCCCGAGGGTCACTTGGTTTACAGACATTAGAGTTTCACTCTATTTGCTTTTCTATCTCTGTTCATCAGTAGTTTGTGTTATGTGCCTCCAGCCTCTCAACTAATTTCTTAACTTTTTACTTTTCTGAAATTGTTTCAAAAAGCCTCAGGCTAAGTGCAAATTTGGCACAGAAATGTCTTTGTCTCACTTTAAACTGCCATTTCAGTCTGGACACGCCTGTGGACTAGATTGTCCTGTCCATGTGCTTCTTATCAACATCTGTTGTGTCATGTGACAAATGTTGCACAATGGCGAAACCAGTCAAAAGTTAACCTTTTATTAGTGTAGGGCAGGGGCTGGCTGACACAAGACTGTGCAATAGGGAGTAAAATCAATAAAAAGAGTTCAAAGAGTTAAGATCCTGCTTCAAATTGAAATATCAGTAACTGATTTAAAAAAAAAAAAGTTATACTGCAAATGTTTACAAAACCTTGACATTTAGACCTTGACATTTTTTTTTTTTTTTTGGACCAACAAATCCTCGCTGGGTGTGTTTCGGACCTCGGTAACACTATCTGTGTCATGCTGTTTTATCTAATATTTCAGCTGCCCCGAGCCCAACGCAAGAGAATTATTTGTGACTGTGGTTCTGTGCCAGATCTGATTGTGTAATTAAGTAAACTTATCGTCCAAATTAGAAACCGCGGGAGAGACTTTTGTACTGTTATGTTTAGTCTTAAACATGTGCCACCATTGTTTGCTTGGAGTGGGGGGGGGGTCATCTCCATGCAAGACAATGAGCAACACATTCACTTGTGACACATTTTGTGCTTTATAATCTCCTGCAAGCCTCCAGCGTATCCTAAAAAATGTCTCTTAAGAGCCGCTGTAAAATGGCGAGAAGTGAAGTCGCTGTTTTAACCTCATCAGATGCAAACAAGGTGTTTTTCTGGAAAGCATCAGCGCGTGTGTGTGTGATGGACATAAATTCTTGTTATTGTACAAAGGTTAGGGCTGTGATAACATCACTCGTGGGCTAGAGGTGAGCAGAAAAATAACCTAAGAGGAAGGTTGGGGGCGTTTTTATGATTCACTTCAAATGACAACAAAAGCAGCTCAGCTGTTTGTCCTGTTTTCTAACGGTGACAATGACGCACAAGCCATCGCATCACTTTTCTCTCTGGGTGTTTCCCTACGTCAGTGAGGAGTCTGTCACTGGTAGTGCGCGGGAGGTGAGACGGGAACAAAGGTGGGAGAGGAAGAGCGAGGGCAGCCAGTCAGCTGTTTGTCTGCAAAGGGAAGGATGGAGAGGAAAGGGGGACATTTTCATCAGGATTATCGTGCAGCAGAGAATCTCATCTGGGAAAGTGTCCCAGTGCTTAGTGAGCACACACAAACGCACACACTGTGCTCTCAGGGGGTTGCAAAAACTGGAAAAGCTGTGCTTCCCCTCACTTTGGCCAGGAAAGCCCCTCTTTTTAGGCTGCTTTTGTCAGTGTGGTCCCCTCACAAAGACATTTCTGCTGCTGCTGGTGCTGGATCCTAATGCTATTGGTGTGTGTGTGTGTGTGTGTGTGTGTGTGTGTGTGTGTGTGGTCTATCCATCTGTTCTCCTTGTTGAATCTCGGTGGATTTCCTCCCACTTGATTACACTGTTTATTCGCCGTGCATCCCAAAACTCCTGCCCACCCGCCGACAGGCTGCAGACAGGAGGGGAAGCCTCGATGGCTGCCTGCTGCTGTATATTCCGTGGACGTGGTTACACAACTGGCCAGATGCATCAAACTCTGGGAGGGCTCAACACTTAAACGCAGGCAGGCGTTAATGTGATGGCAAAATATTTGTCCTGCTCAACAGATAAATGGTCACACAAATATTGTCCACTTCCAGCGTCACAGCTTT
Organism: Channa argus; assembly: GCF_033026475.1. Lineage (NCBI taxonomy): Eukaryota > Metazoa > Chordata > Actinopteri > Anabantiformes > Channidae > Channa > Channa argus. The sequence continues at coordinate 6,063,684 of NC_090199.1, forward strand.
TCTTAATTCTGTTGAAATGCTTGAGGTTGCCGAGATTAAAACAAGAAATTTTCCCGCAAACTTTTAGACTACAATCGAAAACTTCAGTTGCTGATCACTCTGGTGATTGTGCTGCTGTTGACCTGGACTGGAGTCCATGAAGAAGTAGTTTGGTTATTTAGTCTACCATCATTGATATAAATAGGATGGACAAAACGCTTTCCCACACACTAATGCTCTTATTTTGAGTGACCCTTGGCTGTGGGCTAGTAGGTCAATCGAAAGTTCTTTCATCGGCCTGTGTAACCGTAGCCAGCAGTAATAATTAAAGAATCCCGAAGCTTTGGAAGTCTGACGCTCCGCATAACGTGAGTCGGCTGACGTGGAACCGCATTTAAAGTCCGCTCTGTGTTTCCATTGGGGATGAGTTGGGTTTCGGCGTCAGCTGCCTCCGCTGACAAATGCTGTGAATCAACAGAGAGAGACTGGCTGCTGAGTTAGCGAATGACCACTTCTCCTGCGTGGCATGTTGGGAAAGAGTTGAGGGCTGCCGGCCTGGCTGCAGGGCACCATGTTTGTTTGGACATTATTAATACTCGCTGAATAAAATTTGTTTTGTTGTGTGGAGATAATAGCCTGATTATTGTTGGCTGGTTTCTACCACATGGTCACATTTACATACACGCACATCTGTGACATTATCTCGTGATATTTGACTGTGTTAATGGATTCCGCAGCTCATTTTCGTGCCATCATCTGTTACCAACATACACTGTTTCATTAGCTCTTAGTGTGTCCGTGTGCGTGTTGCACTCGCGCTGCTGGGCTCGACGAGTGATCTAACACTGTGTAGATTCGGTTCCCACCACGTTTGATGAGATTATCCCTACTCATCTGTGACTGACTTCTGATGACGACCTGAAGCACTCAGCGTGTTTGAAAATATGTCCAGTTTGTATAAATGGACATTGAAATATCATCTCAGTTGCTTCCAGTAACACTGTTTTTTTTTTGTGTGTGCGTGTTGATATTATTTTTGTGTGAAATAGATTGTGGCACACAGGTTTATAGTGTTTTAAAACTTCAAATCATGTCAAGTTTCATATGCAGTTTCAAATGATCAGAATAATGTGATTTGTCGGGATCAGTATTAAAATCTACTCGTGTTTGTTTGCAGGCTAAAACTTTAATACCTGTGAAATAGCAATGCAAAGTACAGGCATAAATCTACTTTTCTCTTAGCAGCTCTTTTTTTAAACTGTGTGACCCTTGCAACACAATGTACACACACTCCTCTTACGGTTACTTGTTCTTTGAAAAAAAAAAAAAAAAATGCAAATACATTTGTTTCGTTTTTACATTTGAAGCACACGCACGACATTTTGCAATACCATAGCATAACTGAATATTATTACCGAGGTGTTCAGACCTGTAGCTGCCTCACTCACTAAATACATTTTCTTGTTTGGCTTAGATTAAAAGCCACCATGTGTGTTGCCAGCCTACCAATTAGCTCCGTTTAAGAGCAGCCCACCTCGCTGCCCTTCCTGCCTCTTAGTCAAATATTGAAGTGTTTATGCTCGAACGGTTCAGGCCACTGGTGGTTCATTGTTCTGTAAAGGTTGTGTAAGCGGACACCAGTCCCACTGGTGCACTGTCTCTGTGGTAGATGCCTTAAATACAATAGGTGGTGACTGGACCAAGGCTTTTAAATGGCAGGAGCTAAACATGGGGAATAATTGTGAAAGGTCATTTGACAGATCAGGTGTTCGTGGGACACTCCACAAATACAGGCCACCACCTGTGTGAGACGTCAGGTCAGTAACTTTATGAACTTTTCAGATTGTATAGAGCATAAGCAGAGACTGTGGGCAGGTAAATGTTTGTCTGTATTTAAAGCACAAAACAAAATGCTGATTACGTCAGGCCACTTTTTTTGGTTACACCTGTACTATTGAAAATTCTATTAAGTTTGAAAAATGATAACTGTAAAAACAGACTTCATGGCTGAGCTGCTGTATTGGATTGCATTAGATTGGACTGGTGTATCTGATAAAGTGGCCAGTGAGTGCATGCTGTGCCTGACAGGTTTTCCTTTTTTTTTGCATTTTCAGCTGACCTGCCCTGCAGTAGATTGAATAATTTGGAAATGCGTGCAATTGTGATTTAATTTGTTCCAAATAACAGTTGTTTTGAGGGAATTTCTTAGTCATGTCACATTAGGAAATGCCCTACAAAATAAAAAGGTTTTACTTTTTCTTTTCATATTATACAACTGGGTTATTGTTGCATTTTGTTAGGTAAATTAGTTTGTACTCCTGAACAGGGCAATGCTTTGAGCTAAACACTACAAGTTTCCAGTGCTGGGAAGCTAACATTTGCTGATTAGGTCTACATTGAAAGCTAAATATTAGTATTTTAAACTTTCAAGTTTGGGAAATTAAAACTCTTTTAACTGTAGTTGTTGACCAAAGTTATGAACCAGGCCTGGAGCCTAATGCGGCTAAAGAGCAGCTTCTTTTCCCTCTGAAAATGCACTGGACTATAGGGCCCAAACAAGCACAGAGTGCAAATATTCAAGTGACGTACTGATGAATGTACCCGTTACTTTGAGCGTTGCTTGGGGCAGTCTAACCTCCGGGCCTGTGATGACTGCACCACCGCAGACTGCTCAATCAGGCTCCGCACTTGGGTTGAGGAAATGCAGGAATAAACACGGCGATGCAGAGGAATCTAAGTGGGTGGGAGCAAATCTATTTGTATGGGCTGCCAAAATAAAATCTGTATGTGAGGAACGCCGCCTACTCTTCCAAAATGACTGCTTCTGTGGGAGAAAGTACTTACTGGTTCCTACTGTTGCTATAAATCATCCGAAGACGTTTGGGAACACTCTGTAAGAAATGCACAGATACTGCTGGCCTCTGAGGTTGGATTCATCATAGTTTTTTTTTTTTTTTTAAATTTACTGATGATAGCAGCTCAGTCTTGAAATGGATATATTGACTTTTGGGTTGCAAACTTTAGCAAGTACTCATTCTTGTATACTTATAAGTCAAGTGCTGGGGTTGACTGAAACCATTTCCTCATGCAAACCTTCTTTAGGAAATGCCTCACTCCTTAACCTACCTCCAAACATGTAAGCTCACTCTGAGAAAATAATGTAGCCATACATCATGTTGTCACAGGGGATTAAAGCTCCAGCAGGGCAGCTAGATGTGTTTTCATGTCGCTGTAGTGTTTTTATTATATGAAAATGCGAGTGTGTGTGTGTGTGTGTGTGTGTATTATTGCCCATCACTGATAAGCTTTAAGGGCTTTTAAGTTGCCTTGTGTGAGTTTAAAATGATGAACAGCTTTCATAAAGCATGTCACGGTGCACTGACATTACATGATAAAAGTCAGTAGTTATTATTCACGACCTGACCCACCACCCCGTCATCACGTTTTCCCATGACGGTATTACATCAACATAATGACAATTCAAAGATGGCTCTAGCAAGGATTATGCGAGTGTGTGTGTGTGTGTGTTTGTGAGAGATGCACTCAAATGGGCCCCCACCCCATCAGTAGCTGTGATACAGCACTGTTATAGAGGTGGTGCAGAGTTGAATGGGCTTCATTGTGCTCCAACAGCACTGTCTTGGAGACAGACTGGCAACCCAACACGCGCACACACACACTTGCATACAGAATTCTGTGCCTAGCCCTCTGCTTGACCCCACAATGCCCCTCTCATTTCTGTCTCTCCTTCAAACACACACACACACAGACACACACATATACATGAGTTGAAATGAGAGGCACTGTACAGCAGTCTCGTTCTGTAATAGGCAAAACTATTAGTGTCAGTTCCGCTGAATGCAAAAACTCTTCCGACCCTTCTGCAGCCAAATTGGAAATGTATATAAAGCTGGTGGATGGAAACTCGGGCTGCACGATTTTATTGCGACAATATTGATATAATAAACAAAGGGCATGATTAGGTCTCCTCGGATCAAGTAAAATGGAGTATTACAAAAAGTGTATGTTCCAAATTAAACAAACAAAAAATATGTTATCAATGATGCAACCCTCCTATTTTTAAAAATGTTTTTATTTATTTATTTTGTTTGGGAGGCTCGGGACCAGGCAGGGCCACACCTGGTGGAGTGGGATTCGATCCCACGGCCCTATGCATCCCAAGCCAATGCTCTACCCACTGATCCACCGGGCCCCATGCTACTAATCTTTGTGTTTTTGAGAGAATAGAATTAAATTCAACTAGTAAAATTTAGCAAAAACAAGGGACAAGTAGTTTACTGGCAGGAAGAGTAGTGGCGAGGAATCGGCCGTGATCCATCACAACTAGCATAGAGACTTTTAAGGCACATAGAAAATCAGCTGGTTGCTCTAATCTGTGTCACACTAATAATATTGTCCAAACACTTGATTGTTTTTTTGACAGCTCATTCTATTTGCCCTTTTTCAAACAAACTCACCTGTCGACATTGATTTGTTTATTTTTGGCCACTCATAAGACGCTCACCGTCTATGTTGCCTAAACACCTTTTACTTTCACGTGGCTTAAGGTGCTCTGCAGAAACATGTGGGTGCTGTGCCTAAGATTTTTGTATGGTAGGAAAAACCCGCTATAGGTCACGTTGTTTTTGTTTTTTTTATTTTTTATTAAATCTCACTTTCAAAGTTATCTAATCTGACAGGCTAACACTCATTGTGCATCACTAATGGAAAGCCTTCTATAATAATTTGGAAGAAGCTACAGTTCATTACAGACATCAGGTTGTACTTGATCTGCCTCTGAAAAAGGACTTTTTCCTTATAGCATGGATGTTTTTAGTTGTTCTCTTTACTGTAACCAAACGTGTACTCTTACAGCTAAAGACACCGGAACATACTGTTCTAAAGTCTTAGCCTATTAAGTGAGCGACCGAAAAGGAGGAAGTTGTGGGCTCCTTTTATATATATACACACACTGTTGCACAAAAATCCTGAACCCTCCCTTTGCTTCCTCTTTCATAATGTTCAGTAAATTCAACAGACATGTGACACACGGTAAAATAGTTATAAAAAATGACAGATACATATACGGAGGCTGCAGGAGATAAAAGCTTGCAGACAGGTCAAAACAGACTGACGACATGTGTAAACAGTAGATTGTAGTGTTGCAATGTTACTGCCTCTTTAATTAAGGTCCCACACGTACAAAATGGAGCTGCGATGAAAGTGTACATTTCCCTGTCCAGAGTCTGCTGGCAGGTACTAATCAAACGATGTGTTTGACTTGTGTTTCCTCAGTCGTGTGATGTGCAAAGCTTATCTTTTTTGTATGATTGACATTTCCTTCTAACAAATACTTTCATATAACAACGACAATATAACGACAATTTGAAGTTTTATATCGTGATAAACCATATTCATAGTTTACTTACCGAAAGTTACTAAGCTGTCAAGGTTGTGCTAATGATCAGAACTCCCTTCTCTAATCCTCCCTCTTCTCATTTTAACAGGCTTGCTGATCTTTCCGCTCTTTATTCCGACAATTCCATCTTCTAGCTCCTTACGCAAACCTTAACTATCACAACAAAAGGCCGGGACACCACACCAGCCTCACGCCGGCTTCACCTGGGCCAACAAGTGGCACTTGAACAAGCTGCAAAGACTGGTATCAGCAGCGTGTCTCTCGCATCAGACATCGATTCAAAGCCGCAGGTGGGGGTTCGACTATAGTGCCAGGGGTGTGGGAAATGCTGCAAAAACGATGGCGTCAGATGCTCACTGGCAGTTGCAGGCGTCCAACTGTCTCTGTGGTCCATCACAGGCCCAAGACCAAGTCCACATTTAGCTGGGTACAGTCTACAAGGCTCAACTGTGTTTTACCTGTACGCGCTACAACACCGAGCCGGCAGCCTTAGATTTACACACTCAAGAGGCTGGTTTGGGAAAACAATGCAAGTTTATTGGGGTTTCAGTCTGTGCAGTTGCAGATTTACCTAGGTTAGTGTAGTCATGGTCTAACTGTCCAACCTTGACGCTTACCCAAACCTCAACTGTAATCTTAGCCCTGAAACCAACCCCCTCAAACGGCCCTTTTGTAGTTGTGAAGACCAGCTGAAATGTCCTCACAATAATCGTATCGATGTGTCCATGTAACCATAGAAACACACACACACACACACACACACACACACAGACACACTCAGTTACAGTTTTCTCTCATTTCCTGATTCCTCATATCGCCCCGTGCCTCTCTGGGCCTATTTTCGTCTCCGTCTCTCAGACCGCCTCGCCTCTGGTACAGTGCTATGGCACCTTTTCTGCAGGCCATTACTGCCAATCTGCCATCCGAGTGATTTTCATAGCATGGTGGTAACCACGATGGAAGAGTGCTGAAGCAAAGTGCTATTAATATACAAGTGGAGGTTTCTTTATATGAACTTGGAGAATGTTCACAAATCAACGTGACGCAATCGTGCAGCACCACAAAAACCTGATGTTTTAATAGATTGCAGACTTTGGTGTCACACCTTCTGTAGTTATTGGTCTTTATTTCACTGCTTTTTGAGTGACAGTTGCTCTTTGTTTGGCGCAAACCGATCCTGGTGGTTGTGTGGAAAAGATTGCGAGACATGTTTGCAGTGTCTTTGGCGCCTTTTTGGCATGAATTGAAGTTTTACTCATGTTATAACAGACCCTGAATAATGCGATGAATGCTGCTCTTTGTATCGAACAATGATTGCTATTATTGTTTAGTTTGGCAAAACAAGATTTGCTCTAAAGCATGCAAAGCTGTGTGTGTGTGTGTGTGTGTGTGCGTGAGTGTGTGTGTGTGTATTTGAGGCATCCTTAATTCTCTCTTAAAGACTCATTGACGAGGCGTGACATTGGACAAAAGCCCCCCGACTGTTCTGTAGCCCTCACTGTTTCGGGGACATAATGCAGCATTTTTAGTGGGAGAAGAGAGAGGCTGTTTGTCCTTCTAAATGATCCAATTTATCTATTTGAGCATAAAGCTGCGTTTATGTTGTGCCACAGCTTCAACAGATGGATCGCCTTAATATCCAGGAATTTGTGCGTTTGCCGTTTTGCGTCCAAGAATTTCTTTTAACAGGAAACTTCATTTGCAGCTGAATGATGAATCGAATAAACGCACATGGGTGGGGCGTTAACGGTAGTGGTGGAGAGACCTCCTCACCCTTCGGAGAGTGCAAGTCAGTGTAGGGTGGAAACTCGTCTCCTGATGTTAGTCACTGAATCACATCCTGTCCTCCTCTGTTTTACAAATTATTCTCATTAAATAGCTCTACCTTATTCCTCCTTCCTCAGTTGTCCTCTCTAACAGGTCTCTTTTTAAGGTCACGGGAATTTAGTTTTGCCCTTTCTGTTGCTGGGGGGAGTAGATGCTTTCCCTCCCTCTTCTCGTCTCGCAGTCGGTTGATCGAAACAGAAAGTGATCTAGGGAAATGAAACGTATTCTCCTCCCGATGCCGAAAAAATGTAAAAAAAAAAATGTGAGTAACGCAAAGAGCAGGAAATTGAATGTGCGCTCAAGTGGGGGGGTAGCCGAAGCGTTACAGCAATGAAACGCTCAGTGGGGAAAAGTTCGGCGTCAGAGGTGTCTCGCTGTGGTGTGCAGCTGTTTTGGGTTGTGACCTTAGAGCAGAAAAAACAAGAGGGACGATTTCATCTTTTCTCATTGCTGATTTGAATGATTACAGTCGATTTGTGGATGTTGCTTGTCTTTTTTTTTTTTTGATCTTGGCTTCCTACTCGGTTATTGGAATAAGTAGGGCAAACGGGGGAAAATGGATCTTAATATTAAGGACAGTTCGCGAATCCTAAGCAGGTGTTTGGTTTGCTGAAGCTGAGCGATGGATTTAAATTTTTCTTTTAATTAAAGAGGCCGAATATTAAGGACATCACTGATTTCTTGCTTATAATAATGGTTTCCTTTGACTTTGTCCACACTGGAGACATTTTTCCCTGGAGAAAAGAAGCAGATTGTCCATCAACTTGCAGGGTCACCAGTTCGGTCTTCATCTTCTTCAGGTCAACATGTCAAATTGGACTTGAGCAAGTTGCTGAACCTCAAGTTAGTCCGCTTGCTGTTGGGAACCTGCTCTATTGCAGAGCACAATGACAGGTTTAATTACCTTTTAAATTAATATTATAGCATAAAAGCATTTACCAGAACTTGTGTAGTAATTTGCAGTTCACTGAGGACAATGTGATTCTTCAGGGTGTAGTCTCAGCTGCGCCTTTATGCAAAACAAGAATGAAGGAAGGCTTAATAGGCTTAACAGGGTCTATGTAATTGGGGTGTGTGTGTGTGTGTGTGTGTGTGTCTGTGTGTAATTAAATGGTGAAAAACCAGAAATTGCCATGAATTCAACTAGCCCTCACTACTTTTGATGTGAACATGTGAATGTGTACACTAGTCAGCCACAACATTAAAACCATCAGGTGTTACTAAGCTCTCAGTGTACACGCATGCTTGAATGTGTAACTATATAAGGGCATTTGTTTTCGACAGACAGAGGCAGTCACATTAGCACACTTGTGTATATTTTTGTCATGGGCCTGTGTTCTCGCGTGTGTGTGTGTGTGTGTGTGTGTGTGTGTGTGTGTGTGTGTTTGTATCATTCTGTCATTCCATACCATCTCATAGTAGGGGTGAGGTGCTATAGCTGAGTGTTGCATGTCATTAACAGACTGTCTCCCACTTTTTAATGAGCTGCCAGTCGCCTCTCCCTCCTCTCATGATTCCCTCCACAGACAGCCAGAGCGGCCTGATGTGACAGGTGCTCCTTTGCTAATTTTTTACATTTTGGTGGAGGGGAAAAAAAAAAAATGCCCGTTTGGCTTAGTGTCCTTTACGTTAGTGTCCGTCCTTCATGTATTAGCGTTATTTATTCTGGCAGCAGCTTATGCAGATTCATGATCACTACAGATGGTGTAACAGCGTATACACATTGTCCCGTTAACCACAAAAGTCATCACAATGTTGCTAACAATGAATCTATGTCACAGGGAGATTTCACCACTTCTTAATTATCCTTTTATTTATCCATTTGTCAATCAACTATTAAGAGTTGTGCAATAAACAATATGCACACACAATAATAGTTAATTTAACCGTTTTCACAATTATGGAAAAGAAAAACAATTAGCATATCAATAAACGAATCCAAAAAAAAAAGAACGGGGATGCTACTTTATGTCTGTTACTCCTGGTCCACGTGTATCAGATCACGTATTCGTGCATCAGTCCCGAAGCGTGTCCCCAAAGCTTTATGTTTTCTAACACGATCAAAATATGTACCTGTGTCACATAACCCCACGTGGTGTGAATGGGTGAATAAGAAGCAGTGTGAAGCACTTAGAGTACTAATGGGTAGAAAAACGCTATATAAGTGCAGAACATTTACCATTTTATTTGGATTTTTAGTCCCTGTTTTCCTGCTTCTCTCATAGTGCTGGAAAACACTTGCTCTCTTTGCATTCATTGCAGCGTTCTGCACAATGTTTGCCTTGGTTGTGCACCACTATCAAATTAATGACCAACCTACAATAAACCCCTTTCAAGCTGTGGTGGAGCCGTGTCAGCAACATTTGCCTGTGGTGTCACTTTTAGATATGACAGCTGGAACACACACACAGTGGGTGTCTTCCTCTAAGTTACTCAGTGACGGTATATGAAATCATGTTGTGACCTTAGAAGGCAGGGTTTCATTATGCGTATTTCACTTTGCATTTCCCCTGAAAGGACATTATTTCTTGGGTGGGGTTGCAGGAACCCTTTTGCGGCAGTTCGGGGGGAAAAATGCAGAGAAGAGATCAAGTGTCAGAGGTTCTATCCCAAGATGCATCTTGTTTGTTTAGATGAAACCCACAACCCGCTCCACTGCTCTTCCTCTCACTCCATTACAGCAGGCAAACACGGTGGAAATGAAGTCAGATTATTTACATATTTTAAAGGTTCCTTTTGCCTCCAATCAACCGAGGCATATGACAAATCTCAAGTGGCTCATCAAATCGCTGCGACTTCGTCTGCTTGAGTTTGCCTTTGGAGAATCAACAAAAAGTAGCAGCAAAGTAAATGTTACACTGCATAGCATTTTTTATTTATTTTTTATTTTTTTTACTTTTGGTTCCTTGGTATTTAGTGCTTGTCAAGAAATAACTGTTACTGAGCCTTATATGGTTTCCACTTATTAATACGCGTTTGACCAATTAGGCCCTCAGATTGGTCCCTGGGCCAAGTGTGAAATTTAGTGCTATTTTTTTATTGTTTGAAAGTTGCATGGCTCAGTTAAAAGACTTCCAATAAGAAACAATTACCACAAAAAAAAAGAAACTTATTATGACCAGAGAAAAGTCAAAGACCAGTAATGTTGTTTGTCTATGTAAGAAGTTAAGCAAGAAGACACAACATAACGAAAAGACCCTGACAAAAAGAACAGCACTAAAATTGGGCATAAAACAAGCAAAGATTTGAAATAACAAAAAAGGAAAGAAAACCACCAAAAAGACAAACACAAAGTCAGCAAGGACAAAGGAAATGAGCAAAATGGACAAAAAAAAAAAATTTAAACAAGACAAAACATAAGCAATGACATGCAAAGGTCAGTTTGTCTCTTGCCTCACTTTTGGTCTGGGGGGGGTCCCATGGGTAAGGGGCCTTTTAACCTACCCCATTTTCCCTTAAACCATCCAAGCCATCGTTGGGTGGCTGTTTGTGAACCATTTTTGTTGCTGCGTGTTCGAGAACGCACCAAACCACTGCGATCAGGTGGTTCTTCTATACGGGAGCAGAAAGCTCAGGTTGTGAGCTCACATCGATCAGAGTTTTATCAGCGACTGAGTGAATTTGGACGCAACACATAATCTGTTCCTTGGTGCCAGGTTCATTTCACCGCCATTTTACACCATTGCGTGAACTCAAACCATGTGCTCTGGTGGTAAAATCCTGCTTTTGTCCAGCCCCCTTAAATGAATACCTGTTGTGCTTTTGCTGCCCAGAGCCATTTGTGGTTTACCATCATGTTGTCACCCCCTCCCGGTCATTTGTCATCATAATAAGGAACAATGCCTTATATTGATGCGGTGGAATGCTTTGCAATGAGCGTTTGGCTGTGCAGAATCTGAAACAGAGCATCGATGGGAGCTTGAAAATGTCAGCAAACTTTCTCCCCTTTCTCCTTTTGAGGCAAAAAAAAAAAAGTTCTATGGCCTGAGCAATGCAAACCATTCCTAGGGTTATTTACTGACATGCTAGCATCCCGCCTGCTCTCCCTTTACACGTGTTCTGCTGAGGAGTTTGAGGGGCCTGACATTTTCCCTTTGGTTTCTCTTCCCAGTTTTCTCTTTCCTCTACATTCCTGACCTTTTCCAGTTAGTTCTCTGAGTGCAGGTGGGGCTTGCGCTGTCCAAATGGGACGAAGGGTCGGCGGCGAGAGGAGCTCTCGAGATGATAGTCGGCAGCTGGAGGCAGGCAAGCGAAAGCGTTGAATGTGGGGCTACAATGGCTGAATGAATGCTGCACCCGAGCGTCTGCTGGTTAATTATACAAACAGGAGTGTGAGTGAGTTGAACACACGAGAGACTGTTGACCCGCATACGGCAAAACATCGATATCGTTGTCAGAGATCAGAGGCACCTTGAGATTTTTCATAGGAAATGTGTTCTTGGCAGAAGGTACTTCCAGTAAAAACTATTCCCTATTATCCACAGCTATGTGGATTTTGGTCCTGCGAAGGCTTGTGTCTTCAAAAGCCCTCTAGTAGATGGCTTCATGTGCGTTTGCACTCATGCAGGGATTGCTAAACAGGGCCCCTCGAGGTGAAATGGCTGCATGATTTTGAATGATTTTGCATTCCAACAGGGAAAATGTACAAACTGACTCAAAAATGATAACCAGTGACCTGAATCCGTTCATATGAAGCACAAACAGAGGCCTATTTCCTTCTTCTCCTTACATAATGTCCATAGCTTAAAATGGGTAATTAGACAAACCACCATAGGATTGTCACCTGACTTGGGACCTTCAGTGCAGCTTTACGCTGCACTTCAAAACCAAAGCAGCAGTATTTTGATCACCACGCCCCACTGACATGAAGGGAGGAAATGTGTTTGCAGTTCTGAACCTGACGGCCCCCTTTGACACGGGAAAATGACAGTGAGGGTCAGTAATGGAACAAGTCTGTTTCTAATCATGTAATTGAAGAATTTTCAGACTGCAGTCTCTGATCTGGCAGCTTTTTAAAAAAAAAAAAAAAAAGAAGAAGAAGAAGAAGGTGCATCAGTCAGACTGTCTCCTCCATTCTCCTTCACTTGTCTTATTACTGCAATGCCACTATCTCAGAGGAGCTGTGATCTTGACAGCGACTGGGGCCGACACAACAGGCTGCAGCCGCCGCAATCTTACTGTCAGCCCCCCCCCCCAAAAGGAAATGTGTTTTTACACATTTTGTCCGCATACTGTACTTTCTCTACCATCCAGTTATTCTGTCGCCTGTTCATTGTGAAGCATTATTACCTAAATGTACTTCACCCTTAAAGTTCAAACAACCTATTTAATGCACTGCAGCATATTCTAATGGCTGTTTAGTTTAAAAATTGTGCACTGAGTTGCAGTAATTATCTGCCTCCCTCTGTCACACCCCCACTCTCTGCAGCCTTTCGGGCTATTATATAACAGCACTGAGGTCAAGGACGGCAGCATTCTTTTTTTTTTTTCCCCCTACACATTTCTGCAGTTACCTAGCTTTAAACCCATAGTAGCCCCATCCAGCAGTGACTGTAAAACACTGCCCAACTTGAAACGCCAAATCGCCTGATGTCCGCCGCGTGGAAGCCGTTGTTAATCAGCTGCGATGATATACGCCATTGGCTGCTTCTATGGCAACACCTCAGGAAGCACATCTGATGTGTTCTTGATTTTTCAGCAGCACTGTGGGTTATGTTTCAAGACTTCATTTCTCTTTCTCAAACTCCTCTCCGTGTTTTCCTCTGCGGGGGCGACTCACACAGTCGCTAGAGGCACAGTATGTGAGCAGCGTGACGTCAAATACAGCCTCACTGGGTGTTTGTGGAGCTCCTGGTTTTTTTTTTTTTTATTTCCTAACCTTTGTATCTTTGCAGTTAGTTGACTTGAAATAGGTCAGCGGGCAGTGTACATATTTACAGGAGCTTTCTTAGAATTGCTGGTGATTCCCGTAAATGAAGAACAGATGCCTCCCGGTGTGTCGTGTTGCTGTTGGTATTGCCACAAATATATGTGGCCCTCCAGCTTATTCCCGAGCAGATGTCTTGAAAACGACAAATCCTCTTTTTACTCCTAAGTCAAAAAGAGGTTAGGGAAGAAAAGCATGTGTGGAGTGTTGGGTTCAGCTTTAAGAAGTTGTTTCCTGGCATATTTATTCTGGAGCAGTGTAACTTTATTTGCCTTCCATCTGTGCTGCGTCGCCATTCTGCTGCTATAATTGGCTCCCTAAATGTCAAGTCAGAACTTGACAAAGGGCGTGGTACCAAGGCAGTGTTACAGTGATAACACTAACACAATGTCTTTTCAGCACACATGCCTACACTCATGCAGCAAAAATGCACAAGTAAGACTGTATTTCTTTCTCTTACACACAGTTTTTTCTTCAGAATACACACACACACACACAGTGCAAGCCAACCACTCTGAATTCCCCGTGTGCATGATGCCTTCTGAACCGTGCGTAGAGCAGATAAGTGAGCTGCGAGAGTGCAGAGACAGGCCCCGTGATCGCAGTTGGCACAGCACTTGTTGCAAGTCTGGACAATGCTGCGGCCGCAGACATCCGTCATCCGGACCCGAACGGACACCGTCGCCCTCACACAACTAAAAGCTCCCAACTGCTGATCAAGCTGTCACACTGCATGAAACCCTGTCAGGCCGTGAGCAGCATGAAGAGTGGGAAATTGAGTGTGTGTGAGAATGTTTGACTAAGTATGTCAGTAATGCAAATCTAAAAAATTTTTTTTTCAGGGTTGTGTAGGGTGAGAGGCAGTTGTGATATGAGTCAACAAAGGAGCCAACACAGCATGTGTGCAGGCCGGCACTCCTTGTATCTCATAAGTTAGTCGACAACGTAATAAAAATATCACAAGACAAAATGTACTCGAGTGTGAAGCAATGAAATCACAATTGCAAAGGTAATTTCACATGAAGAATACAGAGATTATGTAGATGAATGCTAATTTGCGTCACATCTTTTGAAGTGCGTTCCAATAAACGCTTTAATGTGCATTTTCAAAGTTGCACACGGCAGCTGAAACATTCAAAGAAAGCGGCGACTAAAACGCAGCTACCTAGATGAGTGAGACGGGGAAAACGAGAGAAGTTAGATGAAAGGGCAAACTTTTCTAAAAAAATAAAATAAAAAAATCCTTGGCTGCTGTCAAGTATTAAGTACTATAATTAATCTGCAGCTATTGTAAGGCCACATTAACTCTTAATGGTCTTGCTCTGAATGGTCAACAATCAAACTTGTGTTCCCGTATGCCCACATAATGTTTCCATTAATTCAAAGCACTCAAGTTCAAACTGCACCAGTGGTTTTATCACGGTGTCGGTGAGCATTTATCAGACGTTTGTGATTGCACCCTGCAGAGTAGATCCAAGCTTTCCCTCCACACTCGCACATCAGACTGGACTATAATCTAACGAGCTTTTTAAGAGCAGCTACCTATCACATCTGTCCCCTTTGACCAGCATGGCTATTCAAGCTTGAACCCTTTCCTGTGTTGCACTTACTCTACTTTGATAAAAATAGAGGCCAAAGCTTAAACACACATTCAAGATGTACTTTTTGCACTAGTAAGCAAACGCACATCTGCCGGCCAAGTCAAACAACACGTGAACGAGAACACTACACTTTTGCCACCCGCGTCTTCCGTTCCCATTATAAAACTGGTCTGATTCCTTTTAGCTTTGCACAGTGTTTATATGCCACTGAGACCCCAACATCGCACCAATTCGATCCTCCTTATAGAAGACAGGAACAGGGTATAAACGTTGAGTCTCATTTTGCAAGCACAAAAATATTTTTGCTGTCTTCAGGAGCACTTCTATAGTACTGTGATTACATACATACAAGGTAAAATTTTATGACATAATTTGCAAAATGAGGCTTAAGCTTCAAGCTATTTCTGCATCGCTGTGACATTTTCATTAACATTTAAATCCTTCGGCGCTATCCACTCAATACGTTGGCTCTTCATTCCATGAGAGCCGCTATTGGTGATCATACGTCCTGTGTTTATTCCAAACAACCCCAGTAACATACATTTAAAAAAAAAAAAAACCTGTTGAATCCTTAAAACGTCGGCTGCTTACAGAAAGGAGCACGTCCTACATGTATTCAGAGAGTAATCTCGGTCCTTTTCTGACTTTTCACACACTCTCTGCACAGATCCAGCGACTTATTTTGTCTGGAGAGCACAGCCGAGGGAAAAGGAGGGACTGTGTACTTTTAGGCCTTTCACCGATCACCTTTCTAGTAAGTGAAGAGCGGCCGACAGCGGAGTAGGGAAGATTAGGGCCCTGATGGCTGCTTTACTCCCGCCCCTTCTGCTTTAGCAAGATCACAGCGCTGGCAGGCAGCGCCTCGTTCTCTCTCTTTCATCCCTTCGCTTCGTGGCCTTGCATCTCTTTCCCCCTTCTGCTCCTCTCATGCGCCGCTCGGCGTCCAGCCTTCCCTCAGCCTCCATCCTTTCCTCTGTCACTCTCCGTATTTACATGCACTTATAATTAGATTAGAGCCAGTGGGGTAATTTTGCAACTGTCAGATAACCCTCTTTGGAGTTATCTTACTCGTATTAAAGTTGTAATCGCGGGAGCAAAACTCGATTAACCCAGCTGGATTACTCCAATTCCTCTTGGCACCTATACAGCTTAGTGATTTTCTTTGGTAGAGGAAATGTCATTGCTAGCTAGCTGTGGCTTTTTTTAGGGGGGTGACAGATGTACAGTTTTGAACTTTTGAACACTTTTCTAGTATCTGAGCTTGTGCTATAGAGGAAATCCATCCATTTCGGCACTTTTCCTGCTCCTTCCTAGCTTATCGTCTTCCTCACATTCATGCATAAACACTTTGCAGTAGAGAAAGATGAGTGTGAAAACGGGCATTATTTTTAATTGGAGTTCAGTGTGTAATTTGCAGCTGGAAGGAACAATCAATGTGGTCTTTAATGATAGGCGGGTCTGGAACAAATGAGCATCTTCATTATTCAATAATCTGATTATTACAGTTATTAGTTTGACTGTAAATGTCCGGAAAATCTTAGCGTGCACCTGCAAAACCACATTCTGAATTAACACCCACACAAGACCAATAAATACAGCAAATCCTTCATATCTGAGATGCTGGAATCAAAAATAAGATTTGATTTCTTAGCTGAGAAATAACCAGTTCACCATTTGATTGACAACTTGTCTTCAAATCGGTGGTGGGTTATTTTATACCTCTCACACACAGCCTTACAAACTCAGTTTCAGTTGGGGCCCCGTCGAATACCGATCAATGTGAATCGTATTGTTTTTTTTTTTCTTAATCAAACTATCGTCCTTATTCTGCGTTTCCACAGTCGTGAAGTTGATTGTGAGCATGTAAACGCACCAACCATTTAATCTTTTTGTGCTGAACTCATTTGTTGTACGTCCCCTCCCATCCAGTTCTCCTCCTCTGATCTCATTCTCTCTCTCACACACACTCACACACACACACACACTCTCTCTCTCTCTCTCTCTCTCTCTCTCTCTCTCTCTCTCTCTCTCTCTCTCTCTCTCTCTCTCTCTCTCTCTCTCTCTCTCTCTCTTGCCTTCTCTTTGTTCAGCTTTTATTGCTCTCTTTATTCTTACATCTTTCACTTCCTGCCTTCTTCTCTCGTCTACACAGATCCTTCTGCTGCAATAACCTTCCTCCTCTTTTCCCACGCTCGTGCTGATATTCTCCCTCTTCTTCTTTTTGAGTTTCCTCCTTAGCTCTAATCTCTCTCTCTCTCTCTCTGTCTCTCTCTGTCTGTCTGTGTCTCTCTCACTCTCTTTGTCTCTCTTGCTCTGCTCTGCTCTGCTCTCTGTCTCTCTGTCTGTCTCTGCTCTCTCTCTCTCTCTCTCTCTCTCTCTGTGTCTCTGTTTGTGTCTCTGTCTGTCTCTGTCTCTGCTCTCTCTCTGTCTCTGCTCTCTGTCTCTGTCTCTCTCTCTCTCTGCTCTCTCTGATCGCATTTTTATCCTCGAGTGCCTCCATCGACCTGTAATTAAAAACACTTGCAGAGGACGAGCGAACTGCTTTGAGGTGTAACACCCGACTCCTGCAGTCTTCCTGTTCCTCACTGCAGGGCTCGGTTGCTGCTGCTGTGTGATTATTAGCGGCAACAAAATGCCTATTTGCGTTGTTGAAGAGAGGGGGAAGTTAAATTGAGCTGCAAGGACTGAGTGAGAATCCTGTTATGTGTAACACAGGACACAATGTTGCCACACTGTGTCCATAAGGCATGATTGTGTGTGTTCAGCATCTACTACCTGGACCGGACTTAACCAGTCAAAATGGGGGCTTTCTAATGACTTTCACTTCCTGTTTCTCCAATAACAATGGTTCCCACACAGACAATAGGAGTGTGCCAGCAAATCCTTCAGTTTTTTTTTTCCCTGTTGACCCACTTAGCCATCCCCAGCCTGTGTGTATGTGTTTCAAAATTAAAATAAGCTATGTTAATTGGCGTGTCAGTGACATGGGATAGACCGGTGGCCTGACCTTGCCGATTGACCCGATTCTTAGTCGGCTGGCTGGTTTAGCAGAATGTTACGCCACCTGCTTTCATCTGGAGGGGACGCAGCAGATTGAAAGGGGAGGCAGCTAAAGCAGATCAAAAGGCTGCGAGTGACTACAAGCATGTGCACGTTTACAAGTGCCGGCTCGCTTTGTGTGCTCGCATGGGTAAACCCACACACAGAATCGGCGTAAACCCACTTGTGTCTGATGCCCTTTCATAGATGGACACAGCCAGGCCTGTTCTTTCAATAGGTACAAGTCAACCCCCCACACAGATCCGCAAACACACACACAAAAAAACAAATGACTAATGACTTTAATACTTCAGGCACAAATGGAAGCAGTAGTCCTCGCAGCAAACAATTCTCACTTCACCAGGCATCCGACAGGAAGAGAGGCAGGACAGAAAGGTGGTGGAGGGGGAAGAAATGGCGAATAGATGTTTTAATCCTGCCTTGAAAATAATGACACACCTGGGGAAACCACTGCAACGAGGAGAGCGTCTTTGTTTACTGTCAAGATGATGTTCAGAGCCCTGTCATTAGCAGCGATTTTATGCAAAGTGCAGTGAGTCAGCTTAGTCTGCCACACGATCACAACGCAGAGGAGGAACAACCTTATGGTAGCCGAGATGTAGCAGTTAGCCTTTTAGCTTCCAATAGAGTAAAGTCAGTGGGCGTGGTGAAATGAGGAGGATGCACGCTGCAACTGACTAAAGGGAGTGAATCACTGCAGTGGAGATTGCTTTTTAAGAGAGCTGTGTTCATTAGCGGAGCTGCACAGTGATGGACGATGGTGCAGGAGGGTTGTTGGAAATCGGGAAGATTGACATTAAAGCCTTTTGTAGTGAGGGGAAACCTTGCCCTCAGGCACACATGCATAATTGGCTTACCTTTTTAAATTGGGTGCTCTGTCAACATAAATGGAGACTGACAGCTGAACTGGAACCAGGACGGAGTATATTCTGGAGAGTGATGGAGGGGAAAGTGAACCCAGATCGGGAGAAGGTGATGATGAGAGCAAAACGCACGAAAAGTTTCATTATATGGTGAAACACAGTCCTGCTTGGGACGTGAATAAAAATGCCTGATAAATACTATTTCAGCACTTTTCAATCACGGCCCGCCTCATCAAATATGTAACATATCTTACAGAAGTCATCGAAAATTAGCTGACAAGGCTTCACACGTGAATTATGAGAAGCCTCGATTTAATGGTACACTATGTTTTGAATTCAAACCACAGGAATTAATGTGGATTTTATCCTCAAGCTTATTCATGTTTTAACACTGCTAAAACTTTAAACACAAAAATTTGTCATTGACATTGGTGTTAGCAGCAGTTTGACAAAAGAATCACGACTCAAGGTCCGTTTCCCAGCGTTTTCTGGAGCTTTCGACTGCTGATGTCTTACAAGTTAATTTAAATTAAGGCCGTGAAAAGTTTTGTTTAAATTTGTGTTATATGAAAAACATTGCACAAGTCAGTGGAGAGTAGAACCTGTGTTTTTTTTTTTTTTTAAATGTGTAAAAAGTTTAGTTACTTATGTGAGTATACCTGCAATTTACAGATTGAGCCATTGAGGTAGTGAAAAAAGTCTTCTACTACTGAATGTTCATGTAGATGCAACATAAAGGCGTGTCCAAGAGGGAGGAGGAAGAACAATAATAATGGTACCAGTAGAAATGTTGCCCTGCAGCAATCACTAGTTGAACCGCATTGTCGTTGCTGCTTTTCTTAGCTGCGGCTGTCTGAATTCTTTACGCAACAATCGGGGCGAGAAAGTTGCGACAAAACAAAGCTAAGACCGAGCGTGTCTGATTCAAAAGGTGACTTTAGCTTTATTATACCCTCTGGTGGGTGTGTAGCTTTGAATGTCCCAAACCAAAAGTATTCAAGTGCATAAAATTAAAATACAAACAATTACTGCTGTTGACTTTGATTTGTATGTGTGTGTGTGATATAGATAGGATTGTTTGGTTTGTGATTGGGTTGTTTAGTGTGGCAGATATTTTATCTTAATAGGTGGAGATGATTTGTCTTAAAGGCTGATTATGAGAAGTTCAAGCTAGCTAGCACTAAGAAGCTTTTAAAGATCTGGGCATTTATCAGGAAACAACCATCTCAACCAAGGATGCTATTGAGTTGCATTATGGGAATCAAAATAAACGGGGGAGTTTCCTCTACGGTGAGCTGTGAGATATTTTACCGCCTGTTTCTGCAGTTCACACTTCACAATATCTTCAGTTAGCCTCGGGAGAGGGAGCAGTAGATGGGGAGAGACGGTGAAATGTGCCATCGAACACTTGTCTCCACCTTCAGTGCAGAGAGGGAACTGGGTGGGGAACAAGAGAGCGACCTCATGGACCGCCACAGAGCTGAATTATAGATGAGGTTGGAGAAATTGAGGCGCCTCCGCCGGCTTTTCCCATCCTCCCACATGAATCCGTGCTTCTTCACCTGCGCACAAAATTAAACTCACCTACTGCACCCAAACAATATTCACCGCACGCACCAAGTCTCACAGAGGCTGCTCACATTCACACTGCAGCTCCAGCCCTCCACTGTTCACGTACACATAAACGCTGGTTCGAACAAAACACACACACACACACACACACACACACACAGACTTTCTGAGGTTCTTACCATGCCTGCATTATTGAAAACCACTTAGCGCGCTGGCTTTCTCCTGACATTCTCCGGACTCACCAAACCAGTGACCCATGAGCACACAGAAAAAGTGCTGCATTTTGATACAGCAGTGTGAAGGCAAAGAGCAAACCGATTTTTAACTGTGTTTTTGATGCTCGGAAGTAGAAATGTCCATTTCCACTAATAAACAAGACACTGATCTGCAGTTTTGACTTACTATGACAAAAAATTGGGGTATTAACTCGATTAAAACAACATTGGGTTAGTAAAATAAATAATGACTTAGTAACTCATAAGTAATCATAACTATACTAACTATACTCATAACTAATAAGAATTAATACTTTGACTTGTTGCACACTACTTCCTGATGGTAAACCTAACTAGCTTTGTAGAGGTAGCAGATTTTGCAGCTGATCCAGAGCAAGCAGGTTATATTGTTCTTAGATCTGCACAAATGACAACATGTGAAATATGTTGTCAAGCACTTTATTTATCAGATTAGCATTAAGGAGAACTGGCTCAGCCAGATCAGTGTGGAGCTTGTGTTCTGCTGAGACATGCGGGTGGGTTGACACTAAATCGCCCGTAGATGTGAGCGTGAATGGGTGTATGTCCCTGTGATAGACTGGTGAGCTACTCAGGGTTCACCTGGCCTCTCGCCCACTGATAGCTGGGACTTGCTCCAGCAGCTCCTCAGTGACGCAGATATGTATTGCTATGTATATTACCCAACAATCCCAGCTTCAACCGATTATAGTGGCAGTCAATGTAAGTAGGGCTCTAAACCAATAAATGCACACTTTAATTTAAATTTTAATATGAGAATTATGGATTCTATGTTATGTTTTTGCAGTGGTGAAAGTGTAAACTCAGACGCGCTGTGTGGCATCCATCCAAAAGCAGCCGCTCAGAACATCAATCCCAGTATATTCAGACACAGCTTATCGCCATTTGAACCAATACAGTGGCTCCAATACAAGTCAAAAGGCACCGCTCAAGCATGGCACTCAGCCACGTGCACCAAGGCAAAAAGACAAAAAGATACTCGTGCATGTTGCTCTGAAATAACCAGCTTTGTTTGGCATGAATTGGCAGCCATGTTTGGATACCTTTTTATTCCATTCACACGGAGCTCATCCCAGCCTTTAACATCTCTGAGTAACATATCTCAGCAAACGCCCTGAATCATCTTTTTCCATTGTGGAAAAACAACTGTTTTGCGATATAAACTGTTGGGAACCTTGTTGCAGCTTTCGTGAGACTTTGCTCCCGTCCCCCGATGCCACAGGAGGAACAGCAAAGCCATTCAGCCAGTGAACAAAGCATGACTTCATGCGTTTCCTAGAAACAAACGCAACTAATGTGAGTGACGCAATGTGATAAATCCATGTGAATGGTGAAGTGCAGGTGACTGCCCCGGGTGAAATTTCATCTTTCCACAATTTTTCCAGCGAAACATGTTTGTTTGCTGAGGGGGGGAGGGGGGAACCTGCAGTCAGTTTAATATCCTGAGGAAGGTGGTTTCTCAGGATTTCTAGTCCTTTTAGTCCTTTTATCCGAAGTGTCATTTTGACTTTAAGAGTCTTTTCCGCTCTCAGAATGATCCGGTTACAAGCGAGCATCACTATAGCTACTGTGTCCTTGCTCCTTATTGTTTACTGTTGGTATTTTATTACAGAACAAGCTCTGTTGTTTCAGTCCGTCAGTATGTAACATCAGGATATCAAACTACAGGCTGTGGTTATGACTGTGCAGGCCGTTTACATCCCGGCAGCCCTACACGTGATCGTGAAACTGTCCTTACTGAAAATCTAACCAGTTAAGACAACAGGAGTTCCCCCCCTGCCGTTGTGTTTTTTAGAGTTGGTGCCTTTGTCACGTTGTCACTCGCAAACAAAAAGTGAAAGGGTTGAGGGGTTGTTTGTGGACTTCAGTATCCAGGTTACAGTTGGATCTGCGAGCCCAGGCTTCCGAAATAGGTCAGAGGTGATGGGTGAAATGCGGTTAATCTTCTTCTGCGCGTGTACGTGGATGTTGAAGTGCACGTTAACGCTGTCGGTGTGAACAGGTGGCAGGACATGGTTTAGGAGTTTGTGGCTCATTTGAAGTTGGGGAAAAGTTTTTCTTCTTCTTCAGCGCCAGGTTCAGGCCCTTAACTAAGGACCCTTTGGACTTGGGATGTGACTGTCTTGTTGGAAGCTGGACTCACTAACTGCTGCACCCCACTGTGTTTTGTTTTTTGTTTCACTATCCCCCCACGGGGCCTCGTTAGGTGAGGTCAACAGGCTGCTCAGGGATTGTTGGTGGGCCTCAACGAGCAGAGAGACACTTTGTAGTTAAGATGAGTCGATACCAAAGCCTCTGCCAGGTGGAAAGGTGTTTGTGAGTTTTCTTTGTGCTGAAAGAGAAGTGGAGGTTCTCACGGAGCATGGACACACACACACACACTCACACACACACAGAGTGCAGACTGTACTGTCTTCTTGTAAACAAAGGCCTTCAAGCACTTTGGAGAAGCACTGCATCATTTATCATTTCACCTATGGAACATTTTAGCTGATGGGGCAACATTTGTAAAGCCACAAACTACTTTTCTTTTCTTGTAATCTGTTCTGTAGGGCTGAATACTGAATCTCACTGCCGTTGGAGCACTGGTCCTACCTGCAAAAGGTTTCCTAGTGTAGGGTTGGTGGCCCACTTGTGCCCCCCTTTTTAAAATGTAAATTCCACTGGTACACGAGAAAAAAAAACCTCCGAGCTGCTGAAGGTTGTCGGGTGAAACGCTGCAAAATCCTTTTGTGTGTGGGCACGTCGGCACTGTGATTTACTGAAGCCTACAGTACTCAGAAGGATAGTGATGGGGATTCAGCTCGTTTTACGATGTAAAAACAGTTTAATAACATAAAATAGTTCTTAACCAGGTTAGCTAGTTGGTCTCACTTGTTATACTAAATAATAATTTTGGATGAATGTGTTATCTGCGCCTATTTCATTTCTTATAAAGGTAATCGACACAAACCAAGGTGGACGTGTGTGTGTGTGTGTGTGTGTGTGTGTGTGTGTGTGTGTGTGTGTGTGTGTGCGCACACAACTGTACTTGTTGCGAGAATGCTAAGATTTAGGATACGAAACTTTCCTTCTTTTTTTTTCTTTGTTTTTTTAATAACTGGATAAGTGGTTTTCAGCCAGATGTGAAGGCCACATACTGTACCGCAGAATGTTTGCTGTTGCAGGCTTATCGCGGATCTTGGCTCTTTATTGTACTCATTTGGTTTCGCCACCTCAAAGTTTGCATTTAGTTGTTAGTAATGAAGGAGAGAAGGCAACGCAAATAATATGATAATCCACACACAGAGTTGATCTTAAGGACACAGTAATAATGCCTGTGTTTACACAACATTTTATACTTTTAATTTTGATTTAATCCTCGTGTTTCTTCTTTTGCTTCAACTAAAGGCCGTTCAAATGATGCCGTTTGCCGCTTGTTCCTCCCACTGCTGCCTTCACAACAGACTAATGGTAAATGGTCTGCACTTACATAGCACTTTCCTACCTGTTGGCACTCAAAGCGCTTCACACTGCTTCTCATTCACCTTTTCGCACTCACAATCACACACACGCTGTACACTCACCGGTGTTTTCAGTGTTTTGCTCAAGGGCACTTTGACAAAGTGACCGGAGGAGCCGGGGATTGAACTAACAACCGTGGGATTTGGGAGGAAAGCTGATCTGTGACATTTAAAAGTATGAACATTTTGGTCAGCTAAACAAACACTTGTATAAACAAAGGAACTCTAACCACACACACACACACACACACACACACACACACACACATACACACACACAAAGCATTCCAAAACTGAACACATGCCTAGTTTTGTATGGCTGTGTATGATGGGTGTTGGCCAGATATTAATAGAGATTTCTCAGAGAGCTTTCTCCCAAGTTTTTTTTTTTTTTTTTTTCTAGCAGGATGGAATGTAAATTCAGATTACCACAGTAGGAGAGATAAATGATACGAGGTTTAACCTCTTTGTGGCTGAAGCGTTTGTACAGTACTATACATCTATCACAGCATAGAAACAAGAAGTAAATATTATAGAAATAAGCAGGACTTGAGCTGAAATAGTTAATTTAACAAGTGCGTAGATTTTTAGAGCCCATAAGTTCATTGAAACAGTGCCCCCTTGTGCAGGTGAAATGACACCTTTTGGCACCAGGCACCATCATGGCTGATTCAGTGTCCTTACAACAAATGGCTGGTGTAAAACTACTTTATTAATATTTTATTTAGACAGACATAAGCTGCAGTCATATGCTGTGCACTTGACAGCAGTGCTTGGGGGGCACGGATAAGGTACATAAGTCTGTTTTTCATAAGTTTTTTTTATTTTTATTTTTTTTAGAAAAGCTGCCACGAAATCAAGCGTTTTAGGCCACAGCATTCGCAATACCATTCAGCCACTTGCACGGCTCCCAAATTTGTGGAATACTAAATTGCAGGACCTGTTGTCCTTAAAAATGTAAATACTTCACAGGCTTTTGTAAGGATTTGTGCTCTGATTCAACCAAGATGTATCCTGCTTTATCTTTTAATGCCGTCTTCTGTAGGACCTGTCCACATAAAAAAAAAGTTTTCTCAGGACGTTAGTAGAGCGATCGGCTTGTGCTGCACGTCAATATCGCCTTTAAACCACAGCTAAAGGCGTGTGTATAATATAAGGTACTTGGCTACCCAGGCAGTTCCTCAGGGTCAAGGTTGTAACACAGTGCCTCTGGCTTTCATATGTGGATATGTGTTTCTTTGTGGTTAATTTATTTATGTTTTCTCCATTTTTAAATTCACACATTTTTAGTAGTACTTGTCTGGCAAACTACTTGAAAAGACCTTGAAAAAAAAACTGTTCACGCATGAAAACAGTTGAGCCACCTTAATTCCACCTGGGATTTTTGGTCCCCAGTACATCTAAATTCTGAGTCTGAGCCTGTAAGAGGTGTTAAAAGGTTGCTGCGTCCCAAATCTGAGATGCAGAATCTCTTAACATGCACGAGTGACATTTTATTAAAAGGTTTTTGGTGCAAAATGAGAAGGAAGTCACTTTTGCTGCTGCCACAGTTGCATTAAATTTTTGTGCATTGGGGGAGAAAGAGAGATGAGTCTTTTATTCGCCCCTCGCTTCCTCCTCTTTGTCTTTTATGGCGAACGCTGTGGGAGGCAGAGAAGAGCAAAGTGAAGGAGGGAGAGGGTGAACGTGAAGGGGAATTAGAGATGACAGATAATAGTGGGGAATTGAGAGAGTTGCAGAGGGGATGTGGCAGTGGGAGATGAGGTGGAGCAGCGCTTCAGTAATACACCGAAAACCCCACCAGCTTCCACCTCGTCTCCTCTTTCCATTTGATTCTGCCCCTTTCTGCTGCCATCACCCCCTTTCGCTTATCCTGTCCCCTTCTCTTCCTGCACGTATGATATTGTGTTTATGCCAGCTGAGGTATTATGTGCTTAATTTATAATTTCAAAAAGCAGTCAAGCATATTAGCAAGCAGCTGGAGTAGTTACACAACATAACACATTTGTGTCTATTTCTGCCAGAACTGCATTATCTGGGCTTTTTGGCTAAAGACGAGGGGAGCGCGGGACAGATTCCTTCCCACAGCGTGACCTGAAAACAGCCTCAATCACCTTCCTTTTATTAATCTTGCTATATGGCTGCTGAAATAATCCATTATAGAGATCCAACCAGGGGCTTTTACATTTTGCATTTGATAAAATTTGACATTTCAATTAGGATTTGATGAGAGGTTTGGCACAAGTAAAGTAGCTTCGTTTGTGGTGAAGATGTAGGTCTTCACCATGTGGTTTTGAATGTTTTTGCTCATTGCGTTCTGCAGCTACAAATGTCTGTATGGTTTTAAAATGGATGCATAGTGTTTTCGGAGACAGATTAACTAGATTTCCAAACTGTGCACACAGTGAAATTTAAGGTTATAGAACATACTGCACTCTTGCCTCTGACTGTTCCTACATCAGGAGGTGCAGCAGCGTTACTGCTAAATGTCCATATTGTATGAGCCAATCAAGGGTCCACAGTTCAGTTATTTGTTTTATGTAATGTGTGTTTGTGATGTGTCAGTGTACTGATGTCATTAGTGGCATCATATGGCTTTAATAGTTTGCATCTGATGGTTGCCTATGAAGTTTACCTTTTAAGCTTGTTGACCAGTAGTCAAGGTAGCTATGCAATGCTAAGGGTTTGTTAAAGAAAGATGCAGTTCAGCTCAGCTACCGAAGGGTCCAGACGTGACACGGTAGCTGGAGCAGAGGAACTGACTACAAGAAAGCATGAGGTTCAGCTCAGCTACTGAAGGGGACATACATTGAGAAACTTGTTTGATGAAGTGCTTGTGAGATTACTTTGCTTAAAGTTGTATGTACAATAGATCTGTGATCGGCTAAGTTGAGAAGCAAGTACAATAAATGTTCAATGTTTGTCTATGACAACAATCTCGGGAGTGAAGTAGGTGCTGAAGCGTCAGGAGCGTCAGATTCCAGTAAGATCACCTCTACACATGTAGTGAAGTAGTCACTACTTTTCCTCATTTGTCTTTATCTATTACAAATTCATGTGCAGACAGCTGGGCCTATGCAGTAATTAAAATCTTAGCTATGTTAAGGTGTTAACGAGAAAGTTTTTTTTTTTTTTTTCAGTTTGTGACCGAGGTTCAACAACCTGATGAAAGTGTTAAAGCGCTTCATTCGCTCTTAATCTCCAGGCCACTTATGCCGCCTCCATTCTCATCTCTCCACTGGAGCAAATCTCTCCATAAGACCTCATCGCACCCTCATCTTCCTCCTACCTCCTCCTCCTGTTTCGTTTCATATCGAATAATTGAGACCCTTGAAGTTGGGGGGGGGGTTCGCTGAACAAGCTACTTCATATTTATGCAATGCATTGCTGGTATGTCACAGGCAGCATTGGCTCACTTTTTTTATTTACCCCTCAGTGTTTTGTCTTTATCCCCCTGCAGGCTGTAGGCTTAATGTGGTCCGTATTACCTATTATTGTGTGTAATTGTTTTGTGTCAGCTTGTACTTTTGAAAAATCGTGACCACGAGTGCATTTTATAGCCAATGAACATCCGAGTTCTCCGTGAGCAAAACTACAAATAATGATCCAATGACCCAATTGATTTTTCTCATCTGTGCAGGCTTCACTCTTTTCTTCTTTTCCTGTATCTTCACTAATGAAAAGCTGCAAAATGGAAATTGGATTACATAATTTAATCAGCATGATTAGCAGCATAAATTATGTACAGCTCAGTGGGCAGAGCCAGGTCACAGCCCTGCCGCAAACAGGCCTTTGATTATCAACAGGTCTAATTATGCTCTTATCAAAATTTTGACTTGAATAAACGTGTACTTTAGCAAATCTCAGTTTAAAATGCTCTGAATATGATTTATAGAACTATTGATTATATCTGATTTTAGAACCTCCTCTGTAATAATCTCAAATTTATTCTGTAATCTATATAATAAGTGTATTATCTACATACAAAGAGTAAGAATGTAAAGAAACAATATGAAAATCAGTTTAATCTTCATAGTCAACCTGTTGATCCTTTTTCAGCAAGTATTTTCATGCTCCTTTGACTACTGTCTTGTAATCAGGGGAGAACGCGGCAGCCTGAGTGGAAAAAACTCTAAACATTGTTGGTCCGAAGGGTAAAGTCCAGGGCAGTGGCTCCATTTATTTGAGACTCTCACCAAAGGCAACAGTTGGTGTTTCTTTGCAGTATGAATTGGACTCATATTTCTTAATTTGTCTCCATCCTAACCCGCCCCCTCCTTTTTCTGCTTCAGGATGAAAATGCGACGGCACAGGGTGTTTTTGCTGTGCACGGTGGGCCTGTGTGTCATCTCCTTCCTCCACTACTACAAGGCCCTCCATTATGTCTCCCTGCTGCGTGAGCTATCTGCCCCATACCCCAACATCAAGTCCTTCATCATGGTCACCGGCTTCTTTTGGAGGGAGAAGGGCATGGCTGCCACCCCTCTCAGCCCCGCCTCCCCGGAAGAGGCTCCTCCTATCCCGGATATACGCCCAATGGATGGCAAAGCTAGAAACATGCCGGGAGATGTGGCAGCGATGGGGGCCGGTGGTGTCCTGGCTGGAGGCGGTGCCGGTATCGATGACAGAGCAGGGCAGGAGAAGGACCTGGCACTTCCTCGCCCCTGGGAGAAACCAGAGGAGCATCAACGGGGTGACAGATTGCAAATCGCCAGACAGGTAAGACAGGTTGATGCTTGTTTGAACCCAATTAGTTTTGATGGTGGATTTCAAATGTCAACAGGGACTCGCTCCCAGCATTACGCAGGTTTTGAGCAGGGAGACTCATTAGTCTGTGGGATTACTGGGATATCCATAATATTAACCCTCAGTTCTTTAGTTACCAGCACGGTCAAACATGGGGCCTGTTTTTCATATCTGAGTTGTCAGGTTAGCTGGATAATTTGGTTGGTTGCTCAAAAGTTTTGCCAAGCTTGTTGACCAAACAACATATCTGCAATCTGTCAGATTTTGCTCTCAATATAATGCAGGAATTAGACAAATGATACACTGATCTTTTCTGATTTTGGTTTTGTTTTGGGCTTTTTTCCAACAGAAAGCTGAAGACCAATTAAGGCCACGCCCTGCTTGGCCTGACCACTCAAAGGGCCAGGACATTTTAAAAATGGGAGACCTCCATACGCGTACGCACCATCTTCAAGATGACAAAACGTCTTACTTTGTCCGAACCAAATATGGCGCACTTTGCTTTAGGCAAGGGACAGAGGTTGTTTCCCCAAAGGAGCACTCTGGGAAATTAGGGGATGCTGCAGCCAATGAGGCTTTGGACGGGGCTCAAGTCGTGGCAGCTGGGCAACGAAAAACTCTGGAAGTCCAGCAGCAGCCCTCCATAGCTCCAAAAGCTAAGGGAAAGTCCAAGGGCAAGCGCCTGGTCAAGTGCGTGTGCCGGCCCGGATGGCACGGGCCTTACTGTGGGGTTCCCACCATGGTGTACCACTCCAATCTGCCCACCAAGGAGCGACTGACACCCAGAGAGACCCCACGGAGGGTGATCAATGCAATTAACATCAATCACGAGTTTGACCTGCTGCACGTACGGTTTCACGAGCTCGCCCAGGCTGTTGATCTTTTCCTCATCTGTGAATCCAACTTTACTGCCTATGGAGAGAAACGTCCTCTAAGGTAAGACACATTTCTGGACCGGTGTCTCTGCTGAACCTATACAAGACATCATAAGTGTCCTAATGTAGATAAAGTAGATTGACGCATTACTGTTGTTTATCTTCCATTTCAATAAACATTCATCAGTACAAAATTCCAAAGTTGCACTAAATCCCAACTCTTAACAAAACGCTGAAAGTTGCTGATGCAGTCGGTAGTTGCTGTTTACTGCTCACAGTCTTTGTTTGCAGCCAGCCTTCACGCTTCTTTTGGTATCAGTCTACTGAATAACAATTACAGTGAAGTTTCTTCGGCAACAGCATGAAATGCCTCGGGAGCAATTTTCCAGCAGATTATGACAAGAGCGACATGATTGACTCCGCATGTAGCCTTGGAGGCAGAGATCGGTGTGTTCAATCATAGGATGTGACACAGCATGAAAGCAGCTACATGCGGTGAACAGTCTCTTTCGCTGAGCATATCAACAGGTTAATTGAGTTGTTCTTTCAGTCAGCTTGGTGTATGGACTCCGGGTGTTCGGCACTGAAAGGCATCATCTGTCAAACAAGGGCCTGTGTTACCTTTTGTTCCTTATCACATATTTTAACTTTCTGCAAAGAAATTTAAAATGCATACTGCTACACTTCAGGTGTGTTTTTACCAAATGATACTTGTGTTTTTGTTGTGTAATCCATCTATTATCTTAGGCACTTATCCTTATCCAGCCTGTCCCAGGTGTCACTGGGCAAGAGGCAGGGTTCACCATCGACAGGTCTACAATCTATCTCAGGGCCAACACAGAGAGACATACACAGACAGACAACCACTCACATTCACATCTATGGGCAAGTTAGAGTCACCAAGAAACCGAACACGCATGTTTTTGTTGCATTGCTCCACGTTACTGCTACCAATAGTCAATATGTCCAAACCAAAGAAATGCAGTCAATCAAAATTGAAGCAACCTATTATATTGCTACTACTGTATAGTGTCACCAAAGGTCAAAAACCATCAGTGTGGCACTATAAAGCTCGTACCTTAGATAAACCTTTGTCCATAGTTGCACACAACAGCAGATTATCCTTGTCAGACAGGTTTTGGATAACTGAACAGAAATGGAAAGCATGAGAAATGTTTCCCATACTTTCTGGTGTGGAACTGACTGGATCAGCTATATGCAAAAATTGTCAGCTTGCCTACTAAGTTCTTCAGACAATGAGCTGCTCTGTTCACACACAGCCTGGGTCGGGTACTGACGTTCCGCTAGGGAACTGCTAAGGTGTTGACCGTTAGCTTTGTGGGCCAGCTGCTACTCCAGTGCATGTCTGAAAATGGCTTACGACTGCCATAACCCACTCAGTCACATATGTAATACCTGTGATCTTTTCAGTTTCCTGCGGCGGCTCCTCAACGGTACGTATGACTACATACGTCACAAGATCATGTACGTGTTCCTCGACCACTTCCCAGACGGTGGTCGGCAGGATGGCTGGATCGCCGATGACTACCTGCGTACCTTCTTAACACGCAATGGCATGTCCAGGGTATTGGGTGTCAGATCCGACGACGTCTTCGTCATCAACGATGCAGATGAAATCCCAGCACATGAGGGTCTCCTTTTCCTCAAGCTGTTTAACGGCTGGACAGAACCTTTTGCCATACACATGCGCAAGGTAGCAACATATTTACATTTTCTTCTTTGCAACTATTAACGTTTGAAAGGAGTAAATGAACTATATTTTCTTGCAGTCTGCTATAATCCTATTTTCTCCTTCTTCTCTCCACATGTAGTCACTGTACGGTTTTTTCTGGAAGCAGTTTGGCTCCCTAGAGGTTGTAGCAGGCTGCACAGTGGGGATGCTCAACCAAGTCTACGATGGGGACGGCATCAAACTGCGCCGTCGCGAATACTACACCATGTCAGGTTTCCGCAAGTACGAAAACGACACAGGCCACATCCTGGTGCAGTGGTCGGTGGGCAGCCCGTTCCATTTCGCTGGCTGGCACTGCTCTTGGTGCTTCACGCCAGAGGGAATCCTCTTTAAGTTGGTGTCCGCGCAGAATGGAGACTTTCCACGTTGGGGCGACTACGATGACAAGAAAGACCTTGACTACATTCGCAAACTGATCAAGACGGGGGGCTGGTTCGATGGATCCGTGCAGGAATATCCCGTTGTGGACCCCAAAGAACACATGTATGCCCCCAAGTACATGCTGGAAAATTACAAGAGGTATCGCTACCTCCTGGAGAACCCTTACACCAGCATGCCCAGACAGAGCGATGGGTAGGATTCTGGAGGACGTAAACGATACCGATTGATGGCATCTCTCCTTGGAGTACTCCACCAGGCAACACCAACGTTGCCGGGATTTAAAAAAAATCATTTGCGGGACAAAAAAAGGGAACACTGAGTCACATCCTCCAAGGAATTCTGGAGAGAGCATTGACAGGATACAACCACTGGATAAACTAAATCATTTTTTTTTCTTCATTCCTTCCTTTTTTTGGGGGGGGGAGGAGCCGAGCTGTCAGTCTTTTTGTCTCCCTGCCCCTCGTCTGTCCTCCTCCTACTTCTTTAACGGAGCCAATTTTGACACGCCCCCCCCCCCCCCCCCCCCCCCCCCCGGAGAGAAACAGGCGTGTGAAACCTGTGGAAAAGAGAAACGTGGAAATGACGAACTGCTTTTTTGTTTCTGTTTGTGTTTACTAAGGTTTACAGGTGTTTGATGTTCCCGCTTCACTCTCGCTCTTCAGATGTCTTCCTGGTATATTTGGTAACCTCCTTCCAGACACATTTTGAGATATTACATTTTTCTTGGTTTACAGCATAAAGTTACAAATTCTATTTAAAGCCCACTGGAGTATCTACCACCAAATGAAAAGGAATAATTTGATGGAGATGTTTTCATGTACTCACACTTGTCCACATGCACCTTAGACCTTAATATGTATTTGTAAAAACTTGTGTGGGCTTTGTCTTTTTATCATATTGTGAGGTTTTGGGCCGTGAAGGGGGGAGGGCAGTAAGTTCAGCAAGCGGAAACCGAAAGCATGCAGGAGAGAAACCTCAGGGGATGGGACGGGGGGAGAAGGGGGAAACGGCACGAATGAGATAGAAGGAAGGAATGAAAGATAACGAGGGCGGAATAGAGCCACGGTGAAAGGGAAAGGAGGGTCTCTCTCGACACTCCCGTTCCCCACGGTGCCAGCCGAGGCCTGAGTGTTGAAGGGATGTGTGCAGAGTGTGTGTGTGTGTGTGTGCCTCGGCGTATACAGACGGCTCTGAATAAATCCTGCCCTGTCAATGGGCGTCGAAGACAGATTAAACAGTTGTTTTTACCCGATGTGAACAATCCAGACTAGTTGAGAAAAGATCACTCTTCGGTTTCGCGTGTCCTACCCAGCAGCTGGGAGGAGGACCGTTTCCTTGGAAACTACAGTATGTGGAAAAAAGTGTGTGTGTGGGGCGGGGGGGGGAATGTTGTTAAGATGAGTGGGTGGGTTCACATAAGGCCGCATAAACTGCAGCGTTCAGATGAGGTCAGTGCAGACTGTAGGTCCTCTGGTTAAATATTCTTGTTTCTCCTCAGCTGTCAATCACCCACTGTCTGAAAATGACTCCTCAGAGCCTTTTCTTTGTGTCTCCTGTTCTTTTTATGCCACTGAGTTTCTTTTTGAGTGTGTGTGTCCCATTAATCCTTATTAGCAAGATATAGCTTCTCACTTCATTCATTTTTTTTTCTTCTGTTAAAAGTTTCCCCTCCAACCCCACACTTGCTCTTACACTCTGCTTTGGGTGTGTAGGTTTTTCCTCTTAATCTTCACAAGAGTTCCCTCTTTCCATAATAGGGACGTATTCATCATCTCTCAGCCTGATTACTCTGTTTCTACAGGGCAGCAGTTACTATGGCAATACCTCCCCTCTGCCCACAGATAACTATCGTGTGAGCATTAGACGGGAGCATTAGGCTTTTTTTTTTTTTTTTTTCTTTCTCCTTGTCGTAGTCAGCTTTTGATGTCCCCAAATAGCCATCGCCACCCGAATAGTTTTGCATTAGTTGGTGATGGGGTGTGTCTCGCGTGGGCTGACGCCACGGGGGATTTGGGCCATGTTCTTTTAATTGGTAAGAAAATCATCAGCGTTTGAAAATGCTAGGGAGACGTGTTGGAAGCTTGGCATAAAGCAGAACAACAAGGATCAAAGACTTTGCACTTTTCCTTTAATAGCCGGTAGACTGCATCCACCATCTGCTTCTTCAACACCTGTTTAGGCTTTACAGACACTGTTTACCTCAGCTTCAGGCTACACAACATTCGAAGGTGAACGGATTCGCAAGAGGAACGTTTTTAGAGAGGAAACTTGAAAACTTGCTGAGGAGTGAGGATGGGACTATTAAGTCCAAAGTTTGATGTTTGATACAGAATATTTCTGTCTTTTGTCTGCTCGTCTCACTCTTTTAAGGTGTCCTTGAGTAAGGCATCGAATCACAACCTTATCACTTCAGCCTCTTTGCGCGACAGTGGGATGAAATTCCAAAATTGCTAAAGTCTCTGGATGATTACCGAGTGAGTAGTGATACAGAGATTTAGCAGAACGGGCACTGCTGTTCCTCAGTCCATCCCCGTGCTGGCTCGTCGTGCCTGTGAGCTCATGGTGGGAAAATCAGATTAGCCAACGGGCCACTGACAGTCGTGTCGGGTCCGCGAGGCTGCCGCCTGAGTGGCGGCGTGATCTGCGGTGGCAGCTGTTCGCGGTTTCATGATGGTGTCTGAGCCAAACTCCCATCCAAACCCGGAGGGGCTGCACAGAAACAAGCTTTAAATAGGATTTGATATGAGGCGACAAAACAGACGACTACAATGCTGGATTACGCTCTCTGTTATTTCTGCCTTTTCAAAAACGGCTGATCAATAATGACCAAACAAAAACGGAAGGTAGGCTCGTTTACAAAGACAAATATTTAAGTCAGGAATTTAGACGGTTTTCCAAAATGTCCAAGGGAAGACTTTTTAAAAATGGAGTTTCAACTCAACTCAACTTTCCTATGCCATTAGAAATTTCCTTTGCAGACAGGCAACACAACCCAAAAACAAATATTGTTACAAAATGTAACTAAATCAAATTAAGCCCAAAAAAACAAAAAAAACAAAAAGGCCAGACATGTAATCAGTACAAAACCAACCACCAAAAGTAAAAATCTAATTCGATTGAGAAAAAACAAACGTTACTTTGTCTCTTTGGTAGAAAATCAGTTCATCCTCTTATATACATGCGGCCTTATGGAAAATACCAAAAGGGAAAAGATTACACTTCATAGCCAAACATTATCTCAGACACTGACAACATAGGCCTGGGTGTGTATTGTCTTTTGAGCTCTGGAAAGATGCATTTTACCAGAGTGTACTTGCAACTCGGCTTCAGTCAGACCGCACATCTGGCGAGCAGCGTGCGTGCGTTCGCATCAGAAAGAAGGACGCGTGCCAGATCATGGCGTCCCGACGCGCTTGAAAGACAAGCCAGGGTTACCTCACGCGGCTTTTTGGCAGGTTATCGCTAAGGCAACGATTCTCTTGATGGTTTCCTGAGATCCCTAAAAGCCTGAGGTCATCAACCAAAATAGCAGAGCAATAATGGTAAGATGTGAGGGAGAGCAGGGGGAGGACAAGGGGAGAAATTACACAGCTTTCATTTTCTACTTGGTTCTACTTTCACAACCTGACCTGGCTAAAAACTTTCACTGCTGACTCACTTTCAGTAAATGTTATGCAGACAGAGAGGACATTATTGCCCAGCCCTCGCCTTCAAAAGTAGACAGAAAAAAAAAAAAAGTTCTTTATAGGTAAGTCAGGAATTCAAGTTGAATGGGACCTTTCTGGGAATAGAAAGGAAATGGAAAAAACAAAAAGGGAGCGTTCTGTTTTATGCAAAGCCAAAGCTTGATGAATGGCGACTCGTATGCAAAAAGAGACATTTCGGAAACCTCGATACTCCAACTGCTGTTTTCAGTGACCGTCTTATTGGTAGCATAGCTACGACATGTGGGAGATGGAGGGAGGTAGTAATAAGCTCGCCTGAAAAACCTTTTTGACTTTTCATTTTCAAAATGGAACGTGATCGTGGCGATAAAAGGAAAACCGTCATCAGCAGCTCATCATCCCTGTAGGAAAAAGAAAGAAAGAAAGAAAGAAAGAAATCTATAAACCAATGACAGTTGAAGTGATAATGAAGTTGTCATGTCAAATGCTTTGTGCCGCCTCGTCGGGCTTGTTGTTGGCATTTAAAGGGTTTGACATCCTGATTGGGGAGCTGTGTCTTGCTCAGGGACACTTCATCAGCTTTGGGCCCTTTACCCGTTTTTTTTTTTTTTTCATTTAAACAAACCTGCTGCATTTATGTTTTGCTTACGGTCGGTCTAATCACAGCACTGGCAATGGGGCCTTACTTTTTTCTTGCTAACCACTAATGAAATACATACAATAGCAGATGACACACAAAAATTGTATTTTGTTTTTTTTGTTTTTTTTTTACAGCGTAAGACCTCTTACCAAAGATACAAGCTTTGACTTTTAATTTGATCTGGTTTTCCCGGGCACTTAGCCAGCACATAATCTGCAATAAACATAGCTGCTTGCTGCAGGTGGTTGTAACAGAGGGAATAAATTAAGCGATGGCATGCTGTAAACAAGATGGAGCGATTGCTGCTGCAGACAGCTTCGAAATTGCTAGGAACCCGCCATCTCCACTTTCTCGACCTTGGCGCTTTACACCTTGACGTTAGCAACAGCGGCCGAACTTGGAGCCAAGTTGCCACGCAAGTGTGTCGTCAGTGTTTCCTAAAGAAATATTTCTAAAAAAGCAGATGGGTAAAGAGCATCTGCAGCAGTGCATTATAGTATGTGCGTCACGTTTTCTTTTGAGTTGCCCATAATTTAGGCACCTAAAGGTTTGAAGGGGCGACGCAGTTACAACACTTTTAGTTAAGTATTCAACCAAACACAGAAGACTACTGGATTCCTATTAATAACATCTTATTAGAAATCTGTATTTTCTAACCCCCAGGCTGAGACTTGATAAAGAGCCAGAGCCAGCGTTATGCAAGTGCTCGCAAGGGCTGAATGCAGTTAACTACGACTGGTAAACTGATCCCTATTTGTAAAATATGTAGATGAGCTTTTAATGTGGCCTGACATTTGGCAACTACCTTTAAATTCCTGATATTGTGGAACACATGCACACCACATCGTCCAAATGGTCCGTTTCTGAATCGCACATGAAAAGTCCAACCCTTGTTTTCAGCACACTGTGTGTGTGTGTGTGTGTGTGTGTGTGTGTGTGTGTGTGTACTTCCCCCCCCGTCCTCTACCATCACCCCACTCATCTGTTGTATTTGCAGAGTGGCCGCCTGTCTTACATGCCTTCACGGCTCTGGCCCCCTGGCAGCCCTGTGGCTTCCACTGCTTGATCTTTTCCAAGAAACACTAGGCAGTAGGCAGCGCCAGAAATCGAGGAGGAGGCTGTGGGATGCAAATAAAATAGGGTTATTTTCCTGGGGTCCTTCTGACTTTTTGCAACTTTTAGACAGGAGGGAAGAAGAGTTCCAGTGTACCGTCCTGACACTCTGCTTTGTTTTGACCCAGCCCCTCCCATCATAGCCATTAATAAAAATCCTAATCAATGGGGACATTGAGGCTAAATTAGGCTGAATGCTTTAAAAGGCTTCAAATCAAATTACAAAAAATTGCATTCCTGAAGATTGGATTCTGAAAGTGGGGGGGGGGCCGGCACAGGCTTCCTGCTAGCCCGCGGCAACAGGAAGCTGCTTGTTGGCATCTTGGCTGTAAACATGTTGTTATTCTCTTCTTGTAAGTGACTGCAACCATTCACATTCCACAAGCTGAGCAATTGCACTAACTCCGACAGCTGCAGCGATGTGTCACCGCTGATTAGAAAGTACTTGGTGTTACAAACTACAAGTGTTACACAAACAAGTGCAAGTGTTTTAATGCTTCGTTTCTGATACCTTAGTATCAAAAGTGCTACAGTTTCTAACCAGGCACATACAACATCCCATTCACAGTACTTTGTGTATACTAATGAGAATCAAGTGATGCTGCCAAATGGACGTTATTTGTTTTTTTTTCCAACTTTTTCTAGTGTTTCCGAGGTCACGGCGTTTGGCCAACATTTGGCTCGATTTGCCTTTTGTAATTTGGGTGAACTGACCCTTTAAAGTATTTTTAAATTGTTGGAGCTTTATTATTAAGGATCCTCCCAGTGAGAATTCAAAACCTAATGTTGTTTTGCAGGACTTGCAGAAATGGTTTTGTTTAGAAAAGCGGCCAACTCGTGTACTGGAGGTGTCGGATGGAAAGTAATTTGCCCTGTCGCCCGCTGAGGTGAGTTCCAATTCGGCAAAGAGACGTCAAATTAAGCAGCAAAGCGCTAAAGGTGACTGAATGTACGTGTTTGTAAGTCAGGGGTCATAACGCGTCTGCATGTGTTCCAGGACAGACTGTTGGCTTCAGGCTGGCTGTGGGAAGAGTCGAGTCCATATGTTGTGACACATGTTGTGACAGATCAAAATGACATAAGTCAGTGTAGCGCAGCACAGACAGATGGACGCGGTGACACGCACGTGCACGAAAAGGCGGTCGAGCAGACCGGGAAAACTGGATGCAGACCAAATGCCATCAGAAAGTGGAGGGAAGGACTCCTCTATCCAGAAAGTATGAGGACTTACTTTTGAGTACTCTGATGGCGTATTTGAAGGTTTTGGGTCAAACCCTGTGGTTCTAATTGGAAGCCAATCAACCCTCTAACCTGAAGTATTTTTCTAATCTGAAGTATTCACGGCAATAACCGCACACAGGGTCCATGTACTATTACAAATCTAAGGAGGTAGTTCAGGATTTTCCCAGGTGTTAAGTGCATAACCTGAACAGTATGATAAGGTTTTAGATAGAAACCCGAATGGTTACTTTTCTTTCTAACCGTAACCGGCGTACGTTTGTTGCCTAAAGCCAAACACACACACACACACACACACACAGCACTCTGGTGTCAAACTCAGGTCTGTAGTAAGATGCTCCTGCACTTTATACCCCAACAGCCTCCCAACAACCTCCCCCCCCTTACAACTTGCTTTACCCACCAGAGGGTAATCGTCCACCGCGTGCGTTTGCATTTGTGGTTACCTTAACACAGGTAGAATGGCACTGTCTTAGGTAACAGCAAAATGATGGGAGGGGCCTGTTCTTTTTGACATGACAATACAGCCATCGCCTAAGCTCAGTGCGTGACCTCAGTAATTCCCTGGTTCCACAATCATTTCTGAGAAGAAGCTAGAAAGCGCATCGATGCCTTATCGTCTTTGCAGGAGATGTTCAGCGCCACATACGGGTGTAACGTTCAGGCGGTCGGATATTTTGGGCCGTGTCTGTGTGTGTGACTGTAACCAGAGTGTCTCAGCGCAGGACAGGCCGCTGAGACAAAGGAGGAGTGGGTACGGTGTTAGGAAGAGACAAATGAAGGGGAGGGGGAGAGGGAGCCTCCAGAGGGGTTTAGATTCCCCTGCAATCAGAAACAGACGGAGATGGAAAGAGTTCCTTCATTTACAGTCTCTACTCTAATTTAATTGTTTCTTTCTTCGTTTGCTTTGTTTTGCACTTTTATGTGAAGTCAATCAATGCGTCTTTCCTTCTGGGGCTTTTTGGTTTAAAAGTTTCACATTGTTTCTGGTGGAAGCCTAACAAGTGTCCCTGCCTCTGTTTTTCCTATTTAACTTGTGCTTTTTTGTAACTTCATCCACTTGGCAGCTTGACATATGTCTTTTTAATGGTGTGTGTGTGTGTGTGTGTGTGTTTCTATGGCTGTGTAGTCAAACTATAGTTTAAAGCCGTCACTGTGAGGACATTTTTGGACATTTCAAATGACAAATGGCTGTCTGAAGGTTGAGACCTGCTTTTAGGATGATTACAGACAGAATCCTACGTTTAAGTTGGGGTTCAGCATTTAGTTGGGTTAAGACGAGCATCCTCACAACTATAGTAAGAAAGTGTGTGCGTAAACTCATAAGTACCGTCTCAGCCTACTGCTTACACAGACGTCCACCTCGCAGCCCCCTTTGTTGCCTTAAAGGAGGCATGATGATGTGGCAGCCATATTGTTTTTTTGTTTTTGTTTTCTCTGCCATCTTTTCCTCGTGATGTTAATAGCATTAGAAACTGCTCACAGAGAACTGCACCACACACACCAACGCAGCGCGGCCTTCAGTGTGCTCTGTTCTGTGTTGGTCTAACAGTCGGGCTACTGTAGCTGCTGTGTGTGATCGCTATGAAGGCTCGCCATTGTGTGACCGAAAACCATTTTTCACGTCGCTCAGCCATTTAGAACCGGTTTAGACAGGCACTTAGAAGGACGGAGCAAGAACCCACCAAAAAAAAAAAAAAAAAACTAAATTCTGTATTGGTCATAACAAAGTGGTGCTGGTCCAGTGTGTTTGTTTTTCTGCTTCGTTTTTCCTCTTTTCTCACTGCTGCCCTCATTTTTTTTTGCTCCAAATAGACAAGGATGTCAGAAAACGGCAAAAGAGAAATGATCATCTCTTTTGGGGAGAAAAAAAAAACAAAACGCTTTTTATTTGAGTTGCATGCTGAAATGCAGATAGTGCTTCTGCCTGTAAAGCAATGAATTGCACCTTATCAGAGGGATTTTTTTTTTTATGTATACACAAATATATATCATGGAGATGAATACTGTTTATTTCTAAATTAAAAATATGAATCTTTTAGCTCGTCATGCAATGTATGCATCTTAAACAGGGTTATGATTTTGTATGTTTACTAACGCCGGGTTTCATTTCTAGTCTCTTTCACCATTGTTTGTAGTGATACCGCTTCATTAGGCAGCAGCTTCAACATAGGTCATAGATTTCTTCCAAAATACGATTTCAACTTCAGGATATTCAACACTTCATCGCCCGAAAACATTTGCGTGTTTTGGTTTTCGCTTTCATGCCATGAGACACAAAGGCTAAAAGATGCTGCTGCTTTGTGAAGCTTGTCTCTCTCTCACACTCACTCACACTCACTCACTCACTCACTCACTCACTCACTCACTCACTCACTCACTCACTCACACACACACACACACACACACACACACACACACACACACAAACCCTAACTCAGTGACCACTAGGAGGTGTCCCGCTTGTCCTCTCACATATCACACATACCTAACACTTGCCTTCCGTCCATCTTGTCCTTGAACAGGGACAAATCACACAAATATGTTTGTGACAAATGACACACACACACACACACACACACACACACACACACACACACACAGATGACTGGCACTAGGCACGGTGCAGCCAGCAGGTCTGATGTCCCCGAGGCAGAGTTCTGTCTGCAGCCAATTAACCAACACGGCCAGTTGCCAGGTCCATACCCATCTAATCCTCTCCACCATCCTGCCGGGTTGCCAGATTTAGTCCTCCGCTCCTCGCAGACTAGGCTTAGAATGCGAAAGGAATAATGGAAATAGGTTGGCTGTTTCAATTTGTTTTTCATTTTGAAAATGCAAATATCACAAGAAACTGGTCGTGTATGCACACACACACACACACACACACACACACACACACACACACACACACACACACACACACACACACACACACACACACCTGAGTTGCTTTCAGCTACATTCATGTTTGCAGAAGCTGTTGGCAGAAGAGAAATGAACGAAATTATTTTATTTTTGACTTAACGTACAATAACAACCTGTATCGCCTGCCTCCCTTTTTCCCCTTGCACTGATACTGATTGTATATTGTCGCATAGTTTATTTTTTTATATCATTGTTGGGGCTTAATTTTGTTTTCTGGGGTCGTTTATTATTTGTCATTCATTTTGAAGTGGATTTCAATGGGTCTGTAATTGTGCGCGGAGAGTGTGTGTTTGTACGAGACAGTACGTGAGCACTGCAGCTTCCCAAAAAAAAAAATGTGTGTGTGTGAAAGAAGAGAGAGACTGGAAGAGTGTGTTGTTCGGTGGCTCAGTGTTCAGCTCCCAGTGCACATCAGCCCTTTGCCTGTGTTCATCGTTGTGCCAGTGTGTTCAGGTGTTTCCCCTGCCGCTACATCGGTTCATCCAAACGAAAGCAAGGAAGAGACGATGGGAGACGAAGAGGTGAAGGGGGATTTTCCTCCCAATGGGGTGGGGGGGGGGGGAAAAAACAAAAACTCTTGAGGAAGAATGCATTTTTTTTTTCTTTCTTTCCGGTGGGGTCACACAGAAGACTGTAAATGTGTTCTATATATGAATGGCTGTATGTTAATAAACAAAAAGTAATGAGTTATATGACAAAGACATATAATAAATTAATTTTAAAATTTTAACCGTGTTGTTGCTTTGTCTGCCTTCATGAAGACGATGAGGAGGAAGGGCATCTGGAAATGAACACCGTTGTTCACCCTTGTGGCTTTTGGAAGCTCAAGAACTGTTTTAACTAGATTAAAAGGTTTAGATGTCATACAGACACAAGCCTTAAAGGGTTGGTGAATGCATTACGTCAATCATTGTCGTCCAAGTCCTACGAAGACCCCAATGTGTTTGTGTGTATCTCTGTTGTGCAATGATTTGCGTCATCCAGCCCTCGTCTCACTAGAGGGCAGCACTGCCGCACATATATAATTAGAGGTCATTAGGAATCAAATCTTTGTGCACATTAGGCTCATTTTTACCCTAAACTAGTATTTTAAACTCTTGCTTGCACCAAGAATAATTTATTACAATACAGCATGAACTTTAAAGTGTGAACATTTGTGCAGGTCTTACAGGCTGGACCGATCAGTAGTTTAATTTTAGCAGGATTCCTGTAAGTGTGTTCTTACCTACAGATCCATAAATGAACAATGCAGCAGCCACTTAATCCTGTACTTGAAGCAATTGTTTTGACATTTGGGGAAATGCATTTGCCGCAAACTACGGCGCTGACGACAGCTACTGTAGGTGATAAAATAAGACATTAACACCTACATGCAAAATGAATAGGATAAGATAGCATATCTACAAGTACAACCACAGGTAAAAGTGTCACTCGGAGCCAACATTCCTATGACGTGTCCACGCGGGAAGGAGGGAACCGGCCTCATGTCCAGTGTAAGCGCCAGACCAACCACTGTGCACCAGGGTGTAACCGCTTCCACCCCAGGCCACACACTCAGGAATGTGCTGCTGGTGTTTTTC
Organism: Channa argus; assembly: GCF_033026475.1. Lineage (NCBI taxonomy): Eukaryota > Metazoa > Chordata > Actinopteri > Anabantiformes > Channidae > Channa > Channa argus. Next base: position 6,106,608 of record NC_090199.1, read on the forward strand.
TGAAGTGGAGACAATGAGCCACAAACAAAAGCTCTTTGACTATCTGAAGAAATTCCCACAGAGCTCCGGGACTTCAAACAGCTAACGTGCATCACACAGACGTAATGTAAAAAGGCAGCCTGGCATCAAGGTGCACGGATATGATCGCTCACGAAAACACAATTGTTCATGCTGCAGTGGTGATCATGAAAACAATGTACTGTAAGTGCTATTAGGGCAAACTGCTTCTATTTTAGCCCCATTAAAGGCTAATGTATGTTTTGACCTTGGTATTTGTATACGTTTATGGGATTTGTTGTGGAGGTTAATTTTTGCTGACTGTGCTCCACGTCTGCACCGCCATGAAACCAACGTTCCTCTTAGCTGACTAAACGAAATAAATTCATCTCAGGAATTGTGCTGTGGAAATTGGTGGCTCCCAGAAGCTGAATCTTAAAGCCCCAAAATAGCAAAACGGCTTCTCTGTCGTCGCAACAGTAGGCCTGGTTTGGCTCCTACTCCACTATTTAACTTTGTGATCCAGTCCTAGGGACCTCTTCCGAGGACCGGATGAAAGTTTACGACACCACATCTATGCACACAGCTACGCTGGGCCCTTGGAATGAAGGAAGGATAAGAAAAAGAGTGACTGACCGAGCAAAAGATGTTTTTCATGTTGTGCAAACTTTAAATGGTGCACAGGAAGAAAACTGCACATGCATTATTTACTTTTTAGTCCTTATCAGCTCTTTAAATTAGAACGAAGAAGAAACATTGATTCATGTTGTCTCTTTTATAGTTGTGAGATATAGACGTATACCACTGGGCTCGGTTCTGGTGTTTGCCATTTTCCAACCTATGAATATGATCTTTGAATGGCAGTGAGTGGTAAACAGACGCTTATGTACAATGTTGCTTCTCGTTCACCCATTCACACACACACACACACCGATGGTGGTGGGTGTCATGCGGGAGCAACTTGGCCTTCAGTGTCTTGGCCGAGGACACCTCGACACGTGGCCAGGACGGAGCGGAAAATGATTTGACCGTAAAAACATACAAATCATATATTAGTGCCTGTAGTTATTGATGCCGTGATGCTGTTTTTGCAATGCATGAAGAATTTCTAAATAAAAGTGTCAAAACGCGAATATCATTCGCACTTATTTTAATTGGCATATCACTTTTGTCTTTGTCTTCATCTTCTGCGTTCACTGCTGTCCTAACGGCTCCATTTGGAGTCAGCATTAATGAGTAAAGCTAATCTCATCACCTGTTAATGTCCTCATTGTGTTTTTCCTAATTGCTGCTGACATACACCCACATCTCAGCGGCTAATGATCATTCAATTAAAAAGCTTTTCTCCGGAATCACAGTAACACTGTGATGTATGGGGAACAGACAGAAATTGAAACGAACGATGAATAATGGAGGAGGAAACGGCTCCAAAGTGGCAAAGAAACAGAAACCTGATGTTCCCTACAGTTAAGATGATGGACTGTCTGCTGGATGAAAGAGGAACAGCGTGTAACACTCTTGTTATGCTGGACACGGTATTTGTTATTTGTGGTAATGCAGCAATGCAATATCTGAAAAGATACCGTGAACACTTGCAGTGATGCCATGAGGATAAGTCTGCAACAGCAAAAACTGCATGATGACAAAAAAAAAAAAAAGGTAAATACAACTTTTCACTTCATGTATGTGTATTTTAGCAGAAAATAACAGCCCAGATTAATGAAGGTGTTGGTATATTAATCCCTGCAGAAGACAATCTGGGCTTGGGTGATACTTTGCACACATACAGTAAGTGATTCTTCCAAACAAGCAAATCATGCCACATCATATTGGGCTCGTCATTCCTCAAGACCACAGTGAGTAAACCGTATGACTCATCGAGCCGTGAGCCAGTAGGCAGTCCACATGCAAGGACGACTAAAGTGCAAAAATAAAAAGAAAAAGAACATTTCCTGACTCACTATTGTATTTTTTATTTATTTTTTCTCCCCTAAACCAGCTCTGACCTAATTGGTCAATGACGGTACTACTGTGTCATTTCTTCCACTGCTGGTCATTCCCACACTGGCTGCTCTGCCAAAGTGCCTCGAGGAAGGCGTTTGCTTGGTCTCCGTGGAAACTACCACCCAAAACTACGCAGCGTGTTTCTCAATGAGTAGCGATTAAGTCGGTGATCTCCTCTCCCATGGGGCACCTGTCCTGAAAGTCACAGCTCAAAACCAAAATTGAGCAAAAAAAAAATGCCACAGAAATGAGGAAATCAGGCGGATGCTGCTGTGTCAGAGCTAATGATAATCCCTCAGACACAGCTTCTGCAGATGGAAGACTCCGGATAGCGGCAGCAGGGCTGGATGGCAGAGATTGCAGAGGGCCTCAGGCAGAATGGACGGGTATTGCAACTGTATTGCATGGCATTCTGTGCATGCCCGTGCGTGTGTGCACACTGGATGTGTATAAATGTTTGAAAGCACAGGGTGAAGTCAGGCTAACTACGGTGAATCGCTCTGTAATTTGGAAACCAAAAACCTTAAAATAAATAAATAAATAAGGAGCACAGATGGTGTCTGACAGCTCTTTATTTTGCACGTCGACGTGTGTTTAACGGTTTAACTGTAATGTTATTGTTGTGGGTGGACTCCCTTTGTAACCATGGGAGCAGGACATCCGGGGACGCTAGTGTGGCTACAGTTGGGTGTCTGCACTGCAGTCATGGGCAGAAGTATCGGCACCAATAAAACTTCTGGGTTTTTTGTTTGTGTGTTGTTGCAAAAAGTGCAAACACAAGCAACGAGCACGCGAATACCAGAACCTTTGCAACTGGAACAAATGTCTGAGAGAAGGGTTCCATTTTATTTTTTTGTTATACTTTTGCCTGTGACTGTAGAACAACGCCCATTTGCGAGGGTCCAGCACAATGGAGAAGTTTAATGGATAAGTGGTTTATTTGAGGCTTGTATACGTATTTGTGTTGTGTTAATTTCTTTTTATTTATGTGGATCTTTTTTTTTTAAAGTTAGACTTTTTGGGTTTTCATACTGCACAGAAACCTTTGCCCTACATTGACCCATTTGGCTGCTGTAATGTAGAAATGTCCCCACCGTGAGACGAATAAAGGTTTATCTCACCTCACTGGTCCCTCATTGGAACCTTTTCAATGCGGCATCTGGAGGCTACTGTGGTTTTCACTCTACCATTGACAAATTGAGAACCTAAAACCGGCAACTCTCAAGAACAAGATTTTGCAGAAAACGTAACGCGCGAGCACCACGATCTAGTCTTCGGTGCTGGCTTGGTCACACGAACCCACGTCAGCGTCACTTTCCTTTCACATCAGGGTCACCCTCTTTGCCCGTTTATTGTCAGACGCCTTCAGGCAAGATGCCACTTCCAGACAGAGACGGCCGCTCAAGACGCACAACAAGGATATGAATGTCGTCCAAAGGGAAAAACCACAGCTCACGTTGGTGTTTCTGCTGGTGAAGAGTCATCTGCACTATGGTCCTATAGCCGACCGCACTCTGGCATTTGGTAGGAACAAAAACTCTAGACCCTCTGGGAGATCACTGCCCTTCCCCCGCTTCTAAATGACACAGTTCCTTTCCGGCTGTGAGGCCTCCTACTTATCACCACCTTCCACACTTAAAGCAGCAGCACGTGGTGGCAGCTTAAGGTAACGCTGGCCTGTGACTCTACAGCCGACGTCCACTTGGAGACAAACTGGGAAGCCAAAGCGGGACGTTGCATCCAATAGACTAAATGAAGCAAAACTAACTAAAAGCTCACAAATTCCTGCACACTTTGACACAGGAGACCGGAGAATCAGCTGAGTCTTTCCCGGCTTGACATCACACTCACTGCAGGCCGCAAATAGGAGCTACAACCTGAGGCGTCTTTGGGAGCCGACATTTGGTCTTTAGCCCGGAGAGCATCAGGGCAGTTCAAGACCTCAACCAGAGGAGGAACCTTATCCGCCTCCTCAAGGACCCTGCCCTGTCAACTGCTGAGACTGGCTCTGAAAACCAAACAACTACGTTCGCCTGGACTCGCCTGGTTGTACATTTGTCCAGGGAGAAACGCAAGTGCTCCGCAAAACCTTGGTCTTTTTCTCCAGTGCAGTTTAAAAGGGGATTTACCCAAATATTGGCTGAGCACCGTTGTACATTACAAGTACTTTATAAATGTTACAATGCAGTAGTGATGCAATCAGGCTTGACAAGCTACACTCACTGGCCACTTTATTAGGTACACCTGTAAAATCCAACCCAATCCAATCCAGCAGCACCCCAATGAGTTCTACTTTCACATGGTTATAATTTCTCAGTTTTTAGCTTGAAACTTATCAGAAAGGTAATAATTGGGGGGTGGAGATGTACTGGAGTGCACCCACATTCATTTTAAGTAGCCCTGCTGACCCTCTACCGACCACAGCAAACCTTCAAAATGGTACATAGCACTTTTCAACCTTAGCACACAGAACACATTTCTCATTCACACACAAATATACACACACACACACACTCACACGATGCCACGCAACACACTGGCCTGACCCACAGGGAGCAACTTGGCGTTTAGTGGACACTTATGGTCAGGTGGAGATGGGATTCAAACTGCTGACGCTGTGATTGGTGGACAACTGCTCTGCCTCTGCCTGTGTGACACGGACATGTGCAAACGGCAGATTTGTCGTGAGACGTTTACATTGTTCACAGCAACTTTTACTTCCTCTGTCGACTCAAAAGTTCTTCTGGCTCAAGACGAAATTGTGCCTCGTTTGCATGAATCGGACGATGAATCTTCATGACATGAATCTGCGCATGTTTGCTCAGCTCGTGACCTTCACTGTGAGATAAAACACAATCCAGCAGAGCACAGAGCAATGCCTGGCAGTTGCACATACATCCTCCTTCTTCTTGTGTCTGACTCACCCGGCAGGACTCTGGCAATGATCTCCTAAGAGCTATTACCCAATTATTAGGGAGTGAGGCTTCTAAAAAGGAAAACAAAGCGTGAGTGACAACGGATAGAGACGGTGAAACGGCACTTAGATCTTGATTAAATTGAGTTTACTAAAAATCATGGTTTACGTAATAAAGTCACAATGTAACTGGAAAAGCCTGATTTATTACCATGTAAACCAATGCAGTTTGAAGAAATTGTAGAAATATGCTCCAAAACCAAGCTCCTAATTTGATATCTTATGCCAAATCCATAGCTTAAGTTGCATATTGTAGCTTTAAAAAAAAGTAGTTTCTGTGATCGTTTAAATAGCTTCTCGAATGATCTATGTGAAGGAGCAAGACTGTTGGCGCTTTATTTGAATGCAAACACATTTGAGGTTTTAAAACAAGTTTAAAACAGGAAATGATGATTAAATTAATCATTAATGAAACTATAGTAGCAACTGCAAACACACCACACACGCACAATAAATGAGCTCAATGTATAGAGCTACATTTCCTGTAACAGCTGTGGTGACATAGGCCTACACATGCCTGCAGAAGATCAATGCACATCATGGGAAATCAACCACAGATTCATCGACATAATAGCAGCACGACACCTGCAAACAGGCAGAAGCCATAAAGCGACATATGGAATATTAAAGCCGTAGCTTACAGACCTTAACAAGGAAAGCCAAGCTGCACTGAGCCAAACGAGCACATCGGATCGATATCATATCAACATGAAACGGAGCTGTTTAATGTTGTTGGTGTGGCCGTGACTGTTACCAAAAGAAAGTGTCAGGTTATAGTTTTAAATGGGACATGGTGTTAAGACACAGAGCTGATCTGGGAAAAACCTCGATTTCCACCAAACGCCAAAGGAAACTTTATTCACAGTGTCAACTGTGAAGCAGGAAAAAGAACTTAATCTATAGAGACGTGCCACCTCAAAACGTGTGTATCCATGAACTAACACACACACACACACACACACACACACACACAGTAGCTCCCTGGTACTGTATGTTTATAATTCAGAAATGATGTTGCTTACTTTGGAGAGCACTCTCATCCCTCAGCATGTCCTTCCGTCTACTCCATTTATACAGCAGGAGTCGACTGTAGAGTTAAGAGAAAATGCTGATGTTTTAAATTAATATCTTTGGATTTTCTGATTTCAAGCGGTATAACGTTCCCTCTTCCCTCTTTGATCTACCATGCATATATTTCCATTCCACAGCCACTTTAGTCATGTTTTCTTTCCTTACTACTTGTATCCCTCTTACCCCCCCAATCTACTCTTCAGCCCTCTCTCCTTCTGACAGATGAGTGCGGTGAGAGGTCATGTGGTTGTGATTAGGAGAGCGCGGCCTCGGCACTCGGCCCCGCTTCCTGCCTCTAAACTATGAGACTTTCAGTCAGCTCCGAGAACAGCTGTTAGCCTTGAGGCTCGGCCTTTAAACTCCGCAACGTATAAAACTGCCTTTAACCTGTCTTCACAGTCTCAAAACATTGATCGTTTCCGTCACAAAAACGCCATCTAATTTCCCTTCTGCTCGATCAGTTGCATAACTGTCAGAAGTACAGAGGATGTAGGGATGGAACACACCTCACAGTAGTACTGATACTTTAAAAGGCGATTGTATGTAATGAGTCCATTTAGAGTTTAGTCTAATTTGATTGGTTTCTTTTACCAATGGGCTGATGTTGACTTGATGTCGAGTATTCTCTTGCTGTACACACTCCCACACTTACGGAGAATGCTGACGAAGGCGAACTCATCTGACCACATCACTCTTTTTTGACATCTGTGCAGACCAGTGCTTTTGGTTTGCACCGCCGAACTCTGAAATATGCATTCAGCCTGGTAATGAGGGCTTTGCGCGCTGCAACCCTGCAATAAGATGCCTCTCTGTGCATTTGTCCACGCACTGCGATCACATCCTCCTGCACTGATGTTCTCAGTCACCAGCGGAGGAATTGCTCCTCTAATTTCCTGCTTTTCCTGCTCAGGCAGATAACACTGTAATGCTGTAATTGGCTTGCTCGGTTAATCAGACTTGAGGGGCCTTGTGGCTGTAGTTCTCAAGGTGGTTTGCACATCGTTTACATGATATACTACTGTATGATTGGGCAGCATGTCTTCTGAGGTACTTGCTACGATGCGAGCTGCGTGCTTGACAGATTTCTAGTTGTACGTGCTCGTACTAGGAAGTTACTCATAAACAACGGCGTAAGACGGCCAACGCAATACACAGCAGTAGTACAAATCAACCCGTCCCCATCATGCTTCTACATTGGCACAGCCTTGGTCCTATGCCGCCTGTCAGCTCATGTTTTGGCGCACAGCTGGGATAAGTGGAAGTGAATTTATGCCACCGGATCGTTTATTGTTTAATAGGATTTGAGTAAAACAGCATCAACTGGCAATCTTGTAAAAGTCGAGTTAATTGGGCTAAAAGCTGTAACTGACACTTTATTAAAGCGCTGTGTGCTGTTATATATTTAAAGGGCAACAAAGTGAGCGTATATTGAGTTTCGGAGCAAACTTGTTATTCAGTAGCTAATTCTCCGGTTTATTGGCCTGATTGGGCTGTAAAGCACTGTTGAAATTTACGGTCCTCGAGTATTTTTGGTTAGATGCACCTTTTTTTTTTGTTCAGTATTAAAAGCTCAGGTTAGACAAACCTAATCTCGCCAAAATTAACAGGCACTAATGTGAACGAATAGCGTGCACAATGGAACAGTCTCTGCTCTCTAGTTTGGGCTGAGCTGATGATCCAGGAAACTGTTCAGATGTCCTGCTTTGTTTCCCAACAGAGCTCTCACATCCCCACTCACGGCTTAAAGTATTTACAATGCTGCAGTCTGCTTTTCCTCCAGCAAAGCATTAGAGCTAATGGGAGAGATATGGCCAGACAGATGGAGCTGGCATTGCTGCAGAGACCCATCCACTGTCTCCAAGGCCTCAGATGGGTTTTTGTTTATTTTAGAGCATTAGCCAGTTTTGGGGGGTTAAATCTCAAATAGCTTTTCCCTCATAGCACTGAGGAGCTTGATTGTGAGCCAGATCTCAAGCTGGAAGGTGCCGCTTCTAAGAAAAGAGAAAAAAAAAGAAAAGATTAGAATATTAAATAAATAAATAAATAAACTGTATATATAAAACAACATTTCCAGCAAAAATGTGGAAGTGATCGTGCGTGTGTTCATCGTGGTGAAAGAACATGCGATATTATGACATGGTATTTGTAGACACAGGCTCCTGATTTCACATGAAATTATAAAGACGTTTAATTTCTTATAATTAAGTATCTTTTTGTTGCACAGTGATACAAAAAAAAAAAAACAGCTATTATACAGCTATTTACAGGAACTGCTCTGCAGTTTGACATATTCATTCTTACAGAGCCTTCAGTCCATTTCAAACTAATGTATTGCTGAATCACCTTAGTCGTTTTTATTCAACGGATATGTTGGGATATGTTTGAAGGGCGAGTTCATCGCAACCCCAAAAATTACAATTGGAATGTTTGTGGTGTTCAAGGCAAAAAAAACGAACACTTTTTTAAATAGGAATCCTTCTCCACCATCCTTCTCCAACACTCGTGAGAGACTAATAGGAGGATCCTTACATCAACTTGCCACATACAGGGCCGAGCTCTAGACATCCTCACTGTTCCAAAACGTTGAACACAATGCAGAAGGGAAATGGGAAAACTACCTGTGAAGCCAACATGTATTGAATCATTTTCCAAAAAATAGAGAGACTACATCTAAAAATGCACCTCAAGCACGTTCAGAAAATGGTCCAATCACACCAGAAGTTTTTTAGATCTGATCCCAAACACAAAGAACATCAATCAGTTAACAAGAAGCCACGGCTAGAGAGTAAAATTACATCCTGTAATATAATAAATGCAGTGTCATTGAAACTAATTGCAAACATTTGTTCTACTGTATATATATGATATCACTGACAAGAATATTCTGGAGCAAACAGAAGCAGTTTTCTTGTTCCGTGCAGTAGCTTAGTGCAGCACCGTCTAATATTATTATACCTAGGTGATATATTAAGGAAATCGAATTTGAGCCATCTTCCTGGCTACGTGTGGAAAATTCCTTGTGATTCAGGTGAAGTGACTGCTCTTAAAGCTATGGCAGCAACTCTCCCCGAAACAAGAAGCGTCATCGTGTGATTTAACTTGTTGCACAGCTTTGCGATTCCTGATAACTGACACGAAAGTCCCTGAAAGGAGAAACCCCAAGAGGAAAACTAGCACAGCACTGAACTAAGACAATTCTTTTACTTTGTACAAATTCATATTTCTAGTGCAATTTCAAGTCCTTTCAATTCTTTCCTATTTGTTTGCTGTGCTACTTTTCTCTTGTCCTTGTCCTTTTTGGATTCTAACATTTTTGGGCAGTCCACATTTTGGAAAGCACAGACTGTTTCTCTCCAGAGGGAAAGTGATATTTAAAAGCACCAAACTTGTAAAGTTCTCGATGTAAAATCAGTATCCATGGCAATAGGACCCAGACTTTCTGCCAGTCCTCTTACGGTTCTGTTACACTTTCTTTACTGGAGGCTAGGCGCCACCAGGTATCCACTGAAGGTGATGTAAACGTCCACGTCGTCACTGTATATGGCGTTCTCCCTCTCCCTCTTGTAGAGGCGGACCCAGACCTCATCGTTCAGGGCCAGATCCAGCATGACGCTCTGACTCTGCATGATGGACCTCTCACTGGGCTGAGCGTACAGGATCACCTGCTCCTTGTCATTGTGCATCAGATGGAGATAGGTCTCCTTAAAGTTCCAGGTATGAATGTTGACGTTGAAGAAGTAGATTCCCGGCACGTAGCAGTAGAACTTGCCCTTGAACATGTTGAAGTGCTCGTGGAGGTTGACGAACACGGTGTCGAACACCAGCGCCTGGTAGTAGTCCACACTGTGCAGGGACTTGCGGCGTCCCACTGAAAAGGAAGAGTGAGGGATCTTGCAGGGGTCTCCGGGGGCACCAGCCTGGCCTTTGCTGCCCTTAGGGCCCACGGGCCCACGATAGCCAGGGGGTCCATCCAGACCTGGTTTCCCAGGGGTTCCCTTGTCTCCTTTGTCTCCTTTATCACCTGAGTGGACAAGAGAAAATACCAGTGTGGGAAAATACATCAAGTGCTTGATCTGAACATTTCCAACTTTAGATAAACATTTCCAACTTTAGATAAGTTTTTTTTTTTTTTTTTTAACTGGGGAACTTTGCTTATTGAGATAACAGGACTTCTGTAGGTTCAGGTCACATAATTCTGACTGTACCAAAGACCATTTTTAAGAACAGAAAGATTTAGAGAGGGGATTTTTCCACTTAACAAAAAGCAGCTCATACAGAGACAATAACTAAGGTCTGAGAGTTAATATGAACTCTTTTGCTGGCTGTCCACACAATGCCATTAAGCTTTTGTTGCCTTTAATACTGGTTACAGGTTGAAAGCAGCCGACTAAGTCGTACTTATAAATCTAAAAGGTTCGTATGCTTATCTTAAAGTAGAGCTCTTCTTGGGCTGTAACAGGACAAGAGCCATTTGAAAAGCCACACACTGAACCTGAGTCAAACTAATCTCTGATCTTTATTGACCCCTGCTGAAGACCAGAAGGAATTAAAATCAGTTTGATGTGATTCGTTTCTGCCTACACAGGATGCTCACAGGGAGAATGCTGAAATGCCAAAACGGGCCTGAGAAACAGTGGTCAGTGGTAATGAGAAATTGTTAGTTATGGGGTTGTCATGGGAACTGTCCAGGCACTGAAATACAGCAAGTGGCCATCGGGGCCATTTTGTGTCTTTTAAAGACTCAGTTGCCTTTAGCTCCTTAGTAACACGTAAAGAGCAAAACCATCTTGTTTGAACTCTCTAGTCACAAATTGCGACTCTGTCCCATAGTGAATTAAAGAATGTAGCTCAGTGGTCTGCACAGCATTGTCTCTGACACAGGTAAAACCCGTCACAAAAGACACGTAACAATTTGCTACACGTCCAACTAGTGCTTGGCGGCGTCATCAAGAGAGTGGTTAAGTGGTTGCCATTGCTATTATTACACCAAAAAAAAAAAAAAAAAACCCGTCGCTGTGAAATCCTCTCACGTCACGAGTGAAAAATGCCCAAACGCTTCAAACAACGAACAAAACAGCTCATTGAAATTGTTCAAATGGTGACGGTTTGAACAATTTGCACATTGAATCATGCGACGGCACACTTTTCCACTGGCTCTGCTGAGGTACCGGAACTCGTCAAATGATAAGATAAAGTAGGATTTAAAAAATAAAGAGAGAAGACTAGAGCTGGGATACAAAAGAAAAATAATTGATCCCACAAGGGGAGGTTCAAAATAAAAGATCAAAGCAACAGAGAAAAGCATCCAATATTCATACATCTACTGATATTTCACACAGACACAGTCAACACATAATTATTTCTATCTTTACTCTTATATATGTACACAGTACATGACACTTTGGTATAAGCTGTGCTCGCCTGAGAAAGGGAAACAACTGCTCCATAAAATGTTGACAGGGTGTAATATAAGTAGCTCTGTGAAGCTCTTAGGCATTGGGAGGGAAGAAAAACTACATAAAACAGACTTCTGTAATATCTTCCCATCCTATCTCCACAGTGTTGATAAAACACTTGCGGGCTGGACAAGCCGCACAGGAAGAAAGGGATCGCCCTGCCCACACCCACCATAATCAAGACCTTCTGGAGACTTGGACTAAACACAGCTCTTCCTCTCCACACAGAGACAACGATCTGTCCGGCTGCGACCAGTGTGAACACGTTTTCAACGAACAGCAGCTTGATGACCGCGGGGCTGAACTTTTATCCTGCGACTTGTATTTCTTTGTCCTGTTTCAGCAATGACTCAGTTCGATGTGTGTGAGCGATACATTTCATGTACATGCACACACACACACACACACACACACACACACAGAACATTCTCAGATTTTTCCAAGGAGCAGTTAGCGAGAGTATGCGTGTTTTGCCTGTGCAAATTGTACGACTGTGCTGTAACTACATTTGCTCAGTTGTGTGCTATTTTACACGAGTGTGTAACTGCACGTTCTTGTGTTTTTTTTATGTGTGTTTCCCAGCACATAAGCAGCATAACAGTGACACAGTGCAATCTCTCTTTGTTTGCAAAGTACATCAACTCGTGCTGTGATTCAAGGGATGATAATCCACTTATGAACAGTTTATCTTTATTTTATGTGACATCGTTTAATCTAAAGCAACTCAGGAGCCACAAAATGGAGAAAATAACTAACTGAATAAATAAAACACTAAGTCAGGGAGAAGAACTAAAAATAATAACTTTATAAACATAAATTGAATCGTCGGATGTTTGCATCTACTTTCTGTCAATCAGTCCTTTTTGATACCATGCTGTCTGGTTAGTTTGTGGCCCAGTGTGAAATGTGGCTCAACTCACACAAGCTCTCTCCATCAAATTTAAACAGACCTTAAGTGCTTCCGATGGAAAGGTTCCCGAGTTCTTCTGTGGTATAAAAGTGCCTTAAGTGCCCAAAAGTATGTGTGTGCATGCAATAAGTTGATTCAAAGGAGTAAAAGTATAAAGGAATTCTCTTATTTGTGGTTCAGCAGTTGGCCTAGTTTGGGGATTAATCCCGGGTCAGAACAAGCTTGGCTTGTCCACTTATCACAAGGATCAATAGATAAAACAACGGGGTGATGACACATCTTTGGACTGGCTGATTTGGCTGCCATGGAGCTGATATTGGACACACATGTTCTCACAAATCTACCGCCAGCAGTGTAGATGGCTGTTGGTTGTTAGAAAGTATTTGTGTATTTACAAATTCTCACATTATGATAAATCTTTCTGTCCCTTTCTGTTCTCTTTAGATTTAAACACAAACTTGCACATGTAAATAAAGCAACACAAACACACTCTGTATTAAGTCTGACTGTATGGACATGAGCCAACCATGTGAAAAAGGAAAGGGTCTTTATAGGGTCGCACAGTTTCCAGCAGGCCTGATTGGGAGCTTTACGCACCGGCCAGTTTAGTAGGTACACGAGTTCCACTACTCAATATTTCCAATTTCTAACCAGACAGACACATGGCAATTGCAATCCCCATCCCTTTATCATCACAGTGGACAAATCTTCCAGCAGAATATTGCACCGTGTCCCAAAGTTAAAATCATCTCAAAGTGGCTTCTGGAACGTGACATCTAAAGCCTGATCTGTGTGAGATCAGGTCTTGTTTTGGCAATCAGGGTATGGATCTTAGATTTGTGTCGACTTTCCAGAAGTTTACTCTGGTCCAACATCTTGAACCCAAATAAATCGCCGATCGAATAAACGGCTCGTCCCTTCAGGGGTCGCCAACGCGGAACACGTGGTCGTTTTTATGCCGGATGCCCTTTCTGCCACTACCCTCCCAATTTTTTTTTATTACAATCTAGGTTTGAAGTGAAATTAAGTTAGAAGACAAGATTGTTTAGCATTTATCCCCCTTCCAGACATGGATGGAATCTGAGATAACGAGAGAGACATGAGGTAGGGATATGCTTCTTTGCAAGAATACTCATAAATTTTACAAATGTTTTTGTTTTTCAATGATTTGTAGACAGATATTTCCAATTTCTGTGGCAGACTCGCTCAAAATCTATTGATCACTTGGTTCTTTGGTCTAATTTCCTTTTCAAAGACCGTCTCATTTTTGTCTAAGTTCCACTTAACCGTGAATGCACGATTACACTTTTGCAGCACTGTTCCATTATAACACACATGATTACCCTTCTGATTAAACGGCAGCCTTGCTGCAGACACACACAGCCATCTGGAAAACCACAAGTGGCAATGAGGAAATGTAGAGCACAATTATCACAGATATTTGTGGTGGGGCTGTTTTTAAGTGAATGAAGATGCAAACTGCCTTTAAAAACTGTTTTTTTATTGTGGATCTGTCATGTTAATTCCTGCGAAAACCAGGAACGTTTCAAACAGAAAGACAAATTCAAGTGCTGCTTAAGCTGAATACAAGTTACACCCACTGGCTATCAGGAGGTAATCAAGGCTCTGGTACCTTTGAGGATGGTCATGTTGATGACAGTTCGAACCTCTGGCATTTGATATTGGGCTGTAGCCGCTGGGGGCTCTTGGTGGTCGCAGCACCGCCTGCAGCTTCTGGGAGGGGATCTGGAGGGGGAAGGGACACAGCAAACCAAGGGAAGGAGCAAGAGCAGCCTCAGATACACCACAACCATGGCTGCCACAACCTGAGGGTAGGGAGAAAAGAAAAAAAGGGGAAAAATGAAAAAGTTGGAGCTACAGAAGACAAGACTGGGCGAGAGGTGGACAGCTCGCTATCGTCTCTCTTCCTCTCTCAGGACGCAGAAACAGAAAGACAGCCATTCACACCCATGGGCATTTTGCAGAAAACCAGAGTAAACCCCACACAGAAAGGCAGCAGCTGGCAGGTTGCTCCACTCCACCACTGTGCTGCCCGCATGAAACCAACATTTTCCAACCACTTTGTTTTTTTTGTTTTTTTGTGCGGTTAACTGGCCAAGTGTAATTGCATTTGCATGACACACACAGTGGAGTTCGAAGGCGGTTTCAGCTCAGAAATTGAAACGATGAAAGTTATCCTCAGAAGTCCACCCAAGTCTTTGTAGATTTTACATCTGTTTAGTCAGGGAAGTCAGACATGGAGAGGAATTCCACCTTAAAAGCAGCAGAGTTGTACGTTTCTCCACAGCTGAATGCTCAATGTACAGCTCAATCTTACAGAATGCAGTACAGCCCAGACATGTATTTTGAGTGAAGGGTGCAGCCAAAAATCATGGATAGATTCCAGCGTTCATGGAAGCCAGTCAACATCTTCGCATGTAATCTCTGGCAGTTGTCGAAAGACTGCTGTGTACAATATCACTCGCTGAGAAAAGGAAGGAGGGAGTCGTGTGGCTTCCATTACACATTCATACACACAGACCCCATCTGCAGCATTTTCAACTCAGCCATCTCTCCCAAACTGATCGTCAGGTCCCCGGCCGCACACATTTGGTATCCATCCATTTACTCTGACTGCGTGTCCAGTTTCGGGTCATGGGGTGGGGGGTCACTGCTCTCTCTCAGACAAACACAGACAGACAACCGTTCACACTTAACACCTACGGGCAATTTAGAGTCACCACATAACCTAACATGCGGGTGTCTTTGTGGGAGGAAAGCTGAGTTTAAAGGTTTTCAGCATCTTTTAGCTCATTGTTTAGGTTGTAGAGCTCAATCATTATCCTTATACAGAGGAAACTATATGCTTCTCATGTTTTCACCACCAAATTTATAATTAATGAGGTGGCCAAAACATTAGAACCACCTCTGCTTGTAATGCACTTCAGTACGACTCCACTACCCACTATGACCGCAATAATAAACAGAGAGTAGAATTATCACCTCTCTGACAGTTTCAACTGTCAGACTGAGAGCACTCTGACCATCAGCGCATAAGAAGAAATCACATTATGACCCACGCTAATCGATTCCGAACTTC
Organism: Channa argus; assembly: GCF_033026475.1. NCBI lineage: Eukaryota > Metazoa > Chordata > Actinopteri > Anabantiformes > Channidae > Channa > Channa argus. The sequence continues at coordinate 6,122,120 of NC_090199.1, forward strand.
TTCTCAGCCACATTTTTAATTAGGAGCAGCTATAAACCGGCTGCGGTGAGTGATGGTGATGTCTGGAGCGTCACGGCCCTTAGCTTTCACAATGAACGGCACCATGCAGCTCCTACATGCAGTAGCTGTAACTGGTCACAAGGTTCTATGCATTTATCTCGACTCGTTTCTCATTAAATACCAGCTCAGGTAATATTTTCCTTTCTTTTTCTGTCCATCCCCACTTTTAGTCTGAAATCCCCAGGTGAAACATAAATCTGCTAAAATCTAAGAAGCAAAAGAGAAAAACAAAATGAAAAGCACACGGTAAAAAAAAAAAAAAAAAAAAAAAAAAAAAAAACTATATTTTTACTATATCATATATCATATATCCATATTATAGGTTTACTGTATAGAGAGCCCCCTGGTGTTGGGGATATTGTGGAAAACAATATAAAAAGATAAACAATTCACAAGTACATTTTCCTGTGGACCCACAATGCCACTATAACTAATTGTGTAATTGCAAAATTAAAATAAATAAATAAATAAAATAATTTACACTTTACATCCGTAAAAGTATTGGAACTGAAATAAAATTTCTCCTTGCAAATCAAATATCATGCAGTTCTCTCTACATGTACATGCCGTCTTTCCATCTTAAACCCAAATGTCCTCATTTTACAGAAAATGCTAATTAATTGGCTTTGCCGTCCCAGTACTTTTGGAGGGGACTGTAAAAGTGTTTCACATGCTCTGCAACCAAACATGCTGACACACAACCTGCAGCGTATTTGCCTGTTTATTCCTGGCGCCAGTGATGGTGTATTGAGCTCTGAGTGCGTCTAAAATGTGGGTGACCCTCACTTTGTATTGGACCCCAACACCTCCTGTGTAGACTCAGCGTCAGAACCAGGTGGGGTTTCCAACCCCACCTTGACTGAAGCAACGAAAATCTGGTAGATCCATTGATTTTGTAGTTCTTCTGTATGTTTTCAGTTCAGGATCTCTCACAGCAGTTTTTACGCTTATGGGAGTTTGAAGAAACTTTTACAGTTCACAATGTCGTGTTTTGTTTAAGACTCGTCCTCTGACTCTACAAAAACTCAATAATTCAATATTGTTTGAAGTTTTTTAACAAGTTTAAAGTCTGGCATGATTTTAATCTGATTTATACAGTATTTTAAGAGACTTCAACATAAAGGGGACGACGAGAGAGATGCAGTAAGTGAGAATGAAATGTTGCAGCATCTTGGGTTTTACGAGAGTTTCACTTCTTCAATGGGCTCCACTTTCACTCCATCACATCCAGCCCTGTTTTTATTATAGGGGACAATACTGTTTTTCTGCCCGTCCATCGCTTTGGAGCAGACTGACACAGTTCAACAAGACATTCATCCCCCTCAGGATAAATCAAAAAGACTTAATAGCCCAACCGAAGACCCTTTGTTTTGTCCCTTAAATTAGTTCTAGGAAATAGCTGCAAACTGTACTTGGAGTTAAGTCTAAATGTGTTTGTTTGCATTTCTGTCCAAACCCACGTTATCATTCTTCCACCCATTGCGTAACACTACCTAATCTATTACATCACGACTTGGAGCTCATCACCCTCCCATCATCGCCACCACCCATCCACCATCAGGACCCCTTACAGGAGGTGCGCGCGCGCCATTTGCACCAGATATCACGGGCACGACGCTTCGCACGCCTTGTACTCCACACAACCACAACGCACATGCTACAGTCATAATGAATTCGTTTAAGAAGCCACGTCTACAACGCCACAGCATCAGTTTGGCATGCAACTGCAGACCGGATAGACCATGCGCGCACACACACACAAAACCCTAAAGAGAGAAACACGCAAACCTCGTGCACATAAAGCAACGTGTCAGGCAGCGTGCACGGGGATGCTAAACGTAACTTTTCCAGTGGAACTGCTGCTGAGTTGGCGACTTGTGAATAACTTCTTCGATCCTGCAGGTCTCTGCAGGCACGCAGACGCGCCGCCGGGTCTTTCTTCTCCATTTATTTCTTTATTTTTTCCCCCCCTGAGCCCCCCACCCCCACCCCCGGAGGACCATTATTATTATTATTATGCAGAGTCGTGTCGGCTGTGACAAGGATTGTCAGAAAGACACTTCCTTTCAGAGTGGCTGGTCGCTTTTCTTACCTGGTGAAGTTTTACCAAAGCGGAGGAGAAACAGCAGACGGCTGGTGTCAAATGTAGAGGAGGAACTACTGAGGAGAAAGCTCCCTCTCCCTCTGTCTCCCTCTGTCTCCCTCTCTCTCCCTCTGTCTCCCTCCCTTTCTGTCTCAGGACTCGCATTTGCTTCCCCCAAAGAACATGTAAAGTCAGCCTTTTTCCTCTTCCTCCTCACTTCAAGCCGTTTCCTCCTGTGATTATGTCCTGTACCACCACCCCCCTTTCCTCCTTACATTCATCCCCAAACTCCACATCTATCACTCTTACTTGAGACAGACATCCAGAATGTTTATAACACAGAGCTAAAACTGTCATCACCCACTGGAAAAAACAAAAAAATGAGGTCAACTGTGTCTGTGTCTGTCTTTGTGCTGTTCACGTTTCACTTTGCAGAGCTTCTGCACGGTAACAACTCGTCTTCCTTTACCACGGCTTACGTTGCTGGATGCCAACAAACTGCGTTATGTCATTTCCCCTGAACTCAAACTGCACAAATCCCACTGGGGATGCTTCTTTTATATTACAGCTGCCAACTTTACTCTACCGCTGTGTGTAAGAAGCCCCCACTGTAGTGCCAAGATAATAATAAGAATAATAACATACTTTTGTCATATTCTTGTCATAAGAATTACGTGCATGAAGAGATACAGTCATACAGAATTCAAAACTACTTTTTTTGTATATAACATGACATATATAACATAGATAAAAAAAAAAACGACAGCTGTCACTGGTTTATTGATGAGCAGGAAGTGCACAAATCCACATTCAGTCCTTAGCGTAAAGCTTTAGCACAGTTTAGGCTCTAAAGACAAGGAAACAATTCCTTCTGCTTCCATTAATGTAGGTATCCTGTGGCAAACTATAAAAACCAGGGTGTATGGAGATTTTAAGAGCGTTTTTAACCAAATTCACACAGGGTAACAGTAGTAGATTTGTCTAAACATGGAAGTCCACATGACGGACAAGTCCCCCACAGACAGCCATTGAAAAAGTGGCAGTCGCCCTGAAATGATTCTGAAAAACAGAGTCTAAACAGTTTAATCCATTCGTGTCATTCAGGTGCGCTGGAATCCACAGTTGGCTCCACAGTTTAGCGCACAGCAAACAGTTTTCAGCGGAATGAATGGGGCACAATCTTACACAGTATCCATTTTATTTAATTACATCCATGGATTTAAACCAAAAGCCTCCAAGGGCAAAAGCAACTCCCCCCTCTCAATCTCATGTTTGTTGATGGAAGTCTGGTTTGTCTAGTCCCCCCCCTGATGATTTATTTTAGTCTCCTGAAGGCGGGAATTTCCATTTGATACGACTTCTGTGATCTCTATGGAAAGACAGGTTATATTATACAGGAAGCAAGCACACGCTGCCTCACGTAGATCATTTGTTACCAGCTGCATTTCCCCCCCCCCAACTTGCTGCTTCAGTAAATTCCTGCAGCGTGTAGCGTTCTGCCTGGAAACAACAGCTGGTCTTGTCTTCCTAATGCACTCAGGTCATGGGTTTTTTAAATGGACTCGCACTAATGGCAGTTTTTCCTGAAACCCACTCTCTTTTCTAGTTTTGGAACATTTTCTCCCCTTTTAAATTCACACCAGAATATTTTGTTCCATAAATCACAGGACTGTTTGTAAATTTCCCACGATCTCTCTTTATACCACTTCCACGGCCCTCCCCGTCTTCGGTCGAGCTATCGGTCATCTGGGGTTTCCTCCTTTCGTTCTTGGTTTTGGCTGTGCTTTCACTGTGGTCTGCTGGTTCTGTTTCCTGTCAGCCCGCTCAATTTAGGGAGCAGGAAGCCAACCAGACGACAAAAAAAAATTATGTGTGCCGTGGGGGCTTGTATTTCATTAATAAAGAGAAAATGTCAAAAGTTGAAGATGAAGAACAATATCCAAATATAGAATATTTATAATACTGCTCCTTACTTTACTCCTTGCTTTTAAGACTTGTGGGAATGGATGTGCATTTGCATGGGTGTCATACGATGTCACGTCACTCTTAGCATCTATATTCCCACTGGTGAAGCAGCCAAGACCGTGAGGGAAGACCTACTACAAGACAGCATGATGTTTGACATAACCGACCTCAAGACAGACCACATACTTTAAAAAGGTTTAATTTTATTTATATATTAAATTTTTAATTAATGAATTATTTTTTTTTACAGACTCAAACACAGCTGTGCCTTGGGCTCATGTGTTTCCCAGATTGTGAACAACTTTCAACATGGAAGAAGTGGAGAACAGAGTCCTGGAGTCTTTCAGGGGAGCAACACTCAGCCAGTGGTTCAGGTATGTGGACGACGCCGGGGTCAAAAATCAAAACAGGGGACGTTGAAGCCGTCAACGCCGTTGACAAAACCATCAAATTTACATGCCGTCTTGGATTGTGCAGTACGTATGTCAAAGAAGACAGAAACCTCAAGGCTCTTGGTCCACACCACCCTCTACAACACAAACTGGGTGTGATCACAACCCTAAACCACCGGGTTCAGAGAGGAGGGAACGAAGAAGGAAAAGAAAAGCGTCATAAAACCTGTGGCTACCCAAACTGAGTCTTTTTCCAAGTCCATAAAAAGATCCAGTAGGAGCAACAGATGGGGACAATAATCGATTCCTGGAGTATCTGAGAACCTCAGGAGAATCTTTAATAGACACCACATCCCTGTACATTTCAGACTCAGTTACACACTGAGGTAGAAATGGTCTGACCCCAAGGACAAAACCATTACAATGTAGTATATGCAGCACAGCGCAGTGAGGAAGGTACAGATCTGTGCACTGGTGCAACTTAACATCCACTTTACAAATCCATGGTACAACACAGGAGAACCAGCTACTCTGGACAAGACTGAGCAGTCCATCTCAAAGGGAAGGGTGAGACTGAAGACAGCAATAGATAGATTCTCTTTGATAGCAATCCTTTCACAGCAGCATTTGTAATAAGAGTAATAAATTACATAAAGTACTTAAAGAAAACAAGGAATAACATAAAGAAAGAAAAAGGATTGAGTGTCCATTGTGCAAAAGGCAGTTTGAGGTGCAAAGTACAGCTCATGATTCCATCAGCCCTGGGGAAGAAGCTGTTTGGAGTCTCTGTCAGAGCCTGCCAGATAGGAGGGGGTCAAAAAGACATTGTCCAGGTTGTGTACAGTCAGACCTGATCTTTTCGGCTCGTTTTCTAAGCCGGGCAGAGTGTAGATGTTCCAGGGGTGGAAGACGGGCACCGATGATCTCTTTGTGCAGCGTTGGTGATTCGCTGCAGGTCTTGTCTCTCCTACGAGGTGCAGCTGGAGAACCACACCAGGCATCCATAGCTCAGAAGACTTTCTGTAGTGCACTGGTACAAGTTAGTGAGGAGTTTCCGTGGGAAACCAGTTTTCCTGACGGTCCACCTTTCTTCACCCACTCCCTGGTGTTGAGTCCTCACCTCAGGTCCTCAGAGATGAACGCCAAGGTTGTTGAAACACCCCACCCGTTCCACCTCTTCTCCATTGATCACCAGACTGGCATGTGTTGTGTCCTTGTGTTTCGTGAAGTAAATGACAAGCTCTTGAGGAGCAAGTCATGGTGGGAGCAGGATGTGAGGGACTGGACGTCTTCTCTGTAGGCTGCCTCATCCTCACCACAGTGTGCGGGGGCAGGAGTGAGATGGCATCTTCAGTGCACGTATTGGTTTTATAGGCAATGTCCACATTCTGACATTAGTTTGTCAGAAGTGAAAGAAGCCTTTCGGATGCGAGGTCAAACATCTCTAAGCACCACCAGCAGAAGTCTGTTTGCCACTGAACAGCACCTGAGGGATTCGGGTTAAGCGTGAAGATGCCAGGGTTAGGCCATACAGAAACAGGCCTTGTTACACTATCCCAACAATGTCCTACCAACGTTTTCGCACCTAAATACAAGACATGTTCACAACAGCTGCTGTGCACTTCCACACTGAGAAAAAAGTGGTTTTCGATCACCATTAGATGTTGCACATTTTATTCAGGTTTATTTCTTAGATGGGAATGTGTTAATTAATACGTATAACATTAAACCATTTCCAAGATATATTGTCCATGTTTTAACCAAATCAGCATCAAACATGCCGTCATTTGTTTTTTGTTTTTTCCCCCGTTTCATTCGCACTTTGCATGTGCTCTGAATTGTGGGCTCCATTAGGGACCATGGACCCATTTACACTTCAAAATGGGTTTTGACAGAGAATGTTGTAGTTACAGCTTTCAGCTGCGTGTTCGGATACACAGAGTTTAGCTAATGCTTGCTGAACTACAAGCAGATATGATTCCATCTCGGCTATAATGTTAGCAGCAGAAAATAGAAGCAACTAAACATCTGAATGCTCTTTCAAGAGATGCGTGAATATTTGTATGACCCTTTTGCATTATCACTTTTACAACAGCATCTAAAAATTATTTAAATGTCATAATTTGAAATTATTTTCCAATTTAGCCTATAAAATGTAAAACTGGTGACAAATACCTTCTTACCACAGCGATGGACTTTTATGTGAGAGATGAATTATTACCCAAGTAAAAAACTAAATAAAAAGATGTAAAAAGACATCGAGGAGACCTACAAGAGGCCAACACAGCACATATGCTATTAACAACACAGTGGAGGAAGTGGACGAACGGAAATGGATGATGACAGTGGCTTTGCTGTTGGAGGATTATCTGGACGACACGGAATCTGAATTGTGCTGCTATTTGCTTTTTGTTGATATTTTTTTTTCCTCAAATATGCATGTTGATGAAAAATGTCAAGCTACTCATGAACAGCGACTGTGGGAGAAGAGCAACGGTGTTGTGTCTCTGTCCCCACTGGCATTTTCATTTCATAATACTTGTGTTACCTTTTACAATATTAACAGCTGAGGTTTACAATTGATGCACGTTGAACTATACACATGTATGTCTACTAGTACAATGAGTGGCAATCCAGTTTACATAATATATTTAGGTACATTTAGCATAAGCTTAGTTGGAATTACTAATGAGAAGAGTCTAAAATACACTCAAAATAATGAACCTAATATAATTTATTTGAAATTTGTGTAGTTCAGGGGCAGAGTACAAGGCAACTTCAAAAATATATCTGTGTTTAGATAAATGTGTTGTTGACACAGAACCACTTGACATCATTAAATTAAGTAAATCCAACAAAATATTTTGGTCAGTGCACAGTTACGCGACCACTGCGTGTCCTTACCTTTGCCTCCTGTTTCTGTGGTTCAGCCGGTCCCTCTTTGTCTCACTCTCAGTACCTTTTCTGCAGGAATCCCCACTTTCTGAGCTGCACTTTTCCAGCGGTTAAAGACGTCTTAAAACCTGTATTGACATGGAGAAGGTTCGGTATATAGACACTGTGAGTGACATAAAGTGAAGGCAAATGGGGGTTTATTAAGGTTTTTAAAAAAAATATTAAAACTGTTCTGACAGCGTGTTCAAACAGGAGACCAAAAGGCAAATGCCTATAAAAGACTAAGCCAGAGCAATGATAAATCACAAGTGCACAAATACATGAATACAACAGGGACGAAGAACAAAGCAGAAAACAAACCTCAGGAAAAAGAGTCCAAAAACAGAGGCAGGTGAAACCCAGGAAGCAAGAAGTTGGGGGGCACAGGTGGAAGCATTCAGGGCTGACAATGGGTAGTGAAGTTGCCGGGCGTTAACTTATGGAACAGGTGAATGAGACGGAGACACTACCAAAATAAAAGCCAGGAAAGTGGGGCTGGGAGAGAACGACAGAGATGCATGCGTTGGGAATTGATGCTGGAACGGAGCAGAGATGTAGAGTCTAGAGTGTGATTCATGACAGACATGAAGCTACGTTCAGATTCCGATTCCAAATCAGATTCAAACCATTTATTTTCATTCTTTCATGGCACAAGCATGTATATGAATGAGATTTCAATGCATTGGCTCGCGAGGTAAAGACACAGCACATTAAAGAAAAATAAGATCATAAAAATAAAAATGAATAATAATATGCTTTGAATAGCATTGTAAAAAAAAAATCCCACGTAAATAGTGTACATCACCAAAAAGACACAAAATAATTGCTATGCAACATGAAAATAAACATAAAAAAGAAAAAAAAACAATACCACAAAAATAGAAAATAACAAGTAAACATAGAACAAACTGCCCCGTACAATGAATATACTGACAGCGTGTGACTGTGTGAAGTGGGGAACACAAGTGTGTGTTGCATTCCCTTCCAAAAAATCATTGAATATTACATTTACTCAACTCTACACCAACGATCTGCGCTCGCAAGGTGGTGGAGCTACAATAACAGTATCTGCTGAGCAAACACGTTCAAGAGTTCAGTGCTTGATTCGTGCCTGACTGGAAATTCGCTTGTGGAATGGAATAAAACATCCCACAGCCGTGACTCATCCACATTTGTCTGACTTTGGCTCTGGGCTTTTGAGCCGAACCAACAATTGTTTCATCTTCGAAGCACATTTTGTACAATTTCTTGACAGATGCCAGCTGTTTCCTACGAAATGCTCTTGATCATCATCTAATTCTGCAATCGCAATACTTTCCTGCCCTCCAAGTGTCTGTGTCACTGACTGGCTTTGAGCTGGTTACAGTATGTGTGCTTGTTCATCATTAACAGCAGGCCAAGCAGAAGGTCTTACATGACTTGGCTGCAGATGTTTTTGTTTTTTTTATATTTTTATGTCCATGCTGAACTGATCAGTTCGTGGTAAGAGCAGAGAAAGGAGTAAATCAGGACGGTGGGATGTAGGCAACTGGGACAATAATATGTCTTTAGCTGCTGAAAAATCCCATATTTTACTCAGGATTTAGTAGAATTTAAAACAGAACTGAAAGTAGAGAGAATCTGGGCTGAAAGTGATAAAAACCTGTAATTTGAACAAATAAAATTCAAACGCAATTTAACGTTCAAGGCCAAAGTTACTCAAGCGCAAAATGAGCCCCGATGAAAAATGTGTAGCACTTTTACAGAAGAGGCTACGAGTGGGAACAAGGAAATGCACAGGGTTAAGCTCAAATGGTTCTGTGAAACTCAACACCAGACCAGCTTTCTCTTTGTAAGTTCATTCATACCACTTCATTGCCATCAGTGATGCGGCTGCTTTTGAAAACATGCTTGTACTGCATTGAAGAAACACGACCTTACAAGAAGTTACAGTATATTCATACTATTGCTTTTGGAACAAGCACAAACGTTGGTCAAACCACGATTTAATCCAAGTTTAAAGTTTCTTTTTGAATGTGTGAGTCTCATGTGTACTGGTTGAGAATAACCGAAGCACTTTTCCTCACAGAGCTGTGAGCCACTGAGTCATTTTGGAGAAATATTCACTGTAGGTATTGTGATACTGAAGTTCAGAGTGATGTAAGTGAGCTTGAATACCTGTTCCTCCAAGCGACTACACATGCCAAATGTATTCACAGCGCATCTGTTACCTCGCCGTGTGAGAATAAAACTTTCATAATGCCGCCCGTCTCTCTGTCGCATTGCCTTTTGTTTTGCCGGCGTCTTTGTCGCTTTGCTGCTCTCTGTCTCTGAACATTGTTATGAGCCTTGTTTTTTTGTTTTTTCGAGTGGAGTTGTATCATCCAGCTCTGTGTGATACCTTTGGGTCCCATCTTTGGATACATTGAAGAAGACAGATGGTGGGAAGATGGAAGGAGTTACTAGTGTGTGTGTGTGTGTGTGTGTGTGTGTGTGTGTGTGTGTGTGTGTGTGTGCGAATGCGTTTCAGAAGGAGCTGTGTGCATCTGCACTCTGTCACATCTATTTAATGTCCATCAGTGTAGGTGTGTGAGAGTGTGTGCGCATGGATGAGAGTAATAATGTAATCAAATTCTAAAATGTACCTCTATGAAAGCGCATGAAAGCACACTTTTTTTAACGTTGTATATCAAATTTCAAAGTTTTATGTATCAATCTACGTGCAGCAAAATTTGAAATTCAAAACCCGATTTCTCTAGAGTACTGGCAACCTTTGCTGCGAGTCTCCAAATTGTTGTCAGGTGCACCCTGTTTGCTTTGAATTTCCTTCTGATGAGCCTGGAACTTGACTGGAGTCCACCTGTGGCAAATTGCGTAGCAGCTTGAGCTCTTGAAAAACACAAGTAGGTGGAAGGTTTTTCAAATAGAACATTTTACAGTATATAAAAATAAATACAGATACACACACAAAAAAAAAAAAAACAGAGGAGTGTTTCTGTGGAATAAAACTTTAACTTTGAAGCAAAAAAAAAAAAAAAAGACAGAAAATTGAAATAACACATTCTTGAAATATCTCTTGACACACACTTCAGATATTATCACATTATTCATTGGCTTGAATTTGTTTTGTCTGCACCTGCTCAACTCACTAGTCACTAGGTCACTGTGATGTAATTTTATAATTTATAATTTTTCATTATCTGGACCACAAATGTGACAAAGTGCACTGCAACCAGACTTAGTAAAAAGGTCATGACGTACACGGAGCACGTAACTTAATTGAGACCTAAAAAAAAACTGTGGCAGATGAAAACATCTGTGTGGAGTGATTTTCCCCAACCCAGCGAAAACACTGGTTTTCAGTTCACATCATGTTTGAGGTCAAAGGTGATAACTGATCCTTTTCTTTGTCTTTGTAATCTACAAGTACTTCCTGGTGCACAAGACTAATTTATGAAACACACACCAGCTGTGTGTGTCCTCAGATCCTCAGCAGCTGGAGTTGGGAGTTGAAAAGAAAATGCATTCGTACATCAAAAAATGTGTCGTATGCCTCTAAACAGCCATCATTTCTAGGCCGATGACTTTAAAACATGAGCTAATTTGGGAGATTTAGTTGCTTTGCAAAGAAAACGTAAAAGCGATCTGTGGACGTACACTTTCTATCTGCATTGCATTACAGGTGGAGTGAAACGGGACCGAAACTGGACGAAACTGCCAAGACAATCATCTCTGAATGATTAACGGTGAAGTCATTTTAAATGACACCAGACAGTTTTTGTATTTTAATTTTTGTTTTATTTTTTGTTTTCGTTTGTCCAGGGACCATGTTACTAAAAATCATATTTTAAGAACATTAACAGTGTACATGCACACACACGCACACACACACACACACACACACACGCTTTTATGTCTATCTTTGCGAGCACAGCTATCGACATAATGCAATCCCGAGGCTCAGAATCTAACCTAAATCTAATTCTAAGCCTCGACATACTGTAGATCTAACCCTAAAATAGCCCTTTGAAGCTTTGAGGACCAGCCAAAATGTCCTTACTTTCATAAAAATGTCCTCTAAGGAAACTCTGTTCACTTGTGTGCGTCACTGTAAACAGCAAATAAGTTAAAGAACTGTATCTATTTTTTGTGCGACAAGAAAAACTGGTTTTCGGGGAACAAATACTCCACAAGTGACCTCAAGTTTGACCTATCTTTACAACAAGAATAACAAAAGGCCTCTCGTTTGTTTTGTCTTTCCTTCCAAATACATCCAGGGCTGTGATTATATCTGTTAGAAACTGTGTCCCCACTTACTTGATTTACTGCTTTCATAATAACCTCAAATCCTCGAACCCTCAGCATGTAACAGCCCCTCACTCCATCCCTTGCACACAGCGTTTTTTCTTCATCTATCTCCTCTTTTTTTCACTCTTCACCCTTTCAATCCAATTTCCTCTTCTTCCCTACTTCTGTCATCTTGTGTCCTCCTCACACTCCACCCACTCCCCTTCACATTGTGCACTTCTTTTCATCTCCCAGTCATGCTGTCTGTTTGATTGGAGCTCGCCTTTATGGAGCTTTTCCATTCTGTGGCTCACGGGCCATTTTATTTTTGTCTGTTTCATTCCCATATCCTCCGATTCCCCTCATTTCCCATCGTTGTTCAAAGCCAGTTTGAATTTCCTTTCCTTCATCTTTCTATCATACTTCCTCAGTTCAATCTTGCACTATACTAACTATCTATAGCAAGAATAAGTCATAAGAACGACGCAGAAATAAATTACCAGAATTTTTGTGGATGACATGGGAAAAGGTTAATTGCTATCTGATAACTAACAAAGTTAAAGCGAGATGTCTTTTGTCTACGCAGTTAAAACACGTTGCATAACTTTAACAACGAACATTGACTTCGATTGTACTTTTTGCTGCACTTCCCTTCAGACGTCTGTTGATTTATTTTAGCATTGCCCATTTACGAAAAGATTTTGGAGTGTTGTTTGTCCCGACAGTATATTAAAACCCACATTAAAAGAGATTTTGCTTTATTTTGGAAAAACTGCCTAGAAACTTCAAACTACAGACCTCAGAAATACATCTCTAATTTCCGCGAGATCTCAAATTCTGGCAAGAGAAGCTCTAAACACTGCAGATGCAATTCCACATCCTGCAGGGCTCTAACCACCTAGTTATAATTTTGCCAACCTAAAACATGCTAAAATAATACAAATTGACATATTAATGGAATACGATTGTGAAAAAAAGGGTTGGAATTGATGTCACAGTTCGTGGCAATGTGTGGTTTCTCCTGTGTTGCTCCATCAACATAAATTACACAAAAATCTATATATTGTTTTTTGTAAATCAAGCAAATTGACTGTGACACATTTCAGGGAAATGTACTGTGTTTGTATGCTTTCTGATATTAATGCACAGTCCATTAGTTATTAGCAGCATGGTGTCGGCACTCAAATGCCATCCTGTCTCTCACGTACAACCTATTTCTAACCATCGACTTTCTCTTCTGTCGCTCCCACTGCACATGTTTACGCCATGTCCACAATATCACACGGCCAGCGTGTGGGTGTGTGTGTGTGTCTCTGAAATGATTCATATGAGCTTTCAGTTAAACATCTGTTTGTTTAAAGTCTCAAACCGGTAAAAGAAATGCGCTAAGCAAGCTAAGTCCTTTTCCATCTCCTCTTCCAATTGCCTTTTAAAGTGGTGAAGTTCGTAGCTGCAGCCCTTGGGAGCTTTGTTAAATGTCCATTTTGGAGGGAGTGGATCCAGGTCAGAGTAATCAGTGCACTACGTTCACCCATAAAGTAGGAATTTATAATGAGGTTTCTCTGTCTCTTGTTATCTCCGATGTTATGTAAGAATTTCTCGCAACCTCTCTCCTGGTTCTCTGCTTTCTGAGAAAATAAAAACCTACATTTGAACAAAATAGAACCAAAGTGTTGATTCAACTGCAACATTTTATCCTGGACTCCAGCACACACATACACACACACACACACAACTACAATTTTCGGTTTTTATCTATGTGTGTGTCTAATATTAGACTTTTATTTTCCATGCACACGTCTGGGTTATGTATTTAATTTTGTGTGCACGTCTCTGTGTTGCTTTGCCCAGGGCAAAAGCCCACACAGCAATCTCAGGCAAAACTTCAGTTCCTCTTTTATTGTCTTCGTGTCCTCTCTGCTGCATTGTTTTTTCTCTCTTATTTATTTATAATACAAACTGTGTGTACACACCATTAAACCACCTTTTTTTTGGAAATTCTGAAAAGCAAATAAAATGGAACAATGGCCAACAGGATGGGGATACAGTAGCCATAAACCTCACAGCTGGAAAATGAGACACACCTGATCCTAACTGATGTGGTACATATACACATATATATCCAATTTCAGTGTCTAAACTAGTTTTTAAAAAATGAAAACGTTTCCCCAACCCCAAACGCTCCTTTAAACACTTAAAGGAGAAATCCAGCTTTGTTTCGAATTGGTAGTAGACGTCAATCTATACAAACCCTGAATCCTGAAACAACTACACCTTAATATTACTTAGCAGCTAGAGCTTATTATGGCCACATGAGAAAAAAGGTTGGTAGACTAAACCAAAGGAGCTTATGCAACTGTCCCTAAAAGGTGAGGATGAGGTTGTATTTTTTATTGTTTTGCAGAGAAGGAGGGTGGATATACCGTATGTCCAGGAGACAAGAAGTTGCTCTGCCAATAGGTAGGAAGATAGGAAGAGAAATGGAGTTTGTGAGGAATGTCCTAGAGGTGCAAAGAGTATCAGACAGGTTGATGAGTCTGAAGCTGGAAATTGAAGGTGTGATGTTCAATGTTGTGAGTGTTTATGACCCACAGGTAGGATGTGAGTTCGAAGAGAAGGAGTAAGTCTGGAGTGTGATAGGACTTTGCTTTGATGTTTTTCTCCTTGACTTTTTTCTTAGATTTTTGCTGCCTTGTACATCACGTGGAAGTCGCTTCTGATAAAAGCGTCTGACAAATGACTAAATGTAAATGTAAATGTGATGCAGAGCATCTCCAGTAGACGCTCTTATCAGAAGAGAAAGAGGTTAGCTAAGGGACACCTGTTAGATGTGTTGGAGATAAAGTCAGAGAGGCCAGATTGAGGTGGTTTGGACATGTTCAGAGGAGAAACTGTGAATAGATCTGTAGAAAGATGCTGAGGTTGGAGCTGCCAGGCAGGAGGTCTAGAGGAAGATCAAAGAGGAGATTTATGGATGTAGTGAGGGAGGACATGAAGTTAGTTGGTGTGAGAGAAGAGGATGCAGAGGACAGGGTTAGATGGAGGCACATGATTCGCTGTGGAGACCTTTAGAGGGAACAGCCCAAAGGAAAAGAAGAAAGAAGATCTGGCCCCAGCAACAAAACCCAGTTTGTTACCACACTCTGGATTCTGTGTTGCATTCGGGTCCTCCTATTACAAAAATGCTAAACTGCTATTATTAGCATCAGAGACCCTGTTAAAACCTTCTTTGACTTACTGACAGTGGTCTTACCTCTCAACAATCTCCACAGGCACTGAAAACAAGACAAAACACAAGAATCCGAAGCAAAGTGAGCTCTGCTCTTGCTTTTCATATGGGGCATCTTTGATGTAGTTTGCCTATAGATGTGTAAATGTATTTTTCGACCCTGGTGCATGTAAGCTGCAGTATGTAGGTGGTGTCGGCTCAAACAGTTTAGCCATTGGCTCTGAGAATTACAGTTCTTGAATGTCAACACAATGTTTTGTTTAAAAAGTCATGTTTAGAACTGTATTACACATTTCAAATTTTCAGAAAAGGTACATGAAAACAATAAACAAACAAACTCGCTGAAGACTGCTGACTTTATTGGCACCGAAAATGCAAACTATGTGTTTGAAAGCTCTGTCTCTCCATCTGCCTGTTTGCAGTAATTGTTTTGTGCCTCCTTCTCGCTCGTATTTCCTCCTGGACCTTCGCGCATTCTCAACACCTTCCTCCCACGTCGTACTTCTTTCCCAGTGTAACCAACCTCCCCCAAGATAAATCTTAACCACAATGAAAACACACACACACACAGCCGTCAGCTGTTTAACCCATCACTGCAACGCAGAAGAGGGAGAGGGGCCCAAGGGAGCAATGGAGAATGCGGAATAAGACGAGAAAATGAAACAGAAAACCTTTGTTTTTATTAATGTAACAAAGCTGAGCGCCCGGTTTCTTCATCACAGCAGAACAACAGGCACCATTGCTGCGAGTGAATAAATGTCAACCTTTAATCCAGTAAAATTTAAAGCGTCCCCCACTTTTGTTACTGTGGAGGATTTGGCTCTTTAGACGATGAGGTTTATTCTGACTTACGTAAACCTCAGGGTTAACAAGGCGAGATTCCAGCCTGCTGGTGTTTGTCTCTCCACTGCTGTCAGATGTGACCCAGTGGGTTGTTTTTTTTTTTTGCTCCATTTATTGAACTCAACTCCCTGCGTGAGCGATGGATTGAACAATTCTTTCCATCCGAGCTCAACACAGGGATCTGTGAGCATCCCGGACTTAGCCGATAAAACACAGAATAAGGCAGAATAATATTGCGTTACCGGAGTTTCACAGCTCTCAGTGTTAGTCAGTGCAGAGGAAGTTAAATGTGCAGTCAGATGTTTTTATCCAAATCATCATGTTTGCTTTCATTCGTGACGATGTTATTTGTGTTTTTTTGCCCAGAGTATTACACATATGAACACATGTGTCCCCAGATAATGACTTGGGTGGGTCCCTGATTATTCATTCTGCATCATCCCGGCTCCCTAAAGAGGCCCCCATGTGTATTTTGGTTGAGACACCCAACGTTTAGTGTACGGGCTATTTTTCTTTCTGTTACTGTTACTGCAGTTATCAGACAGTGCAGTGAGTTACGTCGTTATATTAATGTGGTCTGCACTCGGCGGCCTGAAAGATGTGCAGCACTCGACGCTCAAAATATTGAAAAATACCAAATATTTTTAAAGGTCCAGACCCACCGTATGAACCGTCCTGTTGTAAGGGTTTTTTTTCGTCACATCCATCAAAGCCGCACCACAAACTCTATCATGAAATGTGCAAAACTATCATTCGTAGACACCACAACGCACAGTCTCACCGAAAATAAGAACGCGTTGAGAGCGTTAGCTGCTAACTTTGGCTAAAAAAACACGAGCAAAAGACTATTAGCAGGAGCCTGAAAGGAGAAAATATTTAAAGGTAAAAAAAAAATGTTTTTTTTATTTTTCTGCACGGTTTGAGTGTGTTTTTATTTAGTCTTCTTTTTGAAAATATATTTCCCATCAGTGCAGTATCCTGTAACTGGATAGATCTGAGCAGCAGGTGATTACAGCTAATCCACAAAGGGAGCGGCACACGGGGGGGTCGGGGGGGGTCGGGGTTAGTATAGTATTTTATATAATAATACACTATTGTCGTATGGTACAGTAATCTTAAAATACAGTAGTAGTACATGTTGTTAAATATTTGGGGGCGTGATTAACACACTATGACTGAAGACAATGTAAACCAACAGATGTCATATACTAAAGTCACACATGGAGGTATTATTTGTCCATTTTAAGACAATTGCATCTAAAAAAAAAAAAGTTTAACTTGAAATAGTTAAATGTACTGTACACATTTAGTCCTGTACACTCTTTGTCTTCAGTTGTGTAAACTCAATTTTAAGTTTACTACACTTAATAAGCATATGTTAGTTAAAAATATCATTCATATTCCAGTTTTCTTGTATGCGTTTAGAAGTTTACAGCTGTTCTTACATCATATCTATACATCCTTTACTTTGTGGCGCGGGTGGATTAATCCTTAAAATATTAATACTAAGTAAATAAACAAATTTCTTCAGGTGATTTAAGATTAAAAAGAAATACCTAGTGTTTGACAAATGATTTTGTGCTAATTAAATATATTAAAAAGCAGTTCAATGCGAATGTTTACGCTTATAAATCACAACGTATTTATCTTATTGCATGTAAATTGGCTGCTTTTAACATTGATGCACATTGATTCATCTCTGTTTGGAGTGTTCATGGTCCAGTTGGTGTGGTGATGGTGTTTTAATCAAGCAGCTCTGAGGACAGCGAGAAAAGTGTTGGGTGGGGAAGTGGATTTCGTGTCGATGTGGACAAAGTTATTACCACACCTGCACTCAGGCCGCTGGCTACGCGGAGTTCGCGCACATGCTGAGTAGATTGTATTTTGTGCAGTAAGGTGAAGACAGCTATCTTAAAAAAAGGTGACTCCGAACATCAACAAGCGAGTTGAGTTGGGATTGAATCCATTTATGTTGATTTATGGGTTGTTTTAACCTCTAATGCTACAAAGAAGTCAGACATAGAAGCCTAAGTTGATCCAGTTAAGGTCAAAACAGTTCATGTGCTGCAGAGAGTTTTGTGAGAATGTTTATTTATTCAAACATTTTTTGTAAATGTCATTATTGAATTTCCCCTGAAGCATTCGAGTGGTTCTGTGTACTTTGACCTGCTCGTCACGCTGTCGTGCAATTTAATGTACTGCTTGTTTCATTTTATGTTTATCTCAACTCGGCTGGTGGCAAAAGGGCCTGGGGCAGCTTTCCTTCCCCATGAATGTCATGGGTTTGAACCCACTTGTGGCTTTGACTCTTCCGTGGGGAGTATGCACTCTCTTCCTTTACCAGTGTGGGCCTTTTCCCGTTCCCCCCCCCAAGTCCAAACCCATGCAGGTTGAATTGCCTGTGGGGTTTGAATGTGAGTAGGTTTTGTTGTTTTTTCTGTGTCAGCCCTGAGATGATTTGGATTTGGGTTTGAGGTCAGAGAGGCTGTTTGGAAAGCTATTTTTTAAAATTCCATCTTAGGGTGTTTTTATACTTGGACTAAATGCTTGAGTGTTGACCAGGATTATTTCTTTGGAAGAGGGTGTTACTGTGAAATTCTGCAAAGTTTTGAAATTCCATGATTATTGGAAACGTAGTGACTTGTGGAGTCGATTGCTTGAGCAAAATGGACTGTAGATGTGACGCCAACGCCATGTTTCACACTTTATTCACAGTGTATCAAAACTATAAGATTGGTGTTGTTGGGAAAAGAAACTCGAGTGTGTGCTACACTGACCCGTGTAGTTCACTGAACCCTGGTTACTTGGGAGAAAAAAACACCCAAACAGCCAAAACCAACTGACATAACAACATACAGAAACTGATAAGTTTATTACATGTCTTTTAGCATATCCAGAGCTTCAATAAGTGGCCTAATGGACAAGGCGTTATCCTCCAGAGCTGGAGATTCTGGGTTCAAGTCCCACCTGGGAGGCCTCATAATGTGTCTGTATATGTTGCTGTGGTTCTTTAAGGCTTGGTCCCACAGGTTGAGTCATGTCAAGTGGACCTCTTTCTTCAGGGCTTGTTATTTTCCTAATCATTCAAGTAGCACCTTTGGTGTGAGGAAACATAGCTAGTGGAACCAGTTATGGGCCTTTGTTTCTCTCATGACCTTAATATGCTTGGAGGACTACGATGAGTAGTGAAATGTTTCCAACCAAGGCGAAAGATCATTTATGGACATCGTGGAAGATCTCAATGTACTTCTGAGTGGCACAGACCAAAATTAAATGACACAGTAAGTCAACTGATTACCATTTGTGTCTGTTGATCTTTTCGACCATTTGCTAATTCTCCATCTTCATTTTCAGTGGCCTCGTGGATAAAGATCACCATAATGCAGAGCTGGGTACAAGGCCCAGCATGTGCATCTGCTCAAGGCCTCAGTACTTCAATGCTTTAGCATCAAACAAGTCATGACCTAGGTGAGCAGTCTACATGTTTTTCAAATTTAAAGACTCGTTTTGTTTTTTACACCATATTTAAGTCAGCTCATGTCCATTCAGACCAGCTGAGTGACCAGAGGAGGCCGTTAGCTCTCAAGCCAAGAAAAGCTGGCCACAGCTTGTGTTTTTCCAATCATCCACATTCAGCTTCAGCTGGCAGTAACTTCTCCACTCTCCCTAGTGGACTATCCACTCTCTCTACTGATGTTTTTTTTTTTTTCTTCATAATCTCTTGCCAGTCAGAAAATAGAACACAAGTAGATTCCAGCCATTCAAAGCTTCCAATTTAGTCCATAAGAATAAAATTCTTGAAAACAATACGTAGTGATTACATCTGTCTATTGACAGGGTCATTTCCTATGGGCTTTTCTACTTCATTTGATTAGTACTTAATTACCTGCTGTAGCCGCTTTAGAAATCACTCTAAATTATAGCACCTGTGTGGTGTTACAGCATATTTTGGTCGTAGCTTTTTTACCCAGAAAGGGCTCTGGATTTCTATAAATATGTTTTCCACTAATGTGAAAGATGATGTTGCATGTCAGGTTATGCCCAACAATGTAAATATTGTGGCTAATAAGCATGCATCATCGCAGACACGTTCAAACGCTGCTTTGTTTGCTGGAAGGAAGTCGGCTCCATCTGACTTCGTGTCTGTTTTCATAGGCAAAGTAAAACATAAGAGCGGAAAAATGGCCAGGGTCCATAGTCTAATTAGCATGCTACACCAATTCTGTCGGGCCGTTTCCTTCTGGCTGTCTCCTACTTGATCAGGCTTCTACCCTGCACTTAGTTTTTTTTATAAGTGTAATGATCGATGGTTTGGCTGAGTTAAAGTATGTAGGGATTGCAGAGGTGTTGGAATACAGATTAGCTGACCAAGGAATGAGAAGTTAAGGGAGCACACATCTACCTCCTAGACTGTGGACTGTGACTGTGAATGTCCTGTTTTCTGTTACAGTGTGTCAATTGTTGACCTGAAAACACCCTCAGAGGCTGGTGAGTGGGAAACAGGTCATGACGCCGAAGCACAGGGACACAGCACTGTTTCCATTTTCGATCTTGTATAGTTAAGTGTGACACACATTTGAAGAAGAGCGTGATATTTTCAGGGGTAAACAGACATCGGAGTCTTTGGGGATATATGTGTGTGGAACCGTCTGGGGAATTTTGTAGCTATGCTACAAGTTTATCTCAGTGGCCCAATGTTGGAAGGTATGCTCCAAACCCACCAAGTCATTTGTTGACCACTGTGTAAAATCACCATGCAAATGCAAAGCCTTACTCCAGTTTTCTACACCGGGCACCTCCCTAATAAAATGTCAAAAATGAAATGCAATTGTAGTTGGATTGTAGCCTGTAACTGTTAATCAGTAGCAACAAGCATGAACACCTCTGGGTATCAGCGGAGTGCTTTTCTGTCTGTCCTCGAATGCACAATCCCTTTTTCACTGGCGCCCTCCAATGGTGACAAGTGGGAAGAGCTTAAAAATGAAAACAACTCTGTCTTTAAGAATCAGAACTCCTATATTGCATTGATCGTATTGACATATCAATATTGACTTAGCGTCTAAACCACTAAACACCGTTCTAAATATAAAACCCACTCTACAATTAAAAACTGTAGAGGTCATTTATAACAATTGAATGCTACTCTACAGGTAACTGCCATAATGGATGGAGCCCAGAGGCCAGTTTGGGCAATGTAGTTATGCTTCATTTAGCAGAACTGTCACCATGGTTTACGGGTTAATAAAATACCAGTTGTACTGAAAATGAGAACTTCCAAATATTGAAAACACCCCCGAGAATTAGGGCTCAATTCCAGAGCGTAAAAAAATAAAATAAAAATAAAAATTGGGGAGAGAGAGGCTTATGAGACATTGAGCAGAAGGAAGGAGAGGGAACAATGCACAGATAGATTTTGTTTGAAAACTACAAGGACCCATGTGCATCCAGCCGCAAAGAGAAAAAAGATGCCATGTCGTGCCTCCTCCTGTTCCCCTGAGATCATTTTGTTGTTGCTAAACAACCAGCTGAAAAAAAACAAAAAAACAAAATGCATCTCCCTGGACACTGATTCATAGACCCCCCAATTACTCACATAAACCCAAAGGGAACAACACTCTGAAAGAGGACAGAATTGTAAAATCTGATGCAAGACGAGGAACTAATAGTTGAGCTGCGTATTACTTGGTCCAATACTTGGTTCGGGCTGAATTTGATGGATCACCCTGAAATGTTGTACAAGCATTTTTGGTCCCTAAAGGATACATCATGCTTACTCCGGTTATGTCTCAACGAATTTTGTAATCCAGATCTAGATGTTGACAACCGGAAAATGTTAACATTTAACTCCAAGAACCACTGTGCAAACACAAAAATGGTATGTTGCAAACTTGATTATAAAACCAAAAGTTGTTTTATTATGTGAACATATGCTCTAACAAAGGAGAAATGAACCTTTCAGATCTCATCACTTTGCCATTATGGTGGGTGGAACACTTTATCATCATTCAGAGAATGCTGAATTATTCACCCTAACTTCAGTTGATGCGGACACAGATGTAGGGATGATATTCCTCAGTGACTCAGGTGCTGCCGATGACCTGCTTGATCCAGCCAGTGAGCCGGGTGATACGAGTGTAGACGCCGTAGTAGTCTGGACGCCCGCACCCTTTGCCCCAGCTCACCACGCCGGCAAGGAACCAGCGACCCGAAGGCTCCTGGCAAACCAAGGGACCACCAGAGTCTCCCTGACCGAGACAGGCATGGGACGGACAAGGAATGACACTTTAATGACTGTACAGTACATAGTAATTGAGAAAGCTGATGATTACTTCAACTATGACATCACTTGCTGCTTGGATGTTTAGATTTTACTTTGTATCTTACTTTATACCTTGCTAAATACTGGTTAGCTGTATTCATATGTAATGCTAAACTCTATGAACATCTGCTTTGATTTAAAACTGCATTCATCTATTTTTTTAACACCAGGGGGCAGTGCAAATGTATCTAAATGCTACCCTGACATCCAGTATTATTTTACTCTTATTATCAAAGATGATATTCACAATCATCTCTGTCTGTACGGTGATGCCCCCACATACCTCACACAACTCCTCACTCTGCAGACCATCTCTAAAACCCGGTTAGGCCAAATGCACTGTCTGGGACAGGGTGTTGGAGGCTGCTGCTCCCCATCTGTGGATTGCCCTGCCAGTCCGACTTAGAGCTCCACAGATGGTGGACCTGTCTGCTAGACCCTATTCCAACTAAACTGCTCAAGGAAGCTTTACCCTTAGATATGTTCGATGATATATATAAAACAAATCTCTAGAACAGCCTTCTTCCACCTACGGAACATTGCCAAAATTCGGAGCATCCTGTCTCAAAGTGATGCCGAAAAACTAGTCCATGCATTTGTTACTTCTAGGTTGGACTACTGTAATTCCCTACTTTCAGGATGCCCCAGTAACTCCCTAAAGAGCCTGAATGAATCCAAAATGCTGCAGCAAGACTGCTGACTGGAACTAGCAAGAGATCATATTTCACCTTCACTAGCTTCTCTCCATTGGCTTCCCATTAAATCTAGAATAGAATTTAAAACCCTGCTTCTTACATATAAAGCTCTGAACGGTCAGGCTCCATCATATATAGAAGACCTCATAGCACCATATCATCCCAGTAGACCACTTCCATCTCAGAATGCAGACCTACTTGTGGTTCCCAGAATTTCCAAAGGTAGAATGGGAGGCAGAGCCTTTAGCTATCAGGCTCCTCTACCGTGGAACCAGCTCCCAGTTCAGTTCATTTCACTGTACCTGACAGGCATCTTTCCTTCCACTGCGATATCCAGCACAGAGCATTCTGGGAGTGACCAGGTGGCCGTAGGAGCGAACACAGGCTTCCTCGCTGACGAGGCGGACATCAACCTTCTGGAGCACATTACTGGCAGTGCCTGGATTTAGGCCGGAGGGAAAAGGTGAAAAAGTCAAGATGTGCAGCTTCAACATTAAAATATCAAAAAACAGCGATTACACAATGTAGTAGCACTTTTTTTTTATCTCTCCACAATTACCCATAAACAGTAGAGAAAAGGCCCCGTAAGTTTTCCATCCCTAACTGCGATTGCTATTTATATCACCAATCTACCTAAACTCTATTTGTTATAAGTCACCTCAATTCTTCTGAATTTTGATAAAAGGTTTCCAACGCCTCCTCTCAAACAGCCTCAACCTTTATCTTGAGATTTATCATGACACGAAAAACCACAACACAAACTTCCACCCACGTCACCATAACTCGACATGCCTCGTTAATTAGAGTATGATCATTTTTAATGAACGTTTGCTTAGCTATTACAGTAGCAGGCCTACTTTGCTCTGACATCACAAAAACACCCAAGCAATTGTTCAAAGTGCCACAGAAAAAAAAGGTTTTTAAAAGATTGCACAAATTATAGAAAAGCTTCCGGTGAGAATTACGCATTTTCGGGCACAGAGGCAAAGGCTAACGGTAATAGGTTTGATGCCAATCCCGTAACAACTTCGCAATGTAAAAAAATAAATAAACTGTGCTTGGACACAATTCTTTACAATTTCAAGCTCTCTTTGACAAAAAAACTAAACCTTAAAATTATAAAATAATAATAGATGATGAATAGCTGGTGCAATTGTTTTTTACTTCACTACATGTTTTTTCTATACCAGAAAAAAAAAAAAAAAAAGAAAGAAAATCAATCTCTGAAAATCAATCTCTGAGACTCACTGGTGAAACTTCTTGAAATGTTCAAGGAGGAACAGCCAAAAAAATGAAAAATAAACAAACTTTTCTTTTAGAAAAGCAAAACAAAACAAGGGGGGCCTGGTGGTCAGTGGGTTGGGATGCAGAAGGCAGCGGGTTCGAATCCCACCCAGCGACCAAGGGCAACCTAAACCTGGAAGAAAAAAATGGGAGGGTTGCGGCAGGAAGGGCATCGGGCGCCAAATCAACGTGCGGAACATGTTCCGCTGTGGCGACCCCTGAAGAGACACGTCGAAAGCTAGTCCATTGACTAGTCCAAAGACATGCATGTTAGGTTAATTGGTGACTCTAAATTGCCCGTTGGTGTGAATGTATCTGTGTATGTCTCTCTGTGTTGGTCCTGACTTGGACAGCTGGGGTAGGCTCCAGCCCCCTGTAGTACTCCCTAAGATAAGCAGTTGAGATAATGGATTATTAGATAATAATAAGGAGATTTAGTAATAACCATGTCTCTCAATTTCTGTCAATATTTGTAATGAGATGTTACAAGGAAGAAGAAAGGATACTGAGGGACCCCATAAGGATCCATTCTTTGTCCAGTTGTTTTCATGAGCCAATTGGCAAATTGTTGTAATTGTTCCACTGCCCCCCCATTTCCCCAACCCTCCTTACCCCCCTCGTTGAGAGTCCCCCAGCCGGTGACCCAGCAGAGCAGACCCGGCTCCAGCTGGTGTGTAGGTGGGGGCAGGCAGGCGGGTCGAGCATGTCCAGCCAGCATTGCGGAGGCAGGCCGGTCCAGCTTCAGCAAGGCCAGGTCGTAGTCATGGGAATCGTTGTCATAGTACTGGTGGAGATGGATTTGCTGAACTCGCGCCACCTCCTCTGTGGAGCTGCTGCGGCTGAGGAGGAGTTTGCCCAGGTAGACTGTCCACATCGAGGGGGAGAAGAGACTGCAGGAGGAGGAGGAGAAGAAATGGACATTTATTGTAAAATCAACAGAACATATGCCAACAAATACAAATACTAAAGCTGTGTCTGTTCTTCAAAATGTTCAGTTTTACGCCAAAATCTTTGCCATGCACTGAAATTTCAAGTGTAGTTAAAGGCTGCAGAGGCTTTTAATCATCGTACGAGGAACATTTAGAGTGAAGAATTAATCCTCGACAGGATGTTGCAGCTTGAGTTTTTGGCCACAGTCCAGCTTGCTGCTCCTGGCTATGAAAGACATAAGTGTATGTAAATACATATGCTGCCTGTGAGTCAGCCATGCTGCTACAGTTAGACACTGCACAGCAAGTAGACAACAGCCGGACTAAATATGAATACACAGAAATGTGTATTTACACATTGTAAAAAAAATGCAGACGTGATAAAGATGCTGAAAGCTGTTGAAATTCAGTGACGAAAATCAAGTTTCTCAGGTCGTGTTTGTTTTGACATTTTCAACACCTCAGTCATCACGCAGTCATCGTCGTGTCTGTCTAATCCTCTGCTTACCGGTCGTCATAGAAACAGTGGGCTGCCGACACCACCCACTGGCTGGAAATAAGTGCCCCCCCACAGATGTGGTTGCCCTGCACCTGCAGGCTGGCCTGCCATGGCCACTCGCCCTCTGAGGCGTTGGTCCCTCCAACTATACGAGTGGAGAACTGCCTCAGGCCACAGTCTGCACACACACAGAAAACATTTAAACCGTTGCAAATATGAACAGTAACTATATGCAGAATTATTTGGCAGTTACAGCATTTAAAAATGTATATGAAATGAGCATAGTAAAACAAATCATTGTGTGTTTTGTTTTGTGTCAATTATTTGTTATTTGATGTTGAAAATCTTAACATTTCATGGAAAATATTAGCTTATCTTGAATTTGATGGTAGCGACACATCTCAGAAAAGGTATAAAAGACGGGCAACAAAAGGCTGGAAAAGTAATTGCCGCAAATCAGAAAGTGGCGGAGCGTTTGAAGACGAGTTAGGTTAAGTGGCAACAGGTCAGTAACATGACTGGGTATAAAAGCAGCACTTCAGAGAGGCAGAGCCTCGCGAATGTAAAGGTGAGCAGAGGTTCATCGATCTGTGACAAACTGTGTTTAAAGATTGTGGAACAATTTCAGAAAAATGTTCCTCAGTGTAAAATTGTGAAGACTTTGATGATCTGACCATCAACAGTATCTAATATCATTGAAAGATTCAGAGATTCAGGAGGAATCTCGGTGCGAAAGGGTCAAAGCCGAAGGTCAAAACTGGATGTGCGTCATTTTCAGGGCCTCAGGCAGCACTGCATTAAATACAGGTCTGATTCTCTACTGGACATCACTGCATGGGCTCAGGAACACTTCCAGAAATCTCTGTCTGTCTGTTCACAAATGTGAGTTAAAGCTGTATCATGCAAAGAAGAAGCCGCATGTGAACATGGTCCAGAAACACTGGCAAAACTCATTTAAAATGATCTGATGCAAAATGGAAAACTGTTCTGTGGTCAGATGAATCAAAATTTGAAATTCTTTGTTGAACTCAAGGACGCTGTGTCCTGTGGACCAAAGTGGTCTCCTCACTTCCCAGACGTTTACAGACAGTTGTTAAAAGAAGGGGGGAAGCTGCACTATAGTAAACATCATCCTGTTCCAACTTTCTTGAGATGTGTTGCGGCTATCGAATTCAAAATGAGCGATTATTTTCCATGAAATGGTAAAGATTTCTCGGTTTTCAACATCGGATATGTCGTTTCTGTTCTATTGTGAATAAAATATGGGTTGATGAGACTGGGGTTGTACATACAGACATGTTCAAAATTAAAGTCAAAAGTGGGTGTGTTCTCTTACCACACTGTGTTTCATCTGAGGCGTCGGGGCAGTCGGTGATGGAGTCACACTCTGGATTTGGCTTTTTCAGACACGTTCCATTCGCACACACATAGGTCGTATCTGTACATTGCACACCTGGGCCCACCCATACACAGATGTGTACTTATAAAGCATCCACACAGTCATTTTATCACCATTTTCAGGGAAAGTACCAAATGTTTGGTTACAAATATCAGAGCTAGAATAGTAATATTGATACTATCCTACAATGCTTCAAGAGCTAAACCAAAGCTTCTGTGTCACATATGATGTGTTCTTTGCGTGCAAGGTTCAGGTTTGCTAGGATCTAATAAATCGTTTATTATTTGTGTGTGTGTGTGTGTGTTACCTTCAGTACAATTCATTTCATCTGAAGCTTCCGGGCAGTCTGGGTGTTCGTCACACACCTTGTAGTTGTCCACACATTGGCTGTTCTCTGGACACTGGTACTGAGCCGCACACACTGAAACACACATATGAACTAAGATTTGTGTGTAGTTACAATGCAAATCGCTGAATAAAAACAGAAAGTAATGTTAACTAGTTAGAAGACTTAAAATTAGAAGTCTATAGAAAGCTCAACATTATTTCACAGTAAAATGCACCAGGATGTATCCAACCAGGCCACATCTGTTTAAAAAGGAAATGATGTACAACAATATATGTATGAAGTTGGTATATTTGTATATACCACAGTTCCTCTCATCGAGTCCGTTGGGACAGTCTTTGAGTCCATCACAGGCAGGAACGCACAGGCCATTGATAGTGCACAGAAACTGGCCCGGGCAGGCTATAAAACACACAGAGAGACACGAGTGCACACACACTGTTCAGCAGCAGAAATGGGCCTTGAGAATTCATTTGTCTCTATTTCCACAGCTTACGATCTGAGAGGTTGAAGACGCTGTAGCGGAGCTGAAGGCCGGGACCTGTGATTGACACTTCGGACGTCATGACCACAGTGGTCGTCGTGGCGAGCAGGAAGAGGCGCTCGTTGTATGGCTGCAGGGCTCTGGTGCCACATAGTCTGAAAAAAGAACAGGTGCAGTGAATTCAGAAAGAAAAGCTAGTTTAATTTCTGCAGAGACAAGAAAACAGAAGACCGCACACAGTGAGAAGCCTTGTATAAAAAATTTGTAAGTGTCCTTAAGCAAGGCACTTGATTTTCTGTCTGTCTAAGGGACTAATGATAAAGTTTTACTGGGTAAATATGTGATAGAAGAGCTCACAATCTGTTTGATTTGCCAAGTACACATTAGAAAAATTTAGACTATTTTTTAAATAAGAAAAAAGTATTATGAAATCAACATTGCACAAACTGACTTAGGTGGAAATTTATCTTGCAAACATCATTGCCAGGTCATGCACTAATGTTTCCTGTCATACATCAAACCACAAACAGGTGGTTGCTATAAATAGACGTTGGCTCGTTCCACTGACAAAATGCACAACTTTTTATTGCACCAGGAGCGTCGTTAAAGTTAGAATTAGAATCGTGCATTGCTGAAGTTTTGCAGTGAAGTGCAGATGTTGGTTTTTTTTTTGTGCACATTTAAATCGGTTTATATAAGTACGTTGTGTCTCTTTAGGTAGACGTAGAAAATACACTTTGCAGTCAGGGGGTGTGTTGCTGTGCACCAAATAATTACTGGGGCTAATTACACTGCTAATTATTCTAGGTTCTGTAGCATTGGATTGACTTAATCTGACCATCAAAGCTGAGTTACACATATTGTAGGAGATCGTACCTGCGGTTCTGGACAATCCACTGTCCCTGGTCACAGGCCTGGTTGTAGCTGGCTCTGCTCAACTCGTAGCCCTCAAACTCCAGAGACAGACCTATTCCTGTACCAGGCAACTAACACAAACACACCCACATAACACATACAGTCATTAGAATGACTGTTACTGGTTATCAGTAATTTTCGATTTTATTATTCATTTATTCATGATGACGGGATGAATGAGTGTCTTACAATAAACTTCCAGGTACAGTTGGTGTCAGGGGGATAGTAGCTAGGGAAGAAAGGTGTACTCAGCGACCCCTGGATGCCTGACACTGCCTTCAGCTCTATGGTGGAGTTACAGTCTGTAAAAGTGATGAGGCACATATTTCAACTACAAATCATAGGATCCAATTTTAAGGTCAAATCTTGAATTATACAGTATTACATCGAAGCGTGGGCTTGACAGCCGCCTCTGAGAACAGAAACTGCTGCTTTTGATACATCGTGGTTGGGTCATATCCAAACTGCTATTATTAATCCGTCTGTGTGTGTCAGAATTCTGAACTGACCTATGCATTAAGGTTATTTTACCTTGGTGGTCCCACGCCTGTGCAGCCAGAGAGAAGGGGTCCTTGTAGTTATACAGTCCCTGTTTCCAAACCACTGTCATCCACTCTCCTGATGAAAGGACTCGCACCACACGCTCTTGTCTGCTGCAGCCATACACACTGGGAAGACAGATGGAAACATGGACAGAAAGAAACAGCATGTGGCATTTAATGAAAATAAAGGGGGAAAAAAAAGCGGCGACTTGACTTGACGATAAAACTCACGATGTAATGAGATGAGTGTCGGTGGGCGTGAGGGAGTTGTACACCACCAGCCTGTCCCGGCACTCTGGCAGCAGCCATTCTATGTGAAGCTCCAGCTGGAAGCCGGGGGCGGCCTGAAGGTGCCACAGGCAGGAGGAGCGTTGTGTGTCAGGGCCACGGAGAGCCAGGCGGCTGTTGGATGCCACCTTCTGGTAGCGGTAACAGTCTTGGAGAAAAATTGCCCCAAAAAAAAAAAAAGATAGTCACACCTGAGCTGGTCTTATGTGGGATCAGATTGATCAGATTGACACAGAACCTGTGTCAATGGCAGCAACTTTCTATTGGAGATACAATACATTTAAGGGATTGTGTTTTTTTTTTTTTTAATTTGCATTTCCAAAAACAAAAAACACAAGAGCAAACATGTAAGGAAGTGTTTAAATAGCATCTGCTTTAACTTAAGCTGTGATCATTAGCATGCATCCAATGCTATTAGCATTACCCAGCGAAGTCTCACATTTTCCAGAAAATAACTATTTTTCTCTTATTGTTAAACATGGGGTTTAGGGTATGAAGAATTAATCACAGGCGTAATCTCTCTATGGATTGTGCAAGCATATTTCCTCCAATATCTATTCACAAAGGATTGTCAGGGTAATGTTCATTCCAAAATATTA
This sequence comes from Channa argus, assembly GCF_033026475.1. Lineage (NCBI taxonomy): Eukaryota > Metazoa > Chordata > Actinopteri > Anabantiformes > Channidae > Channa > Channa argus. Next base: position 6,152,191 of record NC_090199.1, read on the forward strand.
CACATTTAAAAACAGACTAACTGGCAGAATAATGGTTAAGCCGCAGGCTTTGCAAACCAAACATCCTGGTTTCCCCATCTCTCCTGCAATGTTTTGTTGTAGTCTTATACATATATCATCTACTGGGACATTTTACAACCCCAATTCCAAAAAAGTTGGAAAGATGTAAAAACATAAATAAAAACAGCCCTTATTTTATTTACAATAGAACACGTTCCGTTCTGCTCCAAACTTTTCAGAAGTGCTGCCATCAAATTCAAACTCTTTTCTATTGTGAATAAAATATTAGTTGAGGACATTTGCAAATAATTGCATTGTGTTTTTATTTGTTTTTTACACATCTTCCCAACTTTTTGGGAATTGGGGTTGTAATTATGTGATAGTTGTCTCATTATTGGAACAACTAGATCTTTCAGAGATGAAGTCAGCGAGACCAGATTGAGGTGGCTTGGACATGTTCAGAGGAGAAACTGTGAATATATCGGTAGAAGGATGCTGAGGTTGGAGCTGAAGAACATAGAGGAGATTTATGGATGTAGTGAGAGAGGACATGAAGTTAGTTGGTGCTAGAGAAGAGGATGCAGAGGACAGGGTTAGATGGAGGCACATGATTCGCTGTGGAGACACCTGAAAGGGAACAGCCCAAAGGAAAAGAAGAAGAAGAAGAAGAAGATGTTGGCGTTACATTTCAACTATTGAGACGCATGCTGATTACAGTTCAACAAACATACAACAATTACTACAAAATTATAAATTAGGACAAAGAAAATTAAAGTAATGTCTGATACCAAATGAGGCTTTCAACAATTCTATCACTTTGGAGTCGGTTTCTGTTGAGAGAACAACAACAAAAACAAAAACAACAGAGGAGAAATTAAAGCAAATAAAGTAAAAATCGAACACTGATCCTCACGCTTAGATTTTGTGATACTTATTTGTAATTTCTGGGCAGCGTCTCCCTCTCCCTGTCTCCCCCCTCGTTCTCTCACCACTGACAGATAGTGAGGGGAGGTGGAGGAGGTATCCGTCCAAGCTGACCGTCTTCTCCTCCTCTGACCACCCATACCCCCTCAGGCCTTCCTCCAGGCTTGTGGTGACCTTGCTCAGTGTGACCCTCCCAACATGGCTGCTTGGCACAGACATCACTATCCAGAAGTGAGCTAAAACACTTCCCTCGCTGCAAACACAAAGGTCAAAGGTCACACGTGGTTTATGCAGCAAGAGTAGTGGCAATCCTACAAGGTCTGGTTTGCCACTTCACAAGAGATACTCAGTAAATAATTTTACTCAGATAAAGTAAACAAAGTTTTTTTTTTTTCAACATTTAACAGGCTACAAAGCATTGTTGCACTGCTCCCTCTGGTTTTAAAAGTGTTTCCCTTTGTCGTAAGCCGGGTGTGACCTGTTGGACGACATTTTTTTTCAACATCAAATGGACAAATGTGATTTCATCTGTTAGCGTTGGAAAGATCATAAGATACACAGTGGCAGAGGAATGAAAAAGAGGCATCGCATTGCAGCTCAGAATGTGGTTGTTGTGACTTTTACATGGAAAACCTTTATTTTGGGGGAGCACTCACTCTACCACTGAGCTACAACCCCACCCACACCTTGTCAAAAACCTAAAAGAAACAGCGATGAATAAGTGGCTGACTCTTGGCAGACAGCACAACAGACTGAGCTGTCTAATTACAAAACACTTGTTCCTTAATCTCCTCCCTCTGGGCAAAAGCGTCTACAATAATACAAAAGCTCAGCGCCATTGACTGAATCCAAATCATGTCATTCTTATTTCACCGTACTCACTGTACATCGTATGAAAACATTGTATCCACGTACCTAAAGGCAAACACAGTGGTGTAGTTGAAATATCGAGAAAGACTCGAGCCTTTCATTATCTTCTCTACCTAAAAGATGGAAGCAAGACAACATCAGTGTTCGCACAGATTGCACTGATGCATTATTTAGTGAGTCATCAGCCGTGGCAAATTAATTTCCCTGTACCTCTTTCCTCTTAGTGTCTGTGCTCTGACAATTTCCACCACTCTGGGTTCCTTAATGATGTAAGTTACTCTGTTGTACATGACAGTACTTAAGGTTTCGTGCTCACCATGTTCTGTACTCCCTTGGCCTCTTTCATGAATAGAGGGCTTTTGTGAGAGGACAGTTCGGCAGAGAAGTTCCTGTTGAGGATGGACAGGTAGGCTGTGTACTCCTGCTGGACGCGAGGCTCCAACACCCAAACATTGTACTCTGTGAAAGAAGGAGGCATGAAGCGGTGCACAGCTTACATAAAAACAACAAAGAGCTAAGCTAGAGGCTTTTTTTGAATCACAAAGGACATTTGATACTGCACATTTTGTAAGGCCCATTGTTGCAAGTTCTAAAAAAATAGCAGAACATGTTTCGCATGTTTCTTTAACACTGGATGCGCTTCCTGCTTCAACCCCTCCCCCATTTTACACTAATGTAGCCCTTGGTGCCTGGACAGGGCCACACCTGTTAGAAAGGGATTCGATCCCGTGGCCTTCAGCATCCCAACCCAACGCTCTACCCATAATGCCACCAGGCCCCTGCTAGTATGGCTAAAGATGATTGAATAATTAATGAGGACAGAAAAGTGCTCACCCAGAAAGTACCACGCCAGTGTGGTCCCCGTGACAATGAGAATAAGGATGAGGATGATGAGGAGAGCGAGCAGACACTTGCAGCCCCAAGTCCTTCTGAAGGTAGGACCCACAGCTTGTTTACCAGATTCTACCTGTGGACAACAAATTGTTTTATGCTTATGATGTTCAAATATATGATGCAACATCCAGTTTGAGGTGGGTTGTCATGCAGTGATAGAGGGTACATCAGGGCATGTCGCGCACTAAGTAAATTATTTCCCAGTGGATTTCGTTTAGCCACGAGCTTGTTCGGTTCTTCAGTTTTCTGTCCCTAGGTAAAATTTGTCCTCAGACAACAACTAGATCTAAACAGCCAAAATAGCGTTTATATTTTAGGCATATTCTTGTTTGGTTTTCCCCTTGTTATGTTGTTGTTTTATTATTTATAGTCCCACTGACTTAAACATTACTCGGGAAATTCTGATTTTGTAAATCGGGAATCATTCAAGTTGAATCTTTTTTATCTGAATTTAAAAATAGCATTTGTTTCTAATTTTTGGTCTAGTGAAACACTAAGTGAGTATATTCTACGACCAGTTGCTCATCAGTTCAAAGGTCAAAAGCAGAACCTTTTAATCAGAATCAAACTCGTACAGCATGTGTTATGTTTAGCTTGTTCATTTTGCCAAAGCAAAACTCGTACACACCGAATCATGAAAGACATTGTGAAATAGTGTGACCCACTAGGAAGCTTTTCCACAGACGAACTTGTGACAGAGAGGGGTTACATGTAGTTTTAGTCTCAGTGACACCTTCTGGCTTAAATCCCCTCTAGATATAATATCTCTGCTTTTACTTGAGAATCTGAATCTGTATTAATTTGTAACACAACTGGTTAATTCAACATAAACCGACTTCTCTCTAAATGCAACAGCTGTGTATTGTGGAGACTTGTCTCTACAAAGTCTGGTTAAAAAGCAAACAAGACAAGTGCTTCCCTTCTGAAAAAGGCCTACATTCATGGCATTCTGTTAAATGCAGGTTTGCTCTAAAGTCTATTTTAAACACAACTGTGTTTCGGGATAAGCATTACTGACCCCATTGTTCAGAGAAGCAGGGGCGACTTCCTGATTACATGAAATTGATTTCTTCAAGCCGTTTCCGAGCGCCATCGCATCATTCCTCGTCTTTTGCTCCTTGAGAAAACATCTTAGTGTCCAAGCAGCCCATCGGTGACTAAATTCCCAATCTAACAGCTATTATTTAGTAGATCACATAACCAGACATGTTGCTCCGACAGACAGAAAGTGGCTCCCTCTCTGTTTGTAAGTCCAAAGGTTAGGAGGAAAAAAAACCCACTGAATATTTTCAGCTCGTCTGGATCTGTACATTGCTTAGAGATGAGTTAATTTATGACCAAAACACATCCACAGTCATAACTGATCCCACTCATCATAGAGCACATCTACGAGTCGAGTCACAGTGAGTCAGGTAGGTACAGGTACGCTGACATCACTAATCATCACCTGGCAACAGTGGTGCTCTCAGTCAGCTTCCCCGCACAGATAAATCTGATGGGAATGAATTCAGGCTTAGGCTATATACAGCACAAACTCAACTCATTTCCCAGAGTTCATTAGATTTTCCTTGCAAACAAGAAACCCCAGCGGACGTCTGCACCACTGCTGCAAAGAGAGGAAGCCTGGGGGCTGAAGCTAAGGCGGGGATTTGTGTGTGATACAGTGAAGTTAGTACCTTTAAGTTAAGAGTCCTAAATTTAATTTAACAGCAATTTTCAACGGGATTTCTTGCGTGTTATAGAAAGCAATAATGAACATGTGTTTTGGCTGGAAGCAGAGAATGGTCCAAAGTCAAATAAATAAGTAAAACTTTATTTAAAGGATTATAAAATCTTTAACATTCATAAAGGATTATGAAGCATTTGCATGGATACACAATACATACAACATACATAAATACACACATGTGCATTAATGAAAAAGGCTTTTGCAAAAAAGTCTCTATTCTAAAAATTAACAGGATGCCAGTGTAATGAAGCCACAAAGTTCAGCAATATTTTGCAAATGAAAATACTGAGTTACTAAGGGGCCCAAGTAATGTTGTCGAGTGTTTACAGACTGACATCATTTGTTCCTTGTTGTTAACGAGGTGGGACCTTAAGCTTGGTGGGTTTTTTTTTTTTTTTTACCTGCGTTCAGCCTGTCCACATTGTCATGCAACCAATGTTATTATTGATCCCAGGGATAAGATCTGAAAGTGGCAATGAGTCTCTACTCAAAGGAAACGGAGCCGTCTAAAGCAGTCAGGTATGTGTTGTCAAAGCGGTTAAGCAGATCATTAACGGTGTAGACATACTTTTTGTTGCGTCCGAAACGACATTAAAGAGGTATTTGAGAATGAAGCAGCGGAGGTTTAAATAAAAATGTGCAAGATCACCACATGGGTCTGTGCTGTAAGACAGAATCAGAAGTGTCCTTGGGGAAGACAAGACAAGATGGTTTTTATTTCCAAAATAGAGGCTGTAAGCAGGTAAAAAAATAATAATGTTTTTTGATATCAGTCAATGCATCTCCACCAAAATTGCAAGTATAACTAGATAATAGTTTTTTTTTGCACAAATACTAACATTTACTCCCAAATACTATTCAAAAATACTCCCAACAAGTTTACATTTATACATTTGGCATAATACAGTATATTCAGAGCAGGCAACAAGTGATGAAATGTGTCATCTCGAACATTTATATTTATTTAAGAAACAAAAAACACATAAACTTCAAAATAAAAAAAAAAGAAATATATATAGCTGCCGTACACATCTATGAAAAAAAAAAAAAGGCAGTGATGTTTTAATCACGGTAATCTACGTCTTGTTTCCACAGCATGGAGCAATAAGCAAATGTCAGTACATTTAGAAACACAACAATAAAACAGGAGAGGAAGACTGATTTGAAAGGCAACATGTACTACATGTAAAAATACTTAAGAAAAAAATAAAGATCCATTCGTCATCTGTCCGAAAGCCATGGACCAGCCCGGACAGGTCTCCAATCTGTCTCTGTGGCCAGCACAGAGAGACATCTACGGCTAATTTACAGTCACCAATTAACCTAACGTTCATGTTTTTGTACTGTGTGAGGAAACCTGTGACGCGGCAGCGCTGACATAAATATGATGTGATGTAATGACACCATTTACCAAATATCTGTTAACTGACTGTATAGCTAACAAACACATCGCACATGCGAAATTATACATTATACGTTGCGTGAAAGAGACGTCTAACTCTGTTCCCTTTGCACGGGCATGTATCCATCACTAGAGGGCTCCACTGACCTGGATGTTGACATCAAACCAGTCCTCCCCAGAAAATGAGCAGGCAGTGGTAGCACAACTGGACTCAAACCTGGCCAGAGGAACTTCTGGGGAAGTGATGAAGGCAAAGAGGATGGTGAAGGACAGGAAGGAGAAGGAAACAGGAACCTGGTGGATTCTGTTGATTTGTCAACATCATCCGGACTCTCCTCCTGACTCACCTGCTCCTCAGCTCCGCTGCCAACACCTGAATCCACGCTGGGAAGTTCAGGGCTCTCATCCTGCAGCTTCTGGACTCGCTCATAATCAGAGCAAATCTGAATGGAGCCTTTCCCAAAAATACCTCCAGTGCCTCCAAACAGTGCGTGAAAGTTTTTAGCTTTCACCATCTGATCCTCCTCCTCCTCATTCTCCTTGTCCTCAGGTTCCTTATCATAGCTATCATTCACATTGATGCTGTCTGGTTCCAGGCTTTCCTCACTGACCTCTTCCGCACTGCATACACCTGAATCTAGACTCTGGAGCCTCATGCGCTCGATCTGGACCTTCTCCACTTTCTCATAGTCTGAAATGACCTGCACCGTCCCACTGCTTTCAACGCCTTTGGAAAGCAACTCCAAGATCTCAATTTCCTTCCTTCTTTCTTCCTCCTTATTCTGTTCTTCATTTTCACTTTTGCATTGAATACCAACAGGTCCATAAGGTGTATCAGAAGCACAGGGCTGCAGATTCCCCGCAGTGAGCGAGGAAATGGGAGCTGCAGGACACAGGTGTGAGTAGCTGGGGTTGGTGAAGCTGGAGTTGCTTGACCCAGAGCCACTTTCATGTCTTATCTTCTCTAGCAGGGCTGCATCTAGCTTGGGTGTGACAGCATCAACATGGGAGGTCAACTCCACAGGCATGATTTCCACTTGATTCATAAAAGAGAGACATTTTTTATCCGTGAAGTACAAGCTCACCCCACTCTGGAAGGGAAAAAATTAAAGGAAAAGGTGGGAGGGTCAGTAAAGAAATTTCATTTGCATCTGAAAAAACGTTTGCAACGCGAAACAATATTTAGCGGCTTATTTTACTGTGGTTTTATTCTCATGCTGTTTTTTGTCCTTTTTAATCAGAAAGGTCAAATGGCTGATGGTGTCACATCCTACACAGTCTGTGCATTGTGTTCCACATCATGCTCTTTGCCTTTTTAAAGCCGCACTAACTTTAACAACACCAAAAAAACAAACAAACTGCAAAACCTTTAACATTATCTGATCTGATCTCTTGTATCCAAGACAACTATGTACTTCCCCTCAGCTTTACCAAAAATGATCATGCTTATGATTACATTTAAATGCTAAATGTATAAATAATTCCTCATAGCTAGCATGTTAATAATGATATTTATGTCATATATATATATATAAGATATTTCAGTGCATCTTATGCATATGATCAAGTCTGTGTCTTTAATTTAAAAAAAATGCGGAAACAATTTAAAACAAGAGTATTTATTAGACTCACCTGAAAATTTCCATCCTTCAGGAAGGAGCTTGCTGGGTTCGGCAGGGGCGGACCTTTGATTTTCGCTACTATGTAAACCCTTAACGATAGAAACACAATCTTTGAACCGAGTTTTTGAAGAAAGGAAACTCTTGCATAGCAATGAGCAAAATTTAAGATGATTTTGCAATACAAGTGACAGTGACACAGAAGTTGTTTTTTAGGGGGGGGGAGGGTGTTTGTCTGCTTACCAGGTGGTTTTGTTATGCTTAATGAGTATGACAGCAACAAACAATGTTACTGACACAGTGCCAGCGATGATCATGCCCAAAACACCCCCAGCGGTTTCTGACAAAAGGACAGAGTATGTAGCATATTATGATAACTCGCATCTACAATGATCTTGTTTCTACAGTCGGCTAATCCAGACAGTGATGATCTGTCCAGCTTGTTTGTATTTGCTGATTTACCTGTTGGTGGTTTGGTTTTTCCTATGGTTGACACCCATGTTGTAATGGGGCTCCATTCACTCCAGGTTGACTTGCCAATTGTGGCTTTCTTTCGTGTTCGTGCCTCGTACGTCTCCCCTAGAATAAAATAATCTGGGTCCAGCTCTGTTTCACAGCTCGATGTACATTCTTTGATTTTTTCCCGCACAGAGGGATCCTGCAATACAAGAAACACATGTGTGCATGTTTAACACTCTGATTTTCTATGTTGTCCATATTTTTGAAAGTGAAAGGCACAGATCATTTAAAATATATATTTAACACTGACGCTCTCCAGCACTTATTCCTAAAACTATAGACACACTTATTCAGGTACAATCAAAGACACAGATATATACACACACTCCATGAGTGGTCCTGTTGCTTCCACTGTAGGTGGGACCTGAAAAATTTAAGTGAACTACGCCGGTCATCTTTGGTGGACCAGGACACAGTGGTGAAGTTGATATGTGGGATTCCGGAAGGATTCATCTTTACTGCAGGATCACAGAAACACAGTTTGTTTTAGGGAACCACAAAGATCTCGTAAGGTAAGTCACAAAGAGTTTTGGATGATTCATTATACTCACTGTTACAAAACGGCTTGAAGTCCATTTTTAAACTTTGGTTCATGGACTTACATTTCAGCTCTATTGTCCACGTTTCAAACGACTGAAACTAAGAAAAGAATATTTATCTTAGAAAACATTCATAAAATAACAATATAAAGGAAATAACATCTCCATTTGTGCAGGAACTGTGACATTCTTGCAACACTGACTCTGTCCAAAGGAAAAAAACACTTCACTCAGTACATTAGATCTTATACAGAAAAACGTGAAGCATTTTGTGGCTTTATGGGAGGTTATACGACAGCTTACTTAGCCATGCACAGTGCTGCCACTGTTGGGTAAAAGGCCGTGAAGGACGCCTTCCCTGATTTTAAACTTGCTTCTTTTGGTTCTAGTTTGGCTAGTACATGTACATAAACTTCCCAATGACTTCCCTATATCATGATATCTCTCTACAGATCTGTGAGTTGCATATCAGTACGGCTCGATATGACATCACTTGCAGGAACCTTCCGTTCAGATTATTACATCTTGTTGCTCAAACAATGGAATTTGTAATCATGGTCAATCTGCTTTTTCCTGTACTCGCCCAGATGACATCATTTGAACTCCCAATGATGAGTTTTTCCAGCTAGACGCAGAGAAATATTTTCATATAGGGAAGTCAGACGGAAGTGTAAACACCCCAATCTAAAGCCATAGAGAGCATGTTGAAATTTGGCGAAGTCGCCCTTTAACACTTTGTTTTCGAAAGCGCCAATTGTCAGACTGCGTTACCTTTGAACAAAGTTAGTCGTACGGTTTAGTCGTAGCATCTCTGCTAACCAGCTTCTGATTGTAATGTCACAGTCACAGACAGAAATGAGCAGCAGAGATCTTCTCAGATCTGCTCTCTTCTCTTTTCTCTAGGCGAAATGCCAGCATGGCAGATTTTCCTTTTTCCTCTCTAATTTGAAATGTCATTGCGTATAATGTTGGTCTTATAAAAACAGGGTCAAAGACAAATACTTGATATCTGCAGAGATTCTTATACTCACAGCGTCACATTTGTTAAGGTCCATGTCGCACTTCTTCAGTGCTGGTTTGGAGATGTCAATGGGCTCCAGTTTACAGGTTCTGTGAGCATATTTACTGGGAAAACAACATTTTATTTTATTTTGCTGAACTCATTTGAGTCGATATATTTGCATATATTGTTATTACATATTTGTTAGTCTAACCCGATCCACTTTGTATTCTTTTTGGCATCTATCATGCACTCAGCTTCTGTCTGCTCAGACACATACGTGCTGTTCCACACACAAGTGATGATACGATTGTAGTCGGTGTAGCAGCTGAGGTCTGTGAGAAATAATTCGAGATGAGACGATATGAAAAGGATGATTGAAAGATTGTTTTTGTGGTTACTGTGTGTCTAGTCTCAAGTAATGACAGGTCTTTAAATGAACTATGCTTCTTAGAATAACTATAACATTTTTAAATAGATCACTGACCGTTATCTGGGAGGCTGAGGCATTCATCCATTTTGACAGTGGAAAGATGAAGCAGAGCAAAAAGAAGAATCAGCAGCTGGGGTTTCTTATTTCTCTCCATTTATTCAGTTATCAGTCTTCTTCTTTGAAGGAGATCTCAAACTACCAAGATGGTCTTGGTTTTCAGAGCTGGGTTACTGAGAGATGTGGAGGTTTGATGGATTGTACTTTGGGTTAGTGCTTCTTTCTTTTCATCCTGCAAAGTTAAAAATATACAGACTGCTGACAAGTGATGGAAAGGAAGACACATGCTACACGTTGCTCTGTTTCTTCATTTTGTGGTTTTTGAAAAAAAGTATTTTTAAATGTGTTGCACATCCACACCCAAGAGATGAAACAGTAGATAAAAACAACAAGCGACACCAAGTGACCAGATAAACAGAGACAGAAGTGTTTCAGATCATGTTTCAGTTCAGGGTCCACTTCTTGTAAAAACTTGTTAAACTTTCCCAGGTTTCATTTGGGAACTACAAGACGTACCGAATGTGATACAGTGACAATGCAATAAATTGCGTATTTTATCTTTTATGTCACCGATTGACGAACTGAAATTATTATACCGCCAGGTGGGATCAAGAGTGCTGCTCCACATCATTTATTCCAAAAACTGGCTGGCTGTCAACTCTAATTAAAACTCTGTTTCACCTCTAATTGCACTCATCATCACTAATTGTTGCAACGTGGGAGGTAAAGGAAGTGGAGGTCAAACACTTTAGGGGGTAGTTTGGTTGTATTTTATGGTTGGAGTTTCGTAAACTCTCTTTATAACAAAGCTCACAACCCAACATCCATCATCTTACTCCTTCAGACCAGACACTATGTATCCTGTCACCCCCAAGACTACAAATGGCAGCTTTAATAAAAAAAACAGATGCAGAAGGCCACCAAAATGTAAGCGAGGAAGTAAAACATCCTGGCCCAACATTCAAAAAAGCTTTGATAAGAAAAACAATAACTATTGTTCATTATTAGAAGGCAAAGAGTTTGCTTTTCTATTCTTTTACTTGTGCTAATAGAAACCAGGTTAAAAATTTGATTAGCGGAATGAGGATGTTGCGTCTAATGTAAATAGCAAGTTGCAAATTTGTAGATATGCAAGATCAGTTAAGCGTTCCAAAACTATTTGCACTTGAAGTGCATCCAGTCAGAGGAACTACGATGGTTTCCTTCCCACCAAAGCGTCCACTCTTACAGTAAAACATCCAGTTTGTCAACGTTTGCTAGAGAAACATTTAAGAGTAACCTCACACGACAATATCCCTCACACAAAACCACAACCTTTCTCTAACCTTAACCAACATGCTTTTGTTGCCTTAACTAGAAAACAACCGTGGGTATGGAGTCAAACTAAAGTCTGTGCTTTGAGAGTCCAGAGCATTGTCTGCTAATCAGATTCTTGCAAATCTGTCTGTTGGTAAATGCATTGGAACCTGATCCATCCATCCCTACATTATCTCTAACCACTTAACCTGTGTAGAGTCGTGCATGCACCTTCTAGCTGTGAGACGGTGGAACATCACCCACGCAGTGTCATGTTTACAGTTTTTCATCAGTCAAACGGCAGATGAGGAAACATGCACAGCATCAATTGTTTAAACTCACAGCAAACCTTCACCACTGTCCAAATAACTAAAATAATTTTCCATTCCACTTGGTGGTGCAGAAAAAGGTGACGTCAAAAAGACCAACAACCTCAACAACTGATCTACTGACGAAAACCCCCAGCTTGACTTATGTGGGCTTAAAGTTCTGCAAACCAAATGATGTGGAATGAAACTGAACAACCTACAAAAGAGCATTCATTTCATAATATCCTCAGTAACAATACAGTCATTATGCCAGGAAAATGTCCCTACAACAGCTGCCTGCCTGCTCAGGTATCACATCCTCTCTTGCCACCTGACAACAACATGTGATCACGTCTCACTTGTTCTTTGCAAAAAAATAAATAAATGAAACATGACACAAGAGTTGTGCATAGACTTTTACACATTTTTCTTGAATGTCTTACCTGTTGGTGAAGCTACTTAGTACCTGCTTCAACGTGTTGGCCGTAGTCCATTTGTTACCTTGTAGGAGAAAAACCAGACAAAGTTTTAGCTCAGAGAGGAAATGACAAATTACCTCGTGAAGAGAAGGCAGAGATGATAATGTTTCAGGTCAGTGCTTATAAATGTAATCAAGAATCAAGATGAGTCTTATGTGTAGCATTTTTTTTTATCCACCCCCGCAGTAGGTGTGCAAACAGATGTCATTTTTTTTTTTTTTTTACATTAACACCCAGTGGCGGTTTTCTAGTTTCAGCTTCCGTTGTCTAATAAATAGTAAATTATTTTAAAAGCAACACTAGCTTTGTGCATGTTTCAATGACTTCAACAACACAGAGCTACACAAAATGGCAACTTCTGTTTTGATACTGCAGTTCTTATTCCCCATTATCATTTAATTGCTCTCAAAACTTCCCTGCAAGCTGTTGCATGTAGCTACTCTGCACGCATATAAAAGTGAAATTTGTCTCTCTTTTTTCCATGTTTTACCATTTTCAAAAGATACACACTGAACGGTGGTTGCTTTTGCAAATGAACCACACTGACATTTAAAAGCTGACAAAAACAGGATGAAAAATAAATGTGTGTGTGCGTGTTTCAGGTAGGATTTGTGGTTATTACAGGCCACTGCAAACCAACTTAAAACCACCTACACCCCTAAATGTGAAAACTAACTTTCACTCTGCACAGACAAAGAAAGAACATGTTTTGTGGTTGTAAGGTCCCATTTGTACTAAAGCAAACTTTTCTTTTTTGCAGTGCGCATAACATTTGTAGTGTATACAACTACCACATATATCCGTTTTAGTTTTATCAATTCCACTTAAAGGGGACAGCACAGGTTTCAGCTCACTACCGGGTGACCTGTTTATGTGGTTTAATAAAGGTCAGAGTGTTTTTTTTTTTTTTTTTCCGAGAACCCAAATGTTCCTGTTCTTAAAATGACATTAATCTAATTGCATGTTGGCTCACCATGTGATAATCATAAAACTGTTGCAATGCATATAGGAAATAAGCAAATGTGTCAGTTAACTGGAAGTCGTCGTGTGTAATAACTGCTTTTAAGTTAATACAATGCAAAAAATGCAGAAAAAAAAAGCAAAGCCAAAGTCTGTGCTAGTTTCAATTTGTTGTAGTTGCAAATGTTCAAGTCTGTCCTCAGACAGTAGTCAAGTGACCAACCAACTAATCAATTCCTTCAATTCAAGTAAATCAGTCTAAGCTGCACGTTAGTTTTAGATACAGTTTTTGTACAGACTATGGATGTTGTTTCACATTAGAGATATTTTGACAGCCAAAACAAAGAGGGAACATCTCTTACAGGGTTCCAATGGGCCCCTTAGTATCGTTTATGAAGAAACCTGGTCTTAGTGTGATCTTCACAACAGTCGTCATATCTAAAAGCCGGATTTTTAGTCTGACTGATGAGTGAAACACGAATTATGTGTAAAGCAATCACAGTTTGCTGTAATAGACACCCGATACACACTCGATACCCCAGAAGATGTTTGATGTGGGTGTATTTTTGTGTGCGTTCAGCCGAGTGAAAGCTCGGTGCCTGTTTGTCAGTTTAACTGAAAGTAGAGTCACTTTCACCTTGAGTTATTTAACGATAACAAGGCATTGAGAAGAAATTGCGTATTGGTTAGCCACAGTTTATACACATTGTAAACTGGTTTACAACAGTGGTTAAGCTGTTGACCCAGGGGTTTCTTGAGGTTACTTCATGCTGAACATGCCTCCATATTAAAGGTGAATGTCTTCCACAAACTGACATGCTTTGGAATAACTGTCTGTGTAATTATAAAAGGGACTGTAGACTGTGCGAACACGTGATTTTGTCTGTAAATGGACAAATATGTAATGTAATGTAAATGACACTTGCACTGAGAGTCATATAAACTTTTGTTATGCACTTAAAGGAGCAATGCACCAATTCAGCTTATCGAAAAGTCACTTTACTAGGCACGGAGAGTTCTCCCCACGTTGTGAAAACACTTCTGTAGCCATGGAGAGGTTTTGAGTGAAGGCATGAATAAATTGGTTGCAAGTTGGTTGCAGCCAGGTGGAGGCAGGCCTGCGCCAACTTTCCAAGTTGGACATCTGACTTCAGGGAATGTTCCAGTTAAAATGTCCAACGGGGAACTTAGAAATTCTCACAAATTCAACACATTCACAATCAAGTCGCACCACTGAAAACTGAAGCGCATTGGAGGTTGGAGCTTCAGCCAAATAAGGAGTTGAGAACATCCCAGCTGCAACCAGTTTGGCCTAGTTTATTCTGCTTCCTGCATTTGCCCCAACTAAATGTTAGTGCACCTCTTAATTGCATAACTTTATATGTTGCATTTGTAACAAACGTCTTTTTAAAAGGTGGTACATTCTAAATTCTAAACCAGGCTGCTTATATAGGACTTTACAATGTTGCTGCCATTCAAGTGCTCACCTCCCCCACCGGGAGAAACTAGTCATCCAGTGTCTTGTGCTATGACACTTAGAGAAGTAGTAAAGAGTTGAACCCCTGAACCTGGGGTCTGTGGACGGCTGCCTTGACACTAGATGCTAAAAGGGGGCTCAGCTGGTAAAGCCACAGTGGTTCGATTCACAGCTCCTCCAAGCCAGACCTGTAGTGTTCTTTGACAAGACACTAAACTCTTAGTAGTAGGACCCTGAATGGCAGCTGTCCTTAGCATCTATTTCCTCACGGGGTGAAAATACATATTTCAACAATTCTGTAAACTCCATTCTTCTGGTAATTGCGATGAGGTACATTCAATGTAACCCACTATCTTGGTATGGTGTTTTCTCAGTCTTGTAAAATTTTTGTGGTTTCCCAGGGATTAATGTGCTGTGGTGAGGAAACCAGCTTTCCAAAGTCATAAAACTCCAGAGTCTGTGTTGTAAGAACCTCTTTTATACTGTCTAATCAAGTCATGAGGTTAGGAGGTAAAGTAAAGTCTGGCAACTTTCCCAAATTAAGGCTTGTACTTAGCATTTTGTAAATGACCAGTACAGACTTGAGTGGCTCAGCTGCAATTGACCACATTGTACAATCATCAACTGATAATGGGCAAAACCTTCTTTGGAAGGGAGCGCTTATCACATCAACAGATAATGAAAGTCTAGTATCACTTCACAAAGCACTGTCTGCTCTCTAAACTGCTTTCTAACCTTTTTCAACAAGGAGTGTTTTTGCTCAGTTTATATTTATCTGCCTTCTTTGACATTCGGACTTCCCCCTACTGTGTTCCCCATTGAAACGATAAACTGACAGTCTTTTTCTTTTTTTTCTTTTTTGTAACAGAGAGACACGGGCACAGAAATAACCACAAAGTATGCAAACTAAATACACACACACACACACAAACACAAACCACTTCCTAACCCCTTTTTTTCTTCCCAGAAAGCTACAGTTGTTTCCAATAAGAACGAAAAAAACTCAATTACTGTCCATCAAGTGTGATTTTCCTATTTTGACTTCTTTTTTTGTCAAACATTTTCCTGATGAGGTTGTCCAACAAAGTCAACTAACATGATGTCAAAGATGATTTCTGTTTGAATTAAGTTAAGGCATTGAGTTAAGGCATGTCCACAGGATCATCAACAGCCACCAGCACATTAGTCACCTACAACTCAATGTCAACTCTAAGCCACACATCATCTCACCAGACTTGTGCAACATTAAATCCACTTGTGAAGAAGCAAAACCCACAGGGGTCAATGGGGAGTAAATAGTTAATCCTACCTCAGGTTTTGCCACAGCACAGAGCAGGTTCATCTGACACTGCAGTGGTTCATCAGTCACATGGAAACACAAATTACTGGTAGATTTATAAAGTGAACACTGGATTTCTGAATCTTCCTACTAAATACTTCCTGATTTATGTAAATGTTGACACTACAAAACCCCTGTCAACTCATGGATCTGTTCCTCAAACTAGACTTCCTTGATTTATGTCACAAAGAAACCTAAACTAACACACACGCATTGTTTCACTACAGGTCTGTTTTGAGTCACAGTGTGTTACATTAAGATAGTTTTGCCAGGGAATCAACAAAGCTGCAACATATATATATGTATTTAATACACCCAAGTCTCCTGTTCCAAAGAGCTAAGGCAAGACAGGTTAAGCATGTCAAATGTTGAGATAGGCTTAAAAGTGGTTCTTGGCTTTGTTGCATACGAGATGTTGGTGGAGAAATTAGTTGCAGCAGCAGCAGCATGTATCACGTAGGAGTCAGAAACATGACTGATTGACAGAAAATAAGTGTGGGCTTGTCATTTTTTTCAGTCAGCTCTTAGTGGGTCGAACGCCATGAGCCTTTTGGTACAATCAGTCATGATTCTGATGTTGTAACCCAACAAGTGTCTCACAGTTTTTCCTCTAGTGACACGAGCAGAGTGTCACATCAGATGTGATCAAGACTATTGGATGCAGCGCTTTAAAATATGAAAAACAACTGCACCCCTTACCCAGGGTCTCTTTTCTGGGTCTCTTTCTCTCTCTCTGCTTTCTCCTCCTCCACAGTCCTCTTTTCTCTCACTTCCTCCACCTTACCATATAAACCACATCTCTCATTTTCAAACACTTCCTCCCCCTTAAATAGGAGCCGTTGTCTTTGTCTTTCATGGTATCATCCCTGTCTCTTTATTTAAAAAACTAAGAATGTGCACATGGCAGGATGTCAAGGCTTGACAGGGATATAAATCCCTGGCTCTCACTTTGATACGATGAATGATTTCATGTCGCCTCGAAAGGTTCACCAAACTGGGACTTTTATTACTTGTCCAAACACAACGAGCATATATTCAATGTCTGCAAATTGACCTTTTTCAATCATCAATATAATTCATTTATACACAGCTGTCTTAATGAGCAGAAGTCTGTATTTATTACTGTTTCACTATCATCATGACTTATGCCATTATCTGTAACTGTAAGACAAACACACACACACACACACAATTATTCACTAAAATCATTTCTAGTATAGCCTTTAGAAACATCTGATAAACTGGCCAAACTTTATCGTCTTCCTGATAAACGTTATCACTACTGGTAAAGCATCATTTCCCACCACATTCATTATAGTGAAAACAGAAGCTTGATCTACATCAGGAAACAGCTCTTGATCAAAGTTATGTCAAATAAGAACTTACCTTTCCAGTCCCGTTCTCTGGAGAGAGCGTCCCCTTTCATGACACCGTCTTATCATTTACTTTAAAAAAATATTTATCAGCCGTTTCTATGACTCCATGTTCTGGCAGCTCTCTAAAACAAGTCTGTCTACAATGACTTATAGAAAACTTTCCGAGCACAGAGAAGTTAAAAAAAATTTGGTGGTAATGTGGTTTCCCCTGACCGAAGTACCTTATTGATATGAAATCCACGTTTTAGTGTGAAACCAGCGGGTAAAAACCCCTGTTCTCTGGTTGGCTCGTTCTTTTCTTGTTGGCCTGTTTTACTCTTTCCGTTCCCTATTTACTGCTGATCATGTTACATTCACTGTGTTAGTTACTTGCAGACTAGAAAGTCTGAGTCAGCCATTAGCTCTAAACGTGTTACTATCACATGTGCTTTTTCAAACTACATATTCAAATACCCTTGAAATGTAGTAGCATTAGTTTAGTATGGAATTTTAGAGAACCACTCTAGTATTGGTTTCCACCGACGTCATCCAGTCACACGAACTTTTTTTCTTACCATGCATGTCAGATGTGTCACTGACTGGAAGACAGTGAACTGTGATGCAGTCTGCAGCGTTATTTGGCCTGTGGTTTCCATTTTCAAGTACTTACATTTGACTGGACTTGTCATGACTGATTTCTGATGAACTTCACTTGCTAAGCAGTGGGATTTATTGTGTTTGTTCTCCCGCAAAGATGTGCTGGCCCCTTACTGTTATGTAATGTAACTGCTGGTCAGCTTGCCCATGGCGCAGAAAGCTACTACAAAACGGTGGCCAGTTTTACCCTCGTTTTTTTACTCTAAACCCCTTAAAACCATGGGATTTAAACTGTGCAAAGACACCAGTTTGATTAAGACCAGGCACGGAAACATCAGTGTTAGGTGAGGTTATGTACTAAATAAAGATGAAAGACGACTGGTACAACCGCAGACTCTGCTTCGAGCCATCCAGTCTCTGTGGGGAAGGAAATATACTCTCACTTTGCAGCTCCAGCCCCCCGGGGACCCTACAAAGGATAGACGATAAGCGGTGACAGATAATGGATGGATGGATGGATGGAGTTCCCATCACAGAATAAGAGAGAGCATGAATCCAGGGACTGCAGGTGAAACCAAGACACAGAGACTGCTGAGTTACTACTTTGAAACCCTTATCTGGGGCACTTGCTGCTTCAAGTGCTGCGCGGCTCCTACACAAGTAAGGAGCTTATAGGCCGCTGTGGAAATAGTGATGCGATTAAACTGCATGTCGGTTTCAGAGCTGGCACCATTGTAGGGATTCCACACTTGCTCGGGTGATGTCAACTTCGGAAGGGGTAGAACTGAGACTTTGATGAAAGCGGATGGCAAAGCACAATGTTGTGAATGTTAGCAAATGGGAGGTGGATGACAGACAAGTGGCCATTAACATCCATGTGCCCTGCAGCACTCTGAGTGGTGGTGGCAATGAAAGAATTACAGTCAAAGTCCAGAGCATTCAAAGCGCCCTGAGAGCCCCGTCTAAGGGAAGAGTGGTGGGAGCTGAAAGAAAAGCAGCTGAAATAACAGACGAGCCAGGGTTAATTATTTATGTTGGTGGGCTGTGTTTAAGCTCTGACATGGAAATTCAGGAGCTAATCCTTTCTGCTGTGCTTTCCACAGCTGCTAAAGAGACTGTGTTAATAACCTCCTGGATTCCTGTTATCATCAGGAAGGGAAGTGACTAATTACAGTGAAACTCTTACTTTATGTGAACACTCACATCCTCAGAAAGTACATGATCTAAATGGGGAGCTTCAAGACACCCCGACAATCGCCTAATGTAGCTGCAAATCAGCGGAAAAGGGTCTTCAGAGGGAGATAGGACCCTTGGTCCCTCGGTAGCCAGCTCCATCGTCTATGCTGCGTTCTGCTGGGGCAACAGTATGAAAGTGGCAGACAGTAACAGACTGGACAAACTGATGAGGAGGGCTGGTTCTGTTCAGGGGGAGGAGCTGGACCCTCTGCACTTTGTGGCTGAGAGGAGAATGTTGTCCAAACTCCTCTCAATCCTGAACAATCCCTCCCACCCTCTCCACGGCGTGCTGGCCTCACAGAGGAGCACTTTCAGCCAGAGACTCCACAGAACAACACAGGAGACCCTCTCTCCCAGTGGCTTAAATAAAACTAAAGTAAAAGGAACCACTTCCAAAAATAAATCCTGTTGCAGGATCTCTGGTTTAAGCATCAGTGGGATATAGAACATTTGTTTGTGTTTTGGCTCCTCCCAGTGGTAAAATCCAAAACTAATTTAGCCATCTTAACAATCATTTGTTCAACAAAGTTGAATTACATCAGCCCTTTTAGCAGAAGACTATGCAGGTTTATGACTAAGTTGCTCTGCTGACTTGATTCTTTGTAAGAATTGTGAATCAAGTTTCAACTTTGTAAATGAAACCGCTGTGGCAACAGCAGCTGTCACGTCATTATTTCCATGTGAATGACAGCTACGATGACCAGGGGTGAGGTGTCTTTTTGTTCATAAAGGTTAAATATAGTGTTTTTGGCACAAGAAAACAACAACTCAGTAAAGGCTTTGTAAATTTAAAGACAATGAAATCATATCTTTAGACCAATCAGACATCACAAGCAGCAGCCTATTAAACACAGTCCACAGATGTAATTAATAATAATTGATTAATTATGTCATTGTTTGGGTCTATTTTTATGACATGATCGTTTGATGGTGGCTGTAGCTCAGTCAAAGTATATGTCAAAGTGTCTCTGGGCAGGACCCTGACGACCCCTAGCAGCCCGTTCCCCTCCCCAGCTGTGCCCAGTAGTTGGGCAAATTGGGGAAGGTTGTGTCAGGAAGGGCATCCAGTGTAAAAACTGCCCAAACCAGTTTCTACACAACGATCTGCATGTGATGATGATCCCCGACCCCTGAACTCACAGGATACGCCGAAAGGACAAAAAAATTGATATTTGGAGTCATAACCACTACCAGTTTCTCCAAAAGAAAAAAAAAAGAAAAAAAAAAAGAGATGTGATTCCTAATTTTTTACCAGATGGTTTATGAACATAATTATTAAAACCCTGCTACTTCCACTGTGCCAGTGAGATAATAGAAATAATCTCTTCATCAGATCAACTCACTCACCAGTTCGGGTCTGGACAACGTGGCTAATCCCTCAGGCTGGAACGGCACAGTTTGATTGTCAGGCTGACTCCTCTTTGTGGTAAGTGTATGACACATGGAAATGAGAATATTTAAGTCGAAATAACTTCACTTCAACTAGTGGTCAGTTGTAGAATGAGGAAGGATGAATAAAAGTGTCATTTCCTTTTTTTGTTTCAGTTCATGTTATTATTGTATTTTAAACTGCATGTTAACTCGCCTTGCAACTCACGTTTATTTTTACATTACACGTCACACTGGCTGAATTCCTGAAGAAACCAAACATGGATCACAGCAGCATAAAGAAAACAGTGGTATCACAATGTTACACCCTGCATTTAACTGCAGTGTACAGTTCCCTATAAACAGATGAAATGCCCAGACCAAATGCAATAACCTGTAGTGCCAACATACTTTTACAAATGGTAACTGAATGATATCATCTACAAAAATATTCAGACTCTTTGTTGGTTGCAGGCCTATCCTGGCACATTGGGGCAAACATAGTTTCGAGGTCCAAACATTGGCGTATATAAGGTCCCAACATTCGCACTGCACATTAGGAAATGACCAAGATTCAAGGGTACTAGAAAAAAAAACTAAGTTCGAGGAACTGCATTTCGTAAAGCTTTGAGTTCACAGTACCACAGAGACCTCAGTTACTGAGAAACTGAAGCGTTGACCACCACAGCTCTTCCACGAGTTGGCCTTCCAGTTAAGCTGTTGCAAGTATGTGGTTGCTTATTTCTTCAAATGTAAAAAAAAAAAATTTATTCTTCGTACCAATTCTGATAGCACAGAAAACAAAAGGTGTATTTTAACGATTTGCCCATTGAGAAACTACTGAAAGATCATATCTGTGTCTAAACTGTTTTTAATGGTGAGGATTCATTTAAAGCAACAACAATGCTGACATTTAGTTTCAGTTGATTTTTTTTTTTTTTTTACTGAACCATTTCTTTCACTGGTGGATATCTTATCATGAAAGGAAAGGTAAGTGCTGATTTACTCAGGTGCAAAGTCTATCAGTCCAATTCGAAGTGCACCTTTGAATCAGCCTGCAAAACCAGGTTTCATGTTTTACTAATAATGATACTAATCAGTGAAATACTAGATTGAACCACTAGACTAGAATGAAATAGTATCTGAACATTTTCAAACAAAAAAGCAACCATTAAGCTGGACAGGATCAAGCCCCCCCTCAACCCTACAATAGGATAAGTGGTCACAGATAATGGATGGATGGATCTTCAGTTTAATAGCACGACACTCATTGCCAAATGCAGCTGGAAACACCGAAATATACAACCAGCAAAAAACAGGTAGACATTGTCAGGACAACTTAGTCTCTGGAAACGCTCAATGAGCAAATGATAAATAGATAAATAAGTATGTGAAATAATTACTTCATAATAATAATAATAATCAATTATTAAAATTATATTCATTACATTTCCTCCTTCCCTCAGTTGTTGATTTCGGAGCAAACACTACAACATGTAATGTATAGGTGTCATTCAACCCGCACAGGCCACATTATACATTGCAAAGAAAAGCTACTGAAGAGGCGTCTCACTCTGTTCCATTTTCACAGGCATATATCCATCACTAGAGGGCTCCACTGACCTGGGTGTTGACATCAAGCCAGTCCTCCCCAGAAAATGAGCAGGCAGTGGTAGCACAACTGGACTCAAACCTGGCCGGAGGAACTTCGGGGAAAGTGATGAAGGCAAAGAGGATGGTGAAGGACAGGAAGGAGAAGGAAACAGGAACCTGGTGGATTCTGTTGATTTGTCAACATCATCTGGACTCTCCTCCTGACTCACCTGCTCCTCACCTCCACTGCCAACACCTGAATCCACGCTGGGAAGTTCAGGCTCAACCTTCAGCTTCTGGACTCGCTCATAATCAGAGCAAATCTGAATGGAGCCTTTCCCAAAAACACCTCCAGTGCCTCCAAACAGTGCGTGAAAGTGTTTAGCTTTCACCATCTGATCCTCCTCCTCCTCATTCTCCTTGTCCTCAGGTTCCTTATCATAGCTATCATTCACATTGGAGGTGTCATCCTCCAGGCTTTCCTCACTGATTTCTTCAGCCCTGGTCACACATGGATCTAGACTCAGGAGCCCCATGTGCTCGATCTGGAGCTTCTCCACTTTCTCATAGTCTGAAATGACCTGCACCGTCCCACTGCTTTCACCGCCTTTGGAAAGCAACTCCAAGATCTCAATTTCCTTCCTTCTTTCTTCCTCCTTATTCTGTTCTTCATTTTCACTTTTGCATTGAATACCAACAGGTCCATAAGGTGTATCAGAAGCACAGGGCTGCAGATTCCCCGCAGTGAGCGAGGAAATGGGAGGAAGCCGACACAGCGGGGAGTAATTGGGGTTGGAGAAGCTGGAGCTGCTTGACCCAGAGCCGCTTTCACGTCTTATCTTCTCTAGCAGGGCTGCCTCTTTCTTGGGTGTGACAGCATCCACAGGGGAGGTCACCTCCACAGGCATGATTTCCACTGGTTTCATAAGGGAGTGAAAGGTTTGGCTGGTGAAGTGAGGGCTCAGCCCGCTCTGGAAGGGAAAAGGTCAAAGGTGGAAGTGTGAGAAGAGGAATTGGAAAGATTTTTAATTCCATTTGCACCTAAAGCTAAATAACAGTTATCTTCTCCGCTGTCTTTTGGCCTCTTTGATACATGTGAGAAGAAGAATCTTCATTGTCGTCACTGAGCACATATACATATCACATGCACATCTTCTTGTATTTGCATGAGAAACTAGACACTTCCTTTCTAGATTTCCCCCAGAAACGCGTCGCTTTAATGTTCGACGAAACCCAAACCTTTTCCTGTACTGTATGAGTATTCCGAGGAGCGAGGTTGTTAAAGTTGACATCACTTGCCCTGCCAGTGTTTTAAAGAGCGCCTTCCACTGAATGATGGCTTTGCATGCGTCGATGTTCACTAAAACCTGACAGTACATGCAGTTAGAGACGCTGCAGGGTCGAGGAGCCTTGTAGAGAGAAGCGAAAGTGTGTAAAGTCTCTCTGTTGTTTACCACTGCTTTAAATATGCGCAAGAATTTCCCCCATTTTATATATATATTTTGTTATTTTATTATTTTTAAATATATATATATATATATATAGGGCTATTATAAAAACATTTCCAAAGTTCTGTCTGGTTTCACATCCCACCGGGTTTTTCTGCTTTCATTGCTACGTGTGTCGTGTTATCTTTAAATCTGCTCTGACTAACGTTTTTATATAGATAACAGATCTGATACCTGCGGGTAAAGTCAAAGGTTTTGCTCGTTTTGAAGAGGGCGCTCCCCCTCAGCATGATGGAACTTTTTTTTTTTTTTTTATTCCTTAAATGTCATGTGTGTGCTAAATGTGTAAATAAGCTATTCGATTCTAACATGGTAAGATTAAATGGTACATCAACGTGTGTGCGGATTGTCCCTTTCGGCTCATTTCTTTACATATATGTTTCATCATTTGATCTTTGACATTTTTACAGGACACAGTCATCATGTCCTTAATAAAACTATGCTGCGACACATTAAAACAAGAATATTTAATAGGCTCACCTGGAAGTCGACATGCTTCAGGAAAGAGCCTGCTGGGTTTGGTATGGGCGGACCTCTGATCCTCTTTACTATGTAAACCCTTAAAGATAGAAAGACAATGTTTGGACTGAGTCTCTTGAATAGAAAGGAGCAGAATTACGGTTGATTTTGCAGACACAGAGTTCTTGGAGGTTTTAGTGAGGGGGGGGTGGGGGTTGGGGGTTGTCTGCTTACCAGGTGGTTTTGTCAGTCTTAAAGAGTACGGCAGCCAGAAGCAATGCAAATGTCACAGTGCCAGCGACGATCATGCCCAAAACATGACGAGCAGTTTCTGTCAAAGACGGGACAGAGCATGTCACATTAGAGAACAGACAGGTTTAACACAACCATACTATTTCACTGCACCGTGTTATGACTTTATGCCATCGCTGTCTCAGAAAAGGTGAATGTCCTATAGTAAAGAAGACAGTGATGATTTGTTCCATTTTCCCGAATGATGGTAAGTATGACTAGGCCAGTATATAGCAAACCTACAGTATTTTTACCACCATCTAAAGGTTTTTGACTCTAACCAATCAGAGAAGGTCGCTCCCATGGACGTTGACACAGGATCCATATTTGGGTGGATTGATTTCAAGTTTCATGCTACAGCTAGATTGATTCCAAAACGTTACATATTGAAGCGTTAAGGTGGCAAAAGACTCGACAATCAATCCACTGCAGCTGAACTGGGGGAGCCCCTCCAACATGTCTTAACACTAAGCCTGAAATTAGGGGGAGCGCCCACTCTTTGGTGGATATCCTGCATTATTCCAGTGCCAAGAAAGAACCAGCCTGGCAAGCTGAATGACTATGGACCGGTTCTCATTTAATGAAGACAGTAGAGCGGCGCTCCCTCAACCTCCTTAGGCCCCAGGTGCAACATCCTTAGGACCCACTGCAGTTTGCGTAGCGTGCTAACATTGGCATAGAAGATGCCATTCTCCTCCTCCTGCACGCAGCCCATACACAAGATTCTGTTTCTGGACTTTTCGAGTGCCTTTAACACCAATTCAGCCCTTTATGCTACAAGACAAATTGAGGGGGATCAGAGTGGACTCGTGACTAGTGTCCTGGATAACCAACCAGCTCACAGACAGACCAAAGTATGTCAGGCTAACAGACATTTGAATGAACTCCAATACTGTAGCTCTGCCATGAATTCTACTTTCACAGGGCTGTAATTATTGGTAGCTTAATTATTGAGGTCAAAGTGGGGAGTGGAGTCGTCCTGGGACGCATTAGAAGAATAGATGTTTTCTCTGTTTAAACAGAGAGTAGAATAATCACCTTTCTGACAGTTTCAACCTACAAACTGAGAAATTATAACCTGGTTATGGCTGATTTGTGTATGTATGTTTGTTTTGCTGATTTACCTGTTGGTGGTTTGGTTTTTCCTATGGTTGACACCCATGTTGTAGTGGGGCTCCATTCACTCCAGGTTGACTTGCCAATTGTGGCTTTCATTCGTGTTCGTGCCTCGTACGTCTCCCCTAGAATAAACAAATCTGGGTCCAGCTCTGCTTCACAGCTTGATGTACATTCTTTGATTTTGTCCTGCACAGAAGGATCCTGCAAAACGAGACACAAATGTGTGCATGTTTAACACTCAGATCGTTTAAAATATATATTTAACACTGACGCTCTCCAGCAGTTATTTCTAAAAAACATTAACATACACTGTTTGTTTTTCAGACACTTTCCTCTTTTAGGTTAATTGTGGTTTAAATTTGACTGTGATAAGTTTAGAAGAGATTGATTAATAACGTTTTGAGAAGCTATACATCTTTCTCTATTAAGAATAAATCACATTGTCATAATAATTTTATGAGAAGAGGTAAATAATATTCTATTCCAATTTAATGGGCAACAGTGTATTTATTCAGGAACAAACCAAGACACAAATATAGTATATACACACACTCCATGACTGGTCCTGTTGCTTCCACTGTAGGTGGGACCTGAAAAATTTAAGTGAACTAAGCCGCCCATCTTGGGTGGACCAGGACACAGTGGTGAAGTTGATATGTGGGATTCCTGAAGGATTCAGCTTTACTGCAGGGTCACAGAAACACAGTTTGTTTTAGGGAACCACAAAGATCTCGTAAGGTAAGTCACAAAGAGTTTTGGATGATTCATTATACTCACTGTTACAAACTGGCCTGAAGTCCATTTTTAAACTTTGGTTCATGGAGTTACATTTCAGCTCTATTGTCCAAAAATCATTTTCATAAAACTGAGACAAAAAAAAAGAATGATCATCTTAGAAAACATTCATAAAACAACAATATAAAAATAAATAAGATATAAATCTAGATTTTTTTGATATGTGATTATTTGTTAAAAGACCCAGTCAACAACCTTGAGTCTGGCTAGTAGATAGGGAGAATAAAACAATACGTAAATTTTTAGAACGTGATTGATTCCACACATATCCAGATCAATATTGTTCATGTCTATGTGATAATGCATCTCTACTTGTTTTTGCGGTTTGGTTTTCAATAAAAGGAAGCCGGATTGTCAGACCCCACTAGTGTATTTTCCAAAAATGCTCTGTGCTTTTCTTGCTTCTCTCTAGGCCCTTTGTTCTCTGAATTTATTCCTCTGTAATTTGAAATTGTGAAATGAGCACGTATGAGATTAATCCTATGAAAACAAAAAAGGGCAAAGACAAATTTTGGTTACTATAGAGATTCTCAAACTTACAGCTTTGCGTTTTCCAATGTCCATGGAGCACTTCTTCGATGCTGGTTCGGAGATGGGCTCTAGTTTGCAGGTTTTCTTTGTAAATTTACTGTAATAACGATATTACATTTTATTTTGCTGAATTCATTTGGGTCGATATATTTGCATATATTGTTATTACATATTTGTTAGTCCTACCTCATATACTTTGCTTTCTTTGTGGCATCTATCATGCACTCAGCTTCTGTCTGCTCAGACACATACGTGCTGTTCCACACACAAGTGATGATACGATTGTAGTCGGTGTAGCAGCTGAGCTCTGTGAGAAATAATTCGAGATGACAAGGATGATTGAAAGAATGTGACTATGCTTAACTATAAAATAACTATAACATTTTTAAATAGATCACTGACCGTTATCTGGGAGGCTGAGGCAGTCATCCATTTTGACAGTGCAAAGATGAAGCAGAGCAAAAAGAAGAATCAGCAGCCGGGTTTTCTTATTTCTCTCCATTTATTCAGTCATCAGTCTTCTTTGAGGGAGATCGCTAGCTACCAAGATGGTCCTGGTTTTCAGAGCTAGGTGACCAAGAAATGTGGAGGTTAGATGGATTGCACTTTAGGTTAGTGCTTCTTCTTTCTTTTCATCCTGCAAAGATGAAAATATATGGACTGTTGACATGTGATGGAAAGAATCGCACATGCAACACATTGCTCTGTTTTTTGTTTTTGTTTTTTATATTTTGCGGTTTTAGCCACGTTTATTTCGGATTCTGTCACACAACATTTGGTGTCCAAGGAGAGTGGTTAGGGGTGGCCACAGCCACCCTCAGAAAACCTCTGGTTATCTCTGTGGCCAGCCAAACTCTGATTAGTATGCAAATGGTTTTATAACATACAAAATGTCCCAACGCTTGGTTTAGCATGATCACAATAATGATAGGGAGAAGCAGGGAAGTATTTCATATCACTATATCTTTGTTAAATGACCTTTTACAATTATGTGAACCAAGCAGTTGCCTTATTTCAATGTTGTTGCATGGTTTACGTGCATTTCCTGAACAACATCCAATGGCTCTGATGACATATGTGGGTCTAGAAGGGTTGTTTGAGGAGATACCTCAACCCCTAAATCTATGTTTTGAGGGAGAATTAAAAAGTGAAGTGAAGAGTAAAGGGATAATACATGAATTGGATTTGGGCCACATTCTACTTCCGTGGCTCTGAGAATTAGCTGGATTGACTACGCTGGCGATAAAACCAGATCTAACCTTATCAGAACAGTTTCCTGCATTCTGAATAACTTATCAGGTTATGTGGTAATGAGTTCCATGAGTCCTATACTATGTCGATTGCGTCATGGTATGTGTCATGCAAAACTTAAGGTCATAACTAATAGGTCACAGTGTCTTCAAGATACAAAATTATGTTTTCCACTGATGAAAATGGAAATTTTCATCATAAGAAACATGTCTTTGTTTGCTGTAGGTAAAATATACCTAGGGATGCTGGGTAACAGTGACAGGAAGCGGCTCAAGAAGAAGTGAGCAGAGTTTTTAGTCTATGTACCTCAGCTAGTTCTGGCTCACTCATGTCCATCTAGAGTCCATGGTCCAGTCTGTTGGTAAACAGAGTAGGACTACAAATGAGACCATCACAGTCCCTGCTGCATCAATTTTGGCCTAGTTTGACCTGCCTTATGCAACTGTCCCCACTAAATGTCTCAATTGCACCACTTGATATGTGGCTTTAAAGTAAAATGTCACTTCGAAAAGCGATATGTCCCTGTTATACAGCAGTCTCTCTCTCTTTTCTCTCTCTCTCTCAGAAGACACTGAACCTCTAAGTGTTTTTTTTGTTTTTTTTTTAGCACTTACTAAGCGGCCGGTTCAGTTGGTCATGTTGCGCAATGGACCACTGATAGGAAAGACCTCGCTAGGAAGACAGCCCCCTTTTGAATCACGTTAACAGATCGAGAACCCGGGTGTCACTTTACGAGGCAGTTGTAATCTGTTTATGGTTTTTCTTCTGTTGTCAAGCTGCTGTGTTTTTTTTTTTTTTTCACTTTACACGTATCTGTTCTCTTCGGGCTTCCCCCTTAGCTATGCTCTCATAGTGCTCTTCTGCTCTCTGTCCTCTCTTTCTTTTTTTCGTTGCAGTGAGACACGAGGGCACGGAAATTACACACAGACCTTAAACACACACACATACACGAACACAAACCACTTCCTAGCCAACCCCCCCCCCCCCCTTTTTGTTCCAAGAAAGAGATTGTTTTTAATAACAAGTAATTCCCTCAACAGCACATGCGACTAGTACAAATGTTCCTTCATCAGAAATTACTTAAAGTTATTATTTGATATTAATTTATCAAGGAGGACGACAACTTTACTTTTTTTTTAAACCCCCCCTTTTCTTTTCTTTTCTTTTCTTTTCTGCTGATGTACCAGTTGAAATCCTACTATTATTAATTTGCCATTCGGGTTAAGTTTCCATTCCTTTACTATAAACCATCCCACTTAAAGCGAGCTTCCTTTCCACCAACCGTGGGCCTTTTTCTTTGTGTTTCTTTGTGTCAGTGTATACAGGATGTCTTAGTTTGACAGCATCACAAATCCCTCCCTTTGATGGGGTTACTATGTGAAAGATTTCACATCAACTTTCTTGAGTCAGTTTTTCAAAACCACACTTAGATGATTTTATAAAGATACCATGATGAAACCATTATCACAGTACAACTTTGACTTTTTGAAAATGTGTCTGATAGTAGTGTTTCATTCATTGTAAAAACGCTCATTGTGAAAGGCTGATATACATCACAGGCATTCGTGTCAACCTGCAGTTGACCAAAGATCAAATGCATTCAAATTCATTCCAGTGTACAGTCATGACTTTCTGTTGTTGTTGTTTTTCTTTCGGACAATTGAAGAAGAAGCACTTATGCCACGTTCTGTCTTAGGAATCTCAGTCACCTTGGACGCACATGCACAAGCTTAATTTCCTCCTCCGCAAATTGCATGAAATAAAGTAGCAATGCCCTTAAACATACTGACAGGTTTGCTCACGTCACCACAAACGAGAAGCAGATTGAGGAAGAAGACACCTTTCAGATAAAACCTTTCCAGTCAACCCATCTAGCTACATTTGTCTTGTCATCACCCACACCCTTTCCAACCTGTTTCTCATCCATCATCCTCTTACAGCTTCCCCTTTTATGCTCCAAGCAGGTGCCCGAGGATCTTAGAAAAACACAAAGTCTTTTTGTCTGATTTTTTTTTTCTAAACGCCACAGCGGATCATTGGCCGCATGTTGATTTGGCACAGGTTTTTACGCCGGATGCCCTTCCTGACGCAACCCTCCCCAATTTCTACCGGGCTTGGACCGGCACTGCACAGCTGGGGAGGGGAGAGGGCTGTTAGGGGTTCAGTGTCTTGCCCAGGGACACTTCGACATATAGCGAGAGTCGGGGATCGAACCACTCACCCTGTGGTCCGTGGACGACTGCCTTTATCAACTGATCTTTAATTTCTCTTATTTTCTTTTTTCTTGTGTGTTATTGTGTTATCATTTTTCATTGATTATAATTTCTATTTATTTGTATCTTTTATTTTTGTGCGTTCGTCTCACTGTCCTATAGTCTCATGCTCTCATGTCTTATTGCCCTCGTTTCCTGTGCCTTTTTGTCAATTTCCCTATTATTATTAATAACTAATGATTATTAATAATTAATTATTAATTATTTTTATCTTTTATCTTTGCTTGGTACCTTTTTATTAACCTTCAACTTTAGTCTATAAAGCACTTTGAATTGCATTTATGTGTATGAAAGGTGCCATATAAATACAGTTTTGATTGATTAACCATCCCTGCCATATTAATTCATCCTCTTACCGCATCACTCCGATTACTCACCCCCATTCATCCCTGCTTTCTTCTCTATTCTCCCCTGCTACGCCTCCAGAGGCATCTTGAGTTCTATCGGAGACTGAACTCACACACTGAGTCTCTTTCTTCCCAGCCATTAATATAAGCAGGAGAAGTCATTGCACTTCCTTCCCTGTTTGGTGACTTGTAACTCACCATTGCTTTGTGGTCCTTTCTAGTGAAATTATGCAATTGCGGTCACTGAACCAGTGCTACCTGATTTTACCTGGTATCTGATTTGTCACACGATAGTAAACCACCTTTAATATCTTTATCTTCTGCGTTAAACAACTAAAAGGATGAGCAATAAGTAAATATTAAGCTATAAAGACAAAGGTCGTCACACAAACAGTGATCTGATCCAAATTTATATTTAAAGGTAAAAAAGGTATCAGGAATATTGGCAAAACAATCAAACGAAGAATGTTCTAAAATCAGATTGTGGCTCATCTTATCTTTATCCGCAGACACACACACACGTGTCAACACTAAAACCACCTCTAGTGTGTCTTCAGAAACACTTGTATCGCCAAGCCAAACTCTATCATGCTCTCCATCATTGCCGCTACTGCTACCACAGCATTTCCCACCACCGTCTAATTCATTCATTAGTGTAAAACAAAATTTGATCTACATCAGGAAGCAGTTGTTGATTAAAGAGAACTCAAATTATAACTTACTTACCCAGTGTTGTTCTTTTAAGAGCATTTTCCCCGCTGTCCATCAAATACATTTAAAATGGTTAATCCAGTGTTCCCATGTCTCTACACGCTGGCTGTACTGAAAATGTTTGTTTCCTATCTAAAACTACTACTTTAGATGAGTGAAACTTTCCGGGTAAAGAGAAAGAAACTGCTCCTGTGGTGTGTGGTTTCCCCCTGATCATAGTATCTTGGTAATTTTTAATCCGTGTTTCAAGAAGTGTGAAACAACTGGGTGGAAACCTGTTGAGTAAAAGCGTTGGCCTGACACTTTCCATACTTCGTTTGACATTTATCATGTTAGTAATAGGTTATTGAGTTCGAGGTATTGAGGTTATGGTATGGGCAGCCATCTCGATGGGTGAAGGAAGACACACATTTGAGGACAGGTGGACACTACATAGTACAGATGACACACATATGTTTGCTTTTTGCATGTTTAACAGATGAGATCCAACCACATTTTGACGCCTTCTGGTCAAACCTATCTATATACACAGATCAGGAATTAAAAGCCTCCACGCTCACAAGTATTAAAAAAAACATGTGATAAGCCACCTGCACAAACAGCATGAACTCAGACCACAGCCTTATATAGCAGGGGCAAATACTCACATGTCCTACATGGTTAAATTGAGGTGTGACCCAATGAAATCATACGAAAGACCTCTGTAGTAAATATGAAACTGCGCCCACGTTTAGCCTTGATTAGCACACAGATTGAAAATGGAAGTAAACAACTACCTTGGCTCTGATCTCACATATAAACACATATTGTCAGTCTGATCTGTGTAAAAATAAGGAAAATGTAAAAACTACAAGTTTTGGATGTATACAGAACTATGTTTGGTACAGAAGCATAGAGTTTATATATAGAGAGGGGGAACTGAAGAACTTCCTGGTGCCTCTGGTGTTTTATTAGAAACACCAGGGGGTCAAAGACAGCAGCGTTTCTTTTTGGTGAAAAAGCAGAAAATAGAATTCGCTATAGCAACACAGCAGCGATGTCATTTTGTTTTTGCGTGATGTTCAAAATATCACTCCGATAGTCATGCCTCTGGTTTGAGAGTGCACATTTCCTGTTTGATGTTTACCTTGTGTTGCTTTTTCCAGTTTGTTTTTTTGGCTGTTGTTTAGGCCTGACAACCTGTGGGCTGGAGATGCTAGATCAGATACGGAATGAACGTTGCCCATTTAATTTGACTCATCTGGAACAAAATGTGTCAGCACAGGAATTTAGTTTAATTGCTCTTGAGAGTTGTTCCTTCCAAAAGGATGGGGGTCATGATTTCTGAGAGTTTTGCATCATAAATGTGATAAATGTATTTTCAAGATATGGGGATGAACATTCATTGCAACCAACTCCTTTTGATGTAACATCACATCAAACTCTTATCAATGCCAGGCAATTGTAGGAATATGGGTCATCGGTCTATGTAAAACTATTGTGCAATTACTACGTGCGTCACTCCTAAAAACCACAAACTTGTCAAACATCATCAAAGTTGTAATGAAATGATTTCTGAGACAATTCTTACATTCAGTTTTATCACATAGAAGTTTGATATTTGGGTGCCAGCATCAGTTCTCATTAAATCAATGAGTAGTGATGACAACAAATAGTAAATTCAATCATTTTCCATCTCATCCAAAGATCAAAGAATTTCAAAGTTGTGGGAATCCTATTTTCCCAAAGGCGAGGGTCTCACTTCCAAGAGCCTTTTTCTTTCTTCTGATGGCTGTTCTTCAAAAAAATCTAAACTCAAATCCAATGTAAACATCGTTCAAAAAGCCACTGATGCACTGTGGGTCCAATGTTCATTCTCAAATTCAGGTTTCATATGATTTACACATCAAAAAGCATCATTGTGCTGCCTCTCTAGACCCTCCCCAGTGAAAAAGAAAAAAAAACTGATCCAGGTAGGAAAATTCAGGTTCACATTTGGCGTGGAGTGCACCTATCTAAACTCCGGCTGAATTGCTGTGATAAAAAGAGGCCAGAACCCGCTGGAAGGAGGAAGGATGACATGATCCTAAAACACTACAGAATCACTGAACTCTCAGTTAAGAAGTACAGGAAGAAATAACTGTGCGCACGTTAAAGATATAAGAGAATAAGAGCTCATAAGGAACGTGTATTAATATTGAAATAAAGAAACTGTATAAAAGCTTAGACATATAAAATTACATTATAATACTGTTGATAAATTAATGTTGATATATGGGGAGTGGTTATTAACAGTGTCTCAGTAAGACAACAAACAGCGGAATCATTGTAGTAGGATGTTATGCTATGATTTAATGGCCAGGGCAAGAGGCGGATATCAAGCCAGAGCAGACCGGACAGAAGACACGGATGTCTACTTCATCAGGCTGAAAGAAGTCACAGATCACAGATGTGGGAAACACGGACACTGGGCAAAGGAGTGCAGACGCAGGAAGGCCCCAGAAACAGAACGAGACACTTTTTCATGACAAGCAGAGCAAAAACAGGATGTTGTAAATGTTAAAGGCAAGACGGAAGACTTGACAAACTCGGGTGTCGATAGTGAGGAAGTGATGACTTTTGACCACATTACCATATATACATCAGACCCATTGACATTGTTGCCACTCAAAACAGATGGAGCACCGCATGACTGTCTAGCAGAGACAACAGAAAGCGTAGTACACCGACCTGACCTGACTGACAGACCATGTGTATTCTCAGACATAACAATGTTTGTGGACAGGTTATACGCAGGTTATACGGTAGTATTTCCATGCTCACGCCCAGATGCAATGACATTAGCCAAGGAATACCAACATATGGTATTCCACAAAAAATATATAGTGACAATGGGACACATTTTGCAAATAACGTCATCTCACTCATGCCACAGGCACGAAAAACTGATTCAGGAACAAATTGGCTGCACTGTCTTCCTCTTGTGGTATCAAATATGCATAATACCCAACATCATCAAGACTAACTCCTTTTTAGATTATGCACAGCAGGCCTTACCAAATACCACAATTACAACCATTTCCGAGACCTGAAGAAGAAGGAGAACTAACCTTATCTCATTACATGATGCAAAAACAGAGATCTCTTCTGTTGACTATGTTCCAGAGACCCCACTGAATCCAGAAGATCCTGCAGTGCAGCCAGGGGACTGGGTGCTGATTAAAGTCATAAAGAGGAGAACCTGGTCAGGTCCTTGATGGGAAGGCACATTTCAGGTCCTGCTCACCAGCCCCATGGCTATAAAGATTGCTAAAAGAACCACATGGATTCCTCTATCACACTGTAAAAAGGTATTTGGGTTGTCTGAAGGGGTAGACCAAACTAAAAACTCTTAGACTCACTGATCCACCAGTGGCTGAGTGAAGCCTGGGCTACAAAGGGGGCTCATTTTTAAGACGTTAGCGGGGCCGTCTCAAACCCAGTGAAGAAAACGTCAAATTCCAATGTAACAAAGGGGAAACTTGCTCTACACAAGTAGATCTTTGCAACATCATTTCCTGCGGTACACACAGACGACAGCAATGGGGAGGGTATGAGAAGTATATCTGCATTACCACAGCTAAATGCACCAAATATACAAGTTGGGGAAGGGTCAAGTATACCTATGGATGTAATTGTGAACAACGGGACTGGGTAATTGCAAATACAGGCTATAATGACTGGGACTATAACGCCACCCCCACCAGGGCAGCAGATTTAAAAGGTCGGCTAACTATTATTTAAACCGCAACCCCAACTCCGTGTGACAAAAACAAATCTAATCCCATTCTAACTACCTTGCAGAACCCGCAGGAAGGAGATTCCGGGACATATACCTTAACGGTACAAATTCCCGGACCAGACCCGGTTGGCAATTTTCAGATTAATGTAACTTCACCCACGTTAACATTGAAGAACACTAACTCTACTGCGGTATCATCAAATCAAACCACAAATGATCCTTGAATAAAGCATCTTACAAACCCAACCATGGAAGACAAATCAACCCTGGAAACAGGGTAGGTAGACAGAAATAAGTGGCTAGAATGGATGGTGTATATGGCCCAACAGACTAACATCAGCAACTGCATTGCATGTTCTACGGGCCGACCCGGCACCATTTAGACTAACCCCTACCTCGGGGTTGCAATGTACTCTTAGTCTGTACAAAAAAGAAGTACTAAACCTAAAACTGAACAATGTAAAGCATTACATTTATTGTTGCCCCCGGTAAAAACCATCTAACCCCCAATGACAGTGGCGTTACCAGGAAATTATTCTTGTTTCACCTGAACAGGACGAGGAAAAAAAATGTAGGAGCACTGTCGAGGTCATAAACCATAATAACGGAAACTATTCTGCCTCGTGGTTTGTTTATCAGTCTGTTAGCAGGTCGGAGCTTTGGTGGATGTGTGGAGTTAGACCAAAGTATTATGTATTGATTCCTTGCTGCGATTACAAGTTTGACACGAGATTCCAATGACTCTGTCATGTTTGAGTAAGATTTTGTTGCTGCTGCCTGCTACGCTTCCTGGTCTATAGTTATCCACAAAATGTTAGACACTGGGCTTAGATCAGACAAGGGCAGACTTGGTTATCCGAGGACTGAACCATGTCAACTGGACTTGATATAATTCAGTTTTTGGACATTTGTCTTGTCTGGTCACATGTCGGGAAAAGACTAAGAATTAAATATTGAAAGGTAGGGTCACTTTCCGGCCAGTATGGACGTGGAGGGACGATTTCAACGATTACAGCTCAGGTATTGTACTTGGATATTTGTGTGCAGGAGGCAGAATAAATGTCAGAAAAAAAGACATTTGAAGTTGGGAGAGGTTGTCTTATAGTTGCTCATTTTTCTAATAGCCATAAAAAATATTCTATTACTCTGATTGATGAAGGAGTTATAGAGGAAGAAGGATCTAACTGAAAATAAACAAATCTTGAATATTAATGAAAACCAGAGAAGTTATTACAACAACAATAAAAATTATAACAGCCAACTGGTATCAAACTACTTTTCTACTGCTTAAAGCGTTCTCCTTGCACACTTATCCCTGATAAATCATGGAGCAGAAAGTGGAAGCTCGGTCACTAGCACTCCCTGCTGGTAACACTGAATACACTGCAGCAAACCGCAAAGCACAGAGGGTCCTTTGTGACACATTACTGGCTGAAAAAAGTGAGTTTCACAGTATCGCATTGCCTGTGCACTTGACGTGTCAAATGAATACTCAACTTCAGCTTTTTGTAATCCAGAATACACAAATGAAACTTATGCTGCAGAAAAGAGCAGATCTCACATCCCTATTTCCACGCAGCTGAAATTTAGCCACATGACAGCCAGTGTGACCGTTGGGTGTCTGCAGTGTCCCATTCCACCTCCATTAGCCTTTGTGTCTGTAAATTATTTTGGGCTGGATAGTAGAAGACTGTAAAATGCAGGGACACCGAGCTGCCGAAAGTCTACTTCCAACAACTGTGCCAGTGAGATAACAGAAATCAGATAATACCACACTCACCAGTTAGGGCCTGGACAACATGGATACTCCCTCAGGCTGGAACAGCTGATCATCAGGTGGACTCATCTGTGTGGTAGGTTTCTAAATTAGATGTTATAGGGTATTTTTATGAGTCATAGTGACACGTCTTTGACTTGATTCTTTGTCCGTATTTTTACATTACACATCATATTAATGAGTGTCCTGAAAAAACTAAACGTGTATCACAGCAGCAATAAGAATACAGTGAATTGTCTCATTTGCAAAAGTACTCAGACTCGGGTACAGAGGGCAAAGTAAATAATTTAACATAATATAGAAATTAAAACACTGGCGCATATATGGTCACACTAATCACATTGCACACTGCTTATTGGTTTAGATGCAAATTAGGAACGTTACACTTAGTTGAAGTTATTAATTCAGATCTTATTTGGAGGTTTAGCGTCTCATAATCAAATGTCATGTTTTTAGTGAGCAGTTCTTTGCCTGTTCACAATTTAAATCTAACCAAGATGTAATAAAAATTCAAATTAACTAACATTTGTTTAGAAAAAGAAGGGACATTTTATTACATGGGGGAATATAACATGTCATTTACATAAAATACCAATTCTGATGGCACAGAGATTATTTTAACCATTTCTACCCATTAAAAAAAAAACGACTGGAGGTTAAAATCTGTGTCCAAAATGTTTTTAATTGTGAGGATTCATTAAAAAAAAAAAAAAATCATTTAAAAAGTACAACATTGCTGACGTCTTATTTTAGTTAATTTATTCATTTACTGGACAGTTTCTTTCATAGGTGAACGTCTTATTTTGAAAGGAAAGGAAACACTTGAAGTGATGTGTACAATCAGCCATCAGGTGCAAAGACCAATGGTCCAACTCGAAGTGCACTTTTTTTTTTTAACCAGCCTCCAAAGCCTGATTCTGTTCTGTGGTCAGTTTCATGTCCTTTCCATCGATCACCCCCAAATGTACATATAACCATACACTTCATGAGAACATTTCAACAAATCCCAAACCACCGTGATTTAAAGTGCAGCTCTAGAATTAGCTGTAAACAGTCTGTTAAAGCGAATTACAAAGTCCCATTTAGTGTTGACGTGTCGCTCGCTCTTCACCGGAGTCATCTACTATGTGTTTGGGAACAAAACATTCCTTAGTGATCCGTGTTTGGGCCCAGCGTTGTTTTCTTTGTCTTAATTTCAATTTCTGTCTTTCAAGGTCTGTCGTTTGCCTTCTTGTTGAGAATAAGATTAAAAACTGACAAGACTCTCATCTGTACGCTAAATGTAGCTGTGGCTAGGGAGAAGAGGCTTCTAGCCAAAAAAAAAAAAAATATATATATATATATATATATATATATATATATATATATATATATATATATATATATATATATATATATATATATATATATATATATATATATATATATATATATATATATATATATATATATATTTTTTTTGTTTGTTTTTTGAGCAGTGAACAAAAATATTGGAACAGCCTATATATCAAACAGTGTGCACTTGTCTTGGCTAAAATGTGGAGATCTTGATCTTTTTTGATATTTTAGCATTTGACATGAGAGAAGAATCAGTTGTAATCTAACTTTCAGCAGGAAAGCAGCAATCGTCATCCAGTCCAAGTCCTAAACTATGAAACACACCTCCTGTTCTTCCCAGGATATCACAAATGTTTCCCTCGTCCTTCAGATATCACGTGTTCGGGCACGGCGCGGGTGTACCACTCCGACCACCCGCCGTCGTACACCGAGACCCCAGGGTGCCCGCACTCATGGGCCGCCAGCGCCACGTGACACGCCGTCACGGCTGAACCACACAAGCTGCAAATGGGGCGCTTGAGGTCCACGCCGGCTCGGGCGAACAACGCCAGGAGTTGCTCCTTGGGCAGGAAGTGACCCGTGGGGGAGAGGAAGGAGTGGAAGGGGATGCTGACAGAGCCGGGGATGTGGCCGGGCTCTGTGTCTGTCAGGCAGAAAGAAAGAAAGGCATGTGTATAAGATTTACATATGATTTAGACCAGTTTAAACGTAGCTCCGGTTAATTAGCAACACATTTACTAAAACATTCCCATGAGACCATGAAAAAGATTTCATAATGTTTGGAATCTGCTGAGACTTCCAGAGAAGGTGATGTAACTTTATCACAGTTTTGAGGCAATAGTTTGTAAAATCTTTGTTATTCTGGGACAAGACAACGACCTGCAAACACAACATGGACATATTATCTCACATAAATGCACGTGTTAAAAAGCAGCCTCATATTTAACCTATAACCTATTAACCCATAAAATTGGCAGGTGATAAAAACAGCTGTCATGCAGCAAAAAAATTATTTCCAATGAAGTTAAATGGGGTCCCACATTAGCCCCTCTTGTGCTTGTTGAAACTGTCCACTGCAGGGAAAACTTCTCTATTAAATGCAAGTGTCACGTTGCATTAGGTCAAAGTGCACTTGCTGATACTGCGTAACAAATGGAGTTTCACCTGTGGAACAGGTCAGGCACTGTATGTTAATGAGTGTGTAAATGTGAGAGTGTGTGTGAGATGGAGCGGTCAATGGGATGAGATAAAGCATGAACCACTGGTGGACGGAGATCTAAATTATAGATCAATAGGTGTGTGTGTGTGTGTGTGTGGATAAAATGCATGTCCACCATGTGTTTGTGCTGTTCAGTGATTCGGCTCCGGCCTGCTGCCTGGGTGTGTTTGTCCAGAGTAAACTCTACGCTCAGCGGAGCTTTTCACTTTTCCACTGCATACCTGTGCCAAGCAAAAGCCTAAAAGAAAACCGACTTCTTTTCACATTTCAGCATTAATTACAATTGAGTATTTGTCAATTTTGTCTTTAACGCGTGCAAATTTCAGATTGTCAGCGTTATTGGAGTTGGATTGAAGTTAAAAAAAGAAGCCCCTCTCAGAAACGGAGGGGGAGCCATGTAAGCATGTGTGTTTCCTCCGGCATGTCCGGTTTACTATCATCATAATCCGTAGAATATGGTATCATTTTTGGAAATGTTGTTTTCCAGACAATGATGGAAGCAGGTCAAGTGTTGTGAGGTCGGCCATGTAGTTATATAGGTTACATATCCTAGTGTGATATGTGTATCAGATATCAGATACATATTAAACTAATTAGTTTCCCAATAATTGTCACACTTTTTTCAAGCCAAATAAATCCCAACTGTCCTGTGTCGCGCTTTTAATCTTTCTCAACATCTTTTGGAGAAAAAAAAGAGCAAATCATTGAAGTTACCGTCATCAATAACCAGCACTTTTGTCCTTCAGCAGGTCCGAGACTGGCTGAAAACCTGATTAACAAGAAAGGCGGGAGCCAACTATGACCTGCAAAATAGGTTTTTCCACATTTTCCATGTCTAGATTTAGGTAGAAAACAAAAAGAAAAGTAAATGTCTCCCTCTGTTTTCTTTAAACTTGTATACATCCTACTTTTGTGATACTTGGCCCTTAAGGATCAAATTGATTTCTTCTAAATTATAGAGAAAAGAGGAGCATGGATAGTTTCTTCCCTTGTATTTGGAAGACTGGGACTTTGTATTGGCTTGACTTTGTCTGAGACACTAAACACTGAACGGATGAAACCGTGTCTAACCTGCAGCTCCAGGAAAACAGACTCACCTGTGTGTCATTTCTCGTTGCGCCACTAGTTTCTGTTTCATAAGCTCAAGGTTGCAATTGAATAACACAAAAAAAATGGGGGAAAGAACCGTGAGAATCTCACGAACCAGATCACTTACTGTCTCTGGGTTCGGGGTCCAGTCCTTTGAACCTGCCTGCTGGCCTGGCGTCCACCACCTGGAACTGTTTGGTGTCAAGGTTGTCCAGGATATCCTCGTAGTTCTTGATCCAGGACGGGTTGAGAGAAGCCTTGAACTCGGTCGGTGCGGGTCTGGTGTATTTGTCACTCAGAGGTCGACCCTCTAGTTCCCAGTTCCTTAGCCCCCCGTTGAGCAACGACACCGCGCTGTGCCCGAACACCCGGAACATCCACCACACACGCGGCGCTGAGAACGCGCCGAACTCGCTGGCGTCGTACACCACGACGTGCGTATCGCTTTCTACTCCCAGACGGCCGACATAATCTGCAAAGACCTTCTCAGGTGGCAGCATGTGGTCCAGGGGAGAGGTTTTATCACAGCACTGGTCTATATCAAAGAAAGCCGCACCGGGTATGTGCCTCTTCTTGAACTCGCTCTTGGCGTTGCGGCGCAGCTTGGGCAAATACCAAGACGTGTCCAAGATGCGCATTTTCCCCTGCGCCTTTAAAGCCTCAGCGAGCCACTTGGACGTGACCAGAGCTCTAGCTTGGAGCGCCATGGTTAGGCCGAACCTGCAGAGATCGACGGACTTCAAAAGTTTACCGCAAGTTGTACTAGGTCGACCTAATCCTGTGCCAAAGGTCGAGTGGCAAAGCGCAACCACCACGCCCCCAGCAGCTGGAAGAGGCGGTGACGCGCTACAATAATGCGATAACTTTGGACC
Source organism: Channa argus (assembly GCF_033026475.1). Lineage (NCBI taxonomy): Eukaryota > Metazoa > Chordata > Actinopteri > Anabantiformes > Channidae > Channa > Channa argus. Next base: position 6,193,525 of record NC_090199.1, read on the forward strand.
GTCAGACTAGACAATTTACTGAAAAAGCAGGTATTTCAGGAAATTAGATATTTCCAAGCTGCAATACGTTCTCTGTGAAATGGCTATTCACATTCGCACAAGGGACTGATTGCTGTAATATTACAACAGCACATTGGGATAATTAGTTGTGTAAGTGCTGCGCATTGTAATTAGCACTTCGCAATAAAAGGCTACACTTTGTTATTCACTTTCTGATTGTGTTTGACTTTCTAAATAGTTTGTAATTCTTCCTGCCAAACTGCTGCTGTAACATTTTCCCCTTGAGCGCAATAAAATCTAAAGCTCATTCTCCAGGTGGGAACTTCGCGTCTTTGCAACGGCTTTCCAGCCCGGTTGTTTTTTTAGCGATGCACAGTAAGAGGAGCTCACCGGATGTTGATGGGCTCACACGTTACCTTCCAGTCCTGGTTCTTTTTGCGGTAACTTGCAGTCATTTCAACGAAACACCGCCTTATTAAATCGGGATGTCAGCGTCGTTGATTAGGAGAGGACTGGAGCTGCTGAGTGATGATATTAAAGGTGCGTTTGCCTTAGTAACTTTCAAGCTAATAACAGTTAGCTACAATTAGCAGGAACGTGTTGTGGTCCCCGACCAAACACGTTACTACACGAAATGTGGCCGTTGTTCCATCGTTGCAGTTTGGTATTAATAGATTTGGTTAAGCGAGACGTTATTTTATCGCTGCTCTACTTGCTGTAATTAGCTGCAAAGTCAGTAAATTGGAGCCGCAGTTGGGATAACGTGATGGCTTTTTCGTTATCGTCGGTCGTGTAATTCCAATGAGTCAAAGGTTGCTTAAGTTTTTTTTCTGACAGTGAATTGAACTTTTGCAAACCATAAAATTGTAGTGTGTTAACGTTATTGCTTCAGAAAAATTCAGCAAAACTGTAACCAAAGCTTTTTATTATTATTATTTTATGTCTTTATTTGGATTTAGACATTTAGAGGACTCTTATCAAAGTGACTTAGAAGTTAGGCACAAGGCAAGCAAAAATCTAAGTCAAGGAGAAAATATAAAAGCAAAGTGCCATCGGAAGACGTGTTTCCGTTTCACAAGACGCATGTGCAAGAAAGACCAGACAGGGAGATCTGTGCATAGGTTGATGCGGAAGAGTTCTGTTTTCAGCAGTTTTTTAAAAATTTAAATTTGTTTTCTTTAAAATGAGGCGTGCTGCCGCATTTTGGATCATCTACAGGGTCAGTAATCGAGAGGAGATATAACCAGCACAATGAGTTGGGTTGTATATTCCGTCAGGTAGAGTCGCATCTTTTGATGTTGTAGGTTGCCAATCTACATGCCCAGGAGACTGAGGAATTAAAATACTGTTTGTTTCAGTAACATTACATGACTGAATGTTTTACCCTAATAACATCAGATTTACTTCATTATTACTGTCCAGATGTCAATAAAGCGAAGAAGAAGAAAAAGCAAACCCCCAGCGCAGCCACTGCGATGGAGCTGGTGAGCACCAAGCGGCAGGGAGTCACTAAGCAGGTCAAACGGATCCAGGGCCGCCTGGGTCCTGGCAGGAGCAAAGCTACTGTCAAAGACAAAAGGATAAAGTCTGCAGTAGGTCAGTCTCAAGTAGAATTCACGTGTTATCTCAGTAGTGCGCAGCTCTGTTTTACAGTGTGATTTAACTTATGCCAAATCTGGATGTAAAAAGCTATGTAGATTAAAGTACTGATTAACTTGATATTTACATTCACATTTCATTTGGTTTATAACAACAAAATAACTTCTATTGATTGAATTAAGCTCTCTGTGTCTGTAACTGCCAGATCTTTGTAAGTGTGTCTGAGAACCACCAAGTGGCACCTTAATAAAGTTCACAGTCTTTCAGTACCTGATCTGTCTCTTACCATATGTGGAAGTACATGTGTAGAAATAAAAACTTTGCCATGGTTTGGGTTATTTTATCTTAACAGTGTTCATAGATGATCTGTGTGGAGTACTAGCATCTGTTATATCCTCTAAATGTTCTTGTTTCCTGCGATCTTCATTGCAGAGGAGTTCAAAAAGAAGCAGGGGAAGAGCCAGATGAGTGCTAACCTCAAGTACTTTATGGAAACTGGCTACAAAACAAGCGATTCTGAAACCTTAAAGGTAAAAAAAAATAAAAATAAATTGGAGAAATCAGTACTGATACATATTTTTCATTGTTTTAAGGTGTGGTACAAGTTATTTTATAGCAAATTGTTAAATACAATATTTTTCAAACTAGCTCCTGGCCGGACAGAAATGTGTAATACTCAGTCTTTGCAGATTTTAAAATGCAGTTGTTCAACCATTTGCTTTCATTTTTTATTACCAAGTGTTGACTTGCTCTCTATCGCACTTAGATACTGAGTCACAACAAAGGGAGACAGTCCAGGAATCGACCAGAGCAAGGCCCAAAGAAAGCCAAGGAGCCACAGTCGTTGTTCACAGAGGAGGAGTTCCAGCAGTTCCAGAAGGAATATTTTGGCAGGACTGTCGAAGGAGAACAAATAAAGTCTACCCAATAACAAAGGCACTGCAGCATCAGGCGAAATACCAGAGTTGCATTTTGTCACTGAAAGTGGATTTCTGGACCCGGATTAGATTGTGGAAGTTGGATCCGCTTCACATGTCTTAGTAATTGAACAGAAAAATCTTGTGGTGAAATATAAACACAGTGAACATTTGGTTAACTGCCCAAGTAATAATATGCTGTAATTCATGACTGCAGACGTTTGTTGTGGATTTGTAATATCAAGACTTCCATTACGAGAAAAGCCTATTTTGAAAAGATTCTTGGAAAAAGTCACTACTACAGTACATTCATTCATTTTGTGGCTTTCTTACTAAAGCTTACTCGTAAGTTACGTACAGCCTGTAGTAATTTTTTCAAAGCGTGCCTTTGAATTAATATTGTGAAAATTGTCATATTTGCTTCCTCATTTTGTGCCTTTTGCGTAAGATTTTTTTTCAGCTCTTCTCCAAAATTCTCAGTTGTTCTGAATATTCTCACGTTGGTCTCATCCGGTCACAATTCCAGCCCCTATAGTCGAGTTTGTTTGTATGTTTTTGATGTGTGAGGACAGAATCAGACACACTGGAGTTTAGTATATTTTAAAACCAACTGTATTCTCATTCATGTTGCAACATGTACTAAATTGTGTACAGCCGAGAGAAGAGGGATTGCAGAACAAGTCGAGTACTAAATGAGACATTACACGATGTCAGTGTTAGGAAGTAAGATTTAACGAGATGTCATTTCGTTTGCAGAGAGGCGATATGATATGTTATTCACACAGACCTGAACAGACTTACTTTGTTTTAGTCTCGGTTGTTAAATTTATACAATTCGATTAATGCAGATTTGCCTGTGGTATCTAGCCAAGCAGATAATTTATGTTGGGTTTCTTCATTATATTAAAGGTAAATGGAATTTAATCAGTGATGCTCCCTGGTTTAATGTGTTAAAAAAGATTTTTTTAAAACTTATCTTTTTACAACCAAGTGTGCGGCAGTGGTCCAGTTGGTAGAGTGGCTGCCTACCGATCATAGGGTACAGAGGTTCGCGGCCCGCTCTTCCCAGCCACGTGTCGAAGTGTCCCTCGGGCAAGACACTGAACCCACAGCCAATCCCCCGCCGCGTAGCACCGGACCCAAGCCCCGTAGAGGGTTGCGTCATGAAAGGGCATCGTGCATAAAAACTGCCACATCAACATGTGGACAAATGATCTGCTGTGGCGACCCTGAACTCACAGGATGGGCCGAAAGGACGAGAAATAAAATTTAAAAAATCTTTCCAGAACAAATTGTCCATCAACCACACTGCAATCTGTTTTCTATGGAATTATGCAAACACTGCAGTTCTAATTTGACAGTTAATCAGAGCACATGTTGAAGACATCCATCTGTTCATGATCTGACTCCACTGACACCATGTTTTATATAGATGAATGTAGACAACTGCATAATACTGAGTTTAAGCAACATCTGGATAAACATCACACAAATAAGGGAATTCCGATATTATGCAGCAAAGACTGAATGCTTTGCTAAAGTCCTGTGATTGGTTAAAATGTTTGTAATCTGTTATAGCATGTTTTTAATCAGCTTCATGGTTTTGATGTATTCAAAGAGGCTCTAGGACAACCCCCTATCTTTCTGTAGCTACAGCCTCCAGTTCCTAAACCAAGAACGCAAATTATTCTTCCGGGCAATTTTATGGATGACGAGTTGTTAAAATGCGGCTTTCCTCTTAGGTCGCCCACTAAATCTCAAGAGGTTTGTGCTCAGCACTTCTCACTCTGTAAAGCTGCGTGTCAATTCAAACTGTTGTGTGAGCAACGACCGAATTCAGCAGGGACCTTTCTAATAAAAGTAAACAAATCCCCTTTAAACTCTAGAGGCTGCGGATGCAAAATTTGCCAAGTCATAAGATGACTCAGCAAGGATGCAGGGAAAAGGATGGGCATGAAGGTGTGTCTGCAGACGGCCTATATCTAGGAAATTACCACATCAGAATAATACTGTTGAAAAAAGGTTGCACAGATCTAAAGTGTGTATTCGCATGTTCGTTTAATAAAACTGGGTTGTAAAACTGGGTCACTTAATTATTGTTCAGCATGTTTAATGTTTACCTTCTTTTACTGATCAGTGCCGGGGTCACAGATGATAATCCACACGAGAAAAGAAGAAGAAGGACTTCTAGTAGTAAGGAAATCCACAAGCTAGCAGAGGAGCTCAGAAACGGTTTGGATAAGCTTTGGCTAATGAATGATGTGTTCAGCAAGTGTTGATCAGAGGAGTAGATCTTGTCTCACCTTGTTTATACGTTTACTACAGGTTGTGATTTGGTATGTGATGCTTCTAAGAAATGGTGAACATGGAATGAGCTCAAAACACATAGGAAAGACTTAAAAAAAGCAGCTTCTCTGTTAATAATAATGGTAATGGTTTGAATTTTATTTTAAGATACATTGCATTTATTGGAGATTGTGCTTATCTAAACGACAGCATCTTTACTTTGCATAAACAAACATTAGCAGTGATCCATTGCTGAATAACCTGATAAATAATTAATAATGAATAATAATGAATGCTGTGCTGTCTTTGTTTTAATTGTTTTATTATACAGTATAGTGGAATCAAAACACTTGAAATAAGCACATGTGACCACCAGGGGGCAGTTTAGGTTTTAGCCCTAAGAACTAAACAGTAGCCGGGGTCAGCGAGGTGGACCACCAGCTGCACTGAATTCACAGGAGACCTCCATGCTGCCAATTCAGACACATGTCAGCAGCTAATATGGGACTATAATATATGATAAAGGCTGAGCCTGCAAACACAGAAAGTAACAAATGTGAAAGCATGGACTCAAACCGAAAACGTATTTGGCTTAACAACACAACATTCAAAAATGGCACAAGACAATGTGTGAGTTAAAAAAAATACATTTCATTAACACTAACTAAGCCCATCTAAAATGTGGGAGAAAAATGAAAACAACAGGCAAAACACATTAACAATTTGCAATAAGGGTGGACACCAGAAACCTAATATACTCTTGGTAAATAAATTAAATAAGGAGGCAAAAAGAATAAATTATTTTGGATGCAGTCAAAATCAGCACTGGAGTCATTCACTTTATCAGTCGTTTACATTTAACTGTTTCCTTCCTCATTGTTTACATTTTGCTTTCTGACCTACATCCGACGCATGGCGACCGTCGGATTTAAAGCTCCGTATGGATCTAGTCTACCCACTGTATTGACTTACACATCTGACCAATCAAAAACAAGACATGCGCGGAGCGATACCAGCCGTGCGTTTGTATCCGTTACTAGCACGGCCCAGCTGGGAGGCGGGTTCTACATTTACTTTCTGAAGTGGAAACTCCTCTCAGTTTCGCTGCTAGTTAACTTAACAACGAAGGCACCCTTGCAGTGGCATCGCGGAGGAGTACAGTGGGTGATGGTCCGCTCCTTTATATAGTGGTGTGGTTCGCCTCCGCCTGTTCTTCGTTCCTGTAGTAGTATAAGCAACTCACGACGCCGCCTGGAAGCTCACCCGCGCTAAAAATGGCAGTGTAAAGGCGTGCGGCAGCGATCCTTGCAGCGGCAACAACCCGGCAAGTGCAACGGCTAAGTGCACTGGCAATTTATTGCAAAAATGGCGTAAGTACTTTGTTTTTGTCGACATTTTTCATTTTTTAGGCCACATACATATCCGGCTCTGTCAGTGTGACTGGCTGGAGTTGAAGTGAACTTAGCAGAGCGCTAACGCGATTTGTTCAGGATGTATTCCTCTGACGTGTCCAAGTAATGCGTTCTTTTTGGCGTCAGTCTGGACGATCTTGAGATGTCGATTTCCTGGTCTGGAGTTGGTTATGTGCGACGTCAGTGTCAAGTTACAGTCAGGTGAAGTCGTCCCAGCCGGCCCGACACCAGCTGGTGTTTTGTGTTGAGCTATCGAGGCGCGATTGTCGCTGTCTCGCTTGGTTTTCACTTAAAGTTTAACTTGTATATATTACTCCACAGTAAAGTCGCTTGTGTGTGTATTTTTTATACGTATGTACTGTTTGTGTACGTTAAACACTTGACAACGTGGCGTGTCCAAAATGGCGCGCGCGCTGCCCTCGCTATTCAGCTCTCGCACAAACGGGCTCTGTTGTGAAAATGGCGGGCGGTGACTCACAGGGGCGCGCTGGACTTGTTGGTTCCAGCATGACCAAATTAGGAAATGTTATCCTCCGGTGGAGGGCGGGGTCCGTCCTCCCCCTCGTCAACATGGCTGTGACGCTGTAGAGGATCAACCAAAATTAGCACCCCGCCCCTCCCGCATGAGAGACATATGTAAATAGTTGCCTTATTTACATATGTTCAGTTACAGTCGGGAAATGTGCGGTTGTTTCAGATTGCGCAAGGGTTTGGGGAGGTTTTTAAGTGTCAGCCACGTGACATTCCTTGATAGTATTTTGTTGGTCCCTTTGTTAAGGACATATGGTTCCCACAAATGCATCCATTCATGTTTAATGAGTTACACCCATCAAAACCTTGCAAACTCGTCATTTTCTCAGCACACCATGGCTTTTCTCTCTCTTCCCAGGTCTCTCTCGGCAACCACCCTCAGCTTTGCTGCCCTCGACAGCAGTACCGAGCCCCTCGACTTGCTTGCCTCATCAGACTCGCCTTTGTTGTTGTTCACCCTTTTACGGCCACCACTGACCAGCAGCAGCAGAAAGCATGACTCTCTCCCAGCTGGCCTTGGAGGACGTGGAGGCCCTGTGCTTAGGTCAGTGTTGTAACGCATGGTCCCAAAGCACAGCTGAGCACAGAAACACAGGGTGTGGATACACAGCTGGGCCTGTGGGAAAATGCAGTGTTTACATTCATGGACGGAATATTAAAATCTCTACATCAGCCTCTGAACACATGTCTGTATTTTGTGATATAAAAAAATTTGTTGCTGTTCCTGATTTAGGTTTGACTGTTTATGTATCTTGTTTTAATGACAGTACTTAACAGGGGTGTGATCGTAAAATACATTTTAAATAGACAAATTTAAAAAAAGTGTAATAAAGTATTTGGGGAAAGAAAACGCGATTCATAACGCGTTTGTTGTCCACAGGGTCCTCGTTTCTGATGGCTGACCCCATGGGGCCCCTTCTGGACCAAGGTGAAGAAGAAGTTCTTTCTCCCTCCTCCTCTCTAGAGGGGAAGGCGCCAGCTTCGCCCCCCTCCTCTCTCACCTCCTATGCATCCTCCCTGTCTCCCTACCAGACCTTGTCATCCTCCCCGCTCTCTTCTGCCTCCCCACCTCCCTCTCCTCCTCCCACCCATCCCTCCTTGTTCTTGGGAACCAAGGCCGGATCTGACTCAATCTCCTGGTTGGGTGCCAGCGACCTGCTCGACGACCACATTGGAGCAGACGGCGCTAAAGGTGAGCGTAACTTAAAATTATGATTGTTAAATATGTGCCTAACAGCCTAATTATCGCCAAACAATTGGTAGCACTGTGGGTAATGTTAATTGCTTTTAGGATAGCGGGAAATATTTAATATGGGTGGTTTTCTTCCAGTAAAGCACTTAACGTTGCCATACAGGCAGGTGTCCTAGATGTTAACATTAGGTTGTGCTTATTCACGGTATCCACTTAATAAACAGGAGCAAAATCTGCTCACAAGTGTAGTTAACAAAGGACACTGATATGAGAAGAAAGGTTTTATTTATTCTTTCCAGTCTGTATTTACTGGCCAGCACCAAAATAAAAAAAACTCAAGTTTTGTAATTTGTAGGTGTGGTGGGCCGTGATAAACATTCATTGGCTGAGAGCTGGCAGGTGTGGATCTGTGTGTAGTTTAGACTGGCTCAGGCCGGTTTTTCCCTTTGTCTTAAGGTGACTCATCGCTTTGTTGCAGTTTCCTCATTCACTGGTGAATCAAGGTCATTGTTGTTCTTGGCATTCGTTGGATCTAGTATTTCATGTGAATCAATTGCTTGTGTTTGCAGTGTGAAATTAAAAAAATTTCTGTGTATGTTTTGTTCTTTGGGTCACGGAGTGTAACGTTATTATCGAATCTCAAAGTGTCATTCGTTGTGTCGAGTTGTATTTCATCGTTTTGAGTGAGAAAAAAATAAATCCCGTTTGTGTACAGATGATGATGGTTTCGCCGGCATGGATTGGATGTCAGAGAAAATCGACCTGAGTGAATTTGACCTGGAATCCCTCATTGGCTCTTGCTCATCTGATGGTTCTCCCAGCTCCCCCGAGGATCTTCTGGCCTCTCTTGACTCCCACATGGACCTGGATCTACACTCCTTTGATGCAACCATCCCCATCCCACAGGAAACCCTGGAGCTAGGTCTGGCAATGCCCAGCATCCCTTCCCTCCCTTTGGAGCTCCCACCTCCCGGGGCAGCCGAGGCCAAGAAGACACAGGTGTACAAGTATGAGCCTCCCTCCCCAGCACCTTCTCCTTCTCCCCTCTCTCCAGCATACACATTGGAGCTCGGGAGTGAAGTAGATGTGCTGGATGCAGAGAAAATGGCCACATCCCTCAGTACATCTGTCATTTCAGAGCCCAGTGAAAGCATTCAGTCCAGCAGTCCCATCATTCTCTCCCTTCCAACCACTGCTCATGTGGTGTTGGTGCTCACAAATGAAGACAAGCCCTCATATGCATCTGTTCCCCAGCCATCCGATAACACATCTTCTCCTTCAAGCGACTGCGACAGTGATTCTGGAATAGAGTCAGCTGTTGGCTCACCGCCTCGTCTCACCTCTCCTCCTCCCACCCCTTCCTCCACAGCTGGTTCCTCCAGGACCAAACCCTACTCCAAGCCGAAGCCTACCATCCCTTCATCCCCCTCAGCCAAGGCCTCAAGGGTTAAATCGGTGTCTGGTACTCCCAAGGTGGTGGAAAAGAAACTGAAGAAGATGGAGCAGAATAAGACCGCAGCTACTCGCTACAGGCAGAAGAAAAGGGTTGAGCAGGATCTGCTGAAGACGGAGTGCGACGAGTTGGAGAAGAGGAATCATGAGTTAATGGAAAAGGCGGAGTCAATCAGCCGAGAGATCCAGTACCTTAAGGATCTGATGGAGGAAGTTCGTAAACGCCGTAGCAAGACCGACTCGGTGGCTTAAAAACCAGAATGTTCATGTGGTACAGTCTTACTGTAGTGATGAGGCTGTTTCTGATCCAGTGCTCACATGCCATAAGAAATAAAAATTACTTGGTATTATAAGCATATATTTTTGATCTAATGGCATGTGAGGCTGGATGTGTGAATCTTACCACTGAACACAGACGGGGGAATTGCTGGACAAACCGTAAAAAAAGCCTCTGGAAGATGAGATTATTAGGATAGTGCAGGGGGCTGGGAGGTAGTCGGGTGGAGCATCTGTACATGCTTGTCTCTCAGTCCCCTGTTAGGCCTCCATATTTAGGAGCTATGTTATTAGCAGAATATTTGATTCTGTAGACTAAGCATGTAGAACATGAGTCGCCATAGCTCCCAGTGGTGTTGTAGATATGTAACCCTTTGACAAGCTGTTCCCTCACACTCCCAGCATCAGTTAGAAGTCAGACTCCAGTTTGGTCTTAATACAAGAAGTCCATGCAGTAAAGTTAGATGCCACTTGTACTTGTGACCCACTCCTTCTTTTTTTCTTTTCTGTTTTTTAACCCAGTGTCAACTCATTTTGACCTTCCTCTTAACAGCTTCAAGTCCAGAAAGGGGCCTCAGCTGATTTATAAATTCTTTGTTACACTGTCAGCATTTTTTTTTTTTGTGTGTATATATATTTTTATTTTATTTTTTTTGTTCTCTGCTTAACTATTGTGGCTTTTATCATTTAATGGTGGATACAACTTGACTATGTCTCAAGTAGCTATCTAGTAGCTCCACAGGTGTTTTGGCTTGTAAAAATGCTCTGGTCTTCATTTTCTAATAAATATCTATCAGTACTCTAGAGAAATGTGTGCGTGGTGCTTTTTTCCAACATGACAGTTTTCTTAATTTCTTAGGTGGCACTAAGAAAAACACAAACTCCTTGTGTATATACAGAATTCATGCATATGTCTAAAAGCTCAAACATTTGTAACAAAATTGTCTTATGGCCCCATTTCTCCAAATTCATTGTTTAATGTAACTTATTTGCATATTTTCTTTTGTGATTTCAAACTCTGGTAGAAATTTTGTATTGGAAACTATGAAGTCAACTTTAGATTCAAAAGGCGAACCAGATAGAAATTGTTCAAAACTCATACATTTTAATTTTGAATACCTGTGTTTATCAGTAACAGCAGTGTTTTAGTTGTTTGTTTTTATTTATTTTTTAGCCGATACTGTTTAAGCTAAGCAAAACTAGGTGGAAAACATTTTCCAGAAGAACCCTTTTTTTTGGAGTTTTCAGTTAGGTATGAATTACTGATATGCACATACAATTACTTTTACTGGGCAGAAATTATACCAATTAAATAATTTTTTTGCAGGTCCAGCGGTGCTTAGCGGAGCTGTACCACACTAGTATTTACATGTACTACGTATTCCTCACAAAGTGGAGTCAAAGTTCTACCTTAAATGTTAGTTTAGTGAGTCAGAAACTAAACTGGTCTGAGTAAAGGTTGTGAAGACTAATATAAACCAAAGCTAAGTTGAGTGTTGCAAAAATAATTAAAATTCTGCAGATGTTCTAAGTATTTATATTTATGCCTGTTCTTGAAGGCTGCTTATTTACATCCACAAACAACTCGCTGACTGAATTTGCATTTGCATGCAAACAATTTCCCCTGACTTGACGTGACCTGTCCAACGAGCTCAAGCAAGTGCCTGCAACGTTCTAGGAGGAAATGAGACATTAGGAAGAAAAAAAAGAAAAAAAACCCTGTCAGATGTTTTATGGGAAGGTCCTTGTAATTGTGAAACCAGACAACACCCCCCCCCCCCCCCCCCCCTCACAAGGTGGGTGACGGAGAGAAGAGGGGGGAGAACGCAGATGTGCCTGTACAAAAAACAACCCTCGGAATGTTTGCATGTGATCACATTCGAGCAGTGTTCCCAGATTTGGTGTATAAGATAAGAGTTGATATATTTTCTGTCTTACAGTATATTTAAGTATTAGTTATGGCTTAGTTAAGTCGTGTCCCCTGGTACTGACCGTGATACTAATGTTTGTGGTTCAGAGTCAGCTCAAGTGCTGCCATGTGTCGAGCAGCTGTGTAAATTTAGTCCTGGCAGTATAACTACTTGCGCACACACACACACACATGTGAGCACACACTCCTCCCTGATAGATTCCACAGCAGTGAGGCCCTCCCCTCCTGAGAAGTCCCCGATAGCGCGAGCAGAGTGAGATGTAGGCCAAGGGAAACAGATAACAAAGGCCGCTTTATTATGAATTTGATACACATGCTATAAATGAGGATATTTTAACAGTTTCATCCGAAGTAAGCTAATTATATAAATATAATTTGCAGAAAATTATAAATGACAAGCACGTGCTTTCCCTTTCCTCTTGAATTGCTAAAACACAAGTCTTTATTTTGATTCAATGATCAAAAATAAACTGATGTGGTACCGATGTCCATTAGATAACTTATTAAATAAAAGCATTATACGATCATAAACGTATTGTTTTTCTTCAGTGCTCAGTTCGAACAACAGTCTGATAAACTGCATAGTTGTTGGTTTTTCTGCTGGAAGATCAAAAGCCATCTACCTTTTAATGTCCTGCTTAGCGAACTACTGGAGAAACATCGGGAACGTATCACAAAAACAAAAACACTAAAATGAGTCTGAAATGAGAATCACAACTCTGTCTCCTGAGCACTAGAAGATCAGGTAACATACGCACTTCTTCCCCAAAACTGGCACAAGTCACTGGAACGCAGCATTTATTATTTCCATCGATTATTTTTACTTAAAAAGAACAGCTGGCCAACGGTGTTTGCAAGGGGTGTGATTGCTTTTCACTTACTGTAAAATAAGGTTCAAGGAAAACTTCCTTTCCTTTGCTGCAGATTTTGGTGTAGATACGTGTTTCACTGTCGTGACACGAACCTTGATATCATCTACTGTGTCATGCATAAAGAAGATCACAGCTAAAATACTAAGTCTTCTGCTTGGCTAATAATATCCAGTTACTGTAAGAGAAACACTTCAAACGTGCTTGCAAAAGTTTGTTTTAACAAAAGGAGGATTGATAAAAAAATAATGTTCCTGCTGTCGACATGAACCTGGGAGTGGTGGCCGCAGGCAAAGTAGCACTGATTGTTCTCGTCTTGTCACATTCCTCCGCGGCCCATAGTAATGAGGATCACTCCGGTTTGGTTAAGGTCATCTGTTGGCTGGTTATTAGCAGCTCCCATGATGCCTGTTGAAGCGGGAGCTGAGTCTCTCCGTCCATAAGCTTTTCACGGCTCAGCCAAAGCCTATTTTTACATACAACAACAAGCTTAAAGGTGGAGACTTCTGCACTTCGGAACAAGGGGGGAAACCTTTGCCCCCAACTGCATATGAGTGTATTATTGATACAATATCTATATCCTAGTGATGACCTTTGACCTTTACAGTATGAGTTTAACAGTTTGGCATCAAACATGATTTCAGCCTCATCTTATCTCCATTCATATGAGAGGACTGACACCCCTCAGATGTTTGTGTGGTAAACATGAAGTTAACCACCAGCAGCTGGTTAGTCAAGCGTAGCACAGACACTACTACTACTATGCCGCTACAACTACCGCTTAGCTCGTTTCTGTCCAAAGCAAGTGTAATATGACGTCTTTCAGCAAGATTCTTTGAGAGCAATGTTTCCAAAGCCACATAAGCGGTTTATTGATCTTCCCACATAAAAGACATTCTCCTTTCTGTCACTAGTTGAATGATTCAAAGTTCCACTCTGTGCTCGATCCTGCTGCTTGTGGTTGGGTGTGCCGAGAAGGGTTTCTGGTATTTACCTTTATAATAGTCACGATCATGATGACTGATCATATTTACCTGCGTGTGCCTACTAATGCTGCTACACCCCGTGCAGAGCCTGAGGCCTGAATCCTTCCTCTAATTACTTTTCCTTCTACATCAAACGTCTGCACTTGTTGCCTGAAGCCAGTTTGCTCAAACTGGCTTTGTAAGAACTGACCCGTGTAATTGTTGAAACAATCCTCATTTATATTTCACTTTAAATTACAAGACTGTCTTCTGCGGCGAAACCTAATAAGGCTGTAAAACTATTCATAGTTCATCTACTGTAAGTCAGCGATGGCCAAGCAATCTGACACATTCTGGCCTTCCACACTTCAGAAGTCTATTCCTGGTTGATACTGTATTAGGGCCCCCACACTATTACTGCATAGACTTTAAATACTGCTACTACTAGCTACTACTACACGAACTTCACTACTTCATTTTTAAAGCTAAATCCGCTGCGCTTTAACAGAAACTTTTGTGTAAACTTAGACGTAGATTTTTACTGCAAAATCCTCTGTCCACGAATCCAATGGCAGCTTTTGGGGGAGACTCCTGCTTTAGTTTGTCCATATGTGAGAAATGCATTTCCTCCTTCAGAGAGTGTTTGTGTGTTATTAGTTTGTCGCTCTTTAGGTATGTGGGTTGCAGTATGACCCAATATTCTGTTGCATTGCATCCTGTGTTTTATCACTACTGTGTTTCCTGCTTCGCACCCTTGTTCCACACCAGTAAAACATGCAAAAAGCACAGAAACCGGCGAGACGCTGAGTTTCATTTACTCAGCTCCATAGCTGTATGTAAATGTAATTGAAAAGCTGTTTGTAAAACAATGTCTTCTTGGACAAATGCAATCTGCTTAGTTCACTCTCAGAGCATCGCAGGAAGTTGCTCAAATGCAAGGATGCACATTTACACAAAGTGCCCAACACATTCAGATTAAGCAAGGGCAATGTTTAAGTGGCTAATATGATATTAGTATATAGTAATTGCAACTATGAAGGGGTGTAGCTCAGATGTAGGGCATTTGACGGCAGATCAAGAGGTCCCCAGTTCAAATCTGGTTCCCCCCTGTGTTAAATATTATATCATATGATTTTGCTGTATGAAGTATGATGATAACTATCAAAAATGCCTGGATCACTTTGAAAAAAGAGACTTTGGTCCTTTTGTCTTCCAGGCTGACCCTTGGTCCCTCCTGTCACTGGGAATCACTGCTGGTCTTCAGCTGAGCATCTCTGAGCAGATGAGCTCATTTAGGAGGTAATGAGCCTCAGATTAGGACGGATTTACTCTCAGGAAGTGGGTCAGCAAGTGGGTCAGCAAGTTTGATATACAATCTAAAAATAAAAGTAAATTATACACATCTCGTTCGGTTTTTGAGCTATCAGGATTTCGTTTTTCCTTTTTTTTTTTCAGAGTGGTTCCATCTGGACATGTCACAAAATAAGTAAAAACATCTGTACTTTCTCAGCCTCTCAGACAACATCACACACAAAGGCCTTAAATACAAGGCTCAGACATGTATTTAGCCTCTAAAAGATGACGGTTGTTTTAAAAAAGATGTTGCAAAATTAACATCATAAAGGAAAAAAACTTTCAGTATTCTCAGTTTCAGTTTCTTGCACAAAGAGCTGTTCCCCATTTAGGAGAGGGGTGTCAGATGATCGCTCGACAGAAAAGTTATGCAGATAATAACTGCAATTATAAGTAAAGTGCTGCTTCGTTGACCTCCTGTTCTTCTTTTAGTCTTTCGAAAGTGTTTGTGAGCTTTGAAATAAGGACTTTATTAATTTTGTCAGGTCTCTTCCATAAAGTGCTGATGAATTGGGTTCAGTAAGAGTTCATGGTTTGGGTAATAGTTTTGATGATTGTGTAATAATACAAGTGCGTGTGTGTGTTTGTGAGTGTGTGTGTGGTGTTTCACTTCACTTCAAAAGGGTGGATACAGAGGGGAAGCAAGTTCACAAATACACTGTGGGGGTTTTTTATGTTGACATTCTGCAGAAAAAGGAAGTGCTACTTATTTCTGAGAACCAGCCCCACAGTAAGAGGAATTTACACTTTGGTGAAACGGAAAGTCTGATAAATTGGTATCGGAGAGAAAGGTGTCAGACAGACTCACACTCTGTCAAAGGTTTAATAGCAGCAGCCGCTTGTCTTTTTCACTTTGAGTGAGTAATTTTACCCGGTTCGGCCTGCCGCTCGTGGTGCCCTCTGGTGTCACTCCTGACAACATCAGGTAATATTTACAGTTCAAAACACAATCTACCAGCGTTACTGCATGACCTGTGTGAGGGCTCTAGGCCTGTAAGTCAACGGGGGGGGGGGGTTAAAAGCTTCTCAGAAAAGTATCTTGACTTCATCCGAATATCATGGCACCTGTGTTTGGAGGTCGCATGACGATAAGCAGTCCTGACACAAGTCAACATGACATGGCAACAAGTGCACTAAACCACAGAATTTACACATAAGTCCTCTTCACACAGCTGCAACTCATTTCCCCACAGATTAAAAAAAGTCTTTGCACATCTACAGTCCCTTTAGTAGTCGTAGTTGATTTAATTTGGCTTTTTAAGCATATTCATAAAATATGCAACTGCCTTGCTTAAATCTGTAGTACTTACTTCATATAAATTAACTGTATTGCATTGATCAGTGATTGAATGGGTGAATGAGAAGCAACACAGTGAAGTGCTTTGGATAAAAGCCGTGTACACTAACACTGGTGGTCTTAATAATGTGATGGAGGACGAGGGTCAGCTACACAGCCCCTGTTGCGGCAAAGTGTTAAAAGTTAAAGTATTCCACTAAGCAGAACAATGTCTTTCAAACAGTACTGACAATGGTAATTATGGCAATAATTAATAAAATAATAAGGGTCCCAGCTCATTGCTGGTTATGCTGGAGCTGATTATAACATGTTACATGGTCACAAGTGGTTAACCCAAAATGTTACATAAGCATTTATTAGTTCATAACATATTTATAAATAAACATATACATTTTTTATTTTTTTTTAGAGCAGCAGGTCGTTCACGTTGTGGCTAGTCGGTGTATGTCAACCAGAATCAGAAAAGGACACACGAACCAAAATAGCTCAATGTAAAATTATAGCGAAAGCATCCAACTAAGAGTGTCTACAACTATAAACAGCAGAACATGTACTTGTTTCAAGTCCAGTATTTGGCAGACCTCTTTTGGAAACGTTGGACTAAGCAATATCTGCCTGAGCTCCAGAGGCTACAAAAATGGACACTTGCAAACCGCAATTTTGTTACTGGGGACATTGTCTTGATTGTTGATGAGTCAGCACCTGGAGGCTCATGGGTGATTGGCAAAATTGTCCACACTATAAAGGATGAACGTGATCTAGTCCTCCAAGAATCACAATGAGACCGTGGTTAAGACTGATCTCCTACATTGAGTCAAGTGCTGGTGACCTCTGGCACCAGAACAAAGTAGAGAGAAGACCTCAGGAGACTGGCCGTGATCTTTATAAGTAATTTAGTGAATGTTTCTATTACATATTAAAGGACAATTAATACCTGGAAGTTTTATGTGTGTTTTTTCTGTTTAGTTTTGGTTCTTTTTTTATTTTGTTTTTTGTGGCAACCATCTGGAAAGGTCGGGGTATGTATACGTGTGCTGATGACGTCATCAACGACATCAAATGGCTGTTGTTGTTAAGGAAAGATTTTCGTTTTCTGTGGAATTACTTCGTTACCGCTCAATTGGGACGTGGAACTCAGTAAATGTTCGATGTAAAATATTTAAAAAATGTTAAAATGCTATAAGTTAATGGATGAAGGTACCTAATACAAAATGTCAATTTATTATTGTAACAGATTTGATTGAGAGGTGATTATTATTGTCATTATTATTATTATTATTATTATTATTATTATTATTATTATTATTATTATTATTATTATTATTATTGGTATTGTTGTTGTTGTTGTTGTTACTTTGATAGAAGGATCCACGCGCCTTACCAACTGTCGGCGGTAATGAACTTGTTTGCAACGAACAATTTAAAGCCTAACGTAGAAGAAGAAGAAGAAGAAGAAGAAGAAGAAAAAACGGAAGTAAGAGTTTAGGGACTTCGTGATTGGGACAGTGGACATGAGTTTTATATGATATGCCACTGTTTATTTCTAATGTATAATTTTCTGATCCCTCAGCACTAACTGGTCTGGCGAAGGAGAAACTTTTTATTTTACTCACTACGAGCCGAGAGAAGCAGAACACGGGACGGTTTATGCAGTTTCCGAGGTTCGTTATTAAGAGGTACGTCAGCTCAGTTGATTTGGAATAATAACTGTCTAAAAGATTCGCATAATAATTATTATGATAATAGTAACAATAGCTTTATAATCGGCAATTATTTCCGTGCAAATTGACCCTTTTTGAATATGAGAAAATACTTTTTACTTATAAATAAAGAAAACTCCAACGTGCGGAACACGTTCCGATGCGGCGACCCCTGAAGGGAAAAGCTGAAAGCCGTTGATGTTCTGATAAGACATTTTTACTGTCATCTGTATCCTCCACATCCTTTTCTCTTTTGGTTCTGCAGAATGTCTTCCACTTTCCCCAATTATGCCATCTGGGAGTCGAATGGGTTAGTGGCCCACCTGCACCCTCAGCCCTGGACCCCGGGTTCTGTTATTCTGGAGCGCAGCACCCCTGGCATCCAAGGAGGAAGCATATTCCACCTGCACGAGGCGGAGTATTTATCCTGGCTGCTGGGGGCGAGGGCTGTGGCAGAGCTGCTTTGTGCAAGGTTGGGGGTTCAGAGGTGTGCACTGGTCAGCAGACCCCACAGAGACAGACCTGCCCAGGCATGTGTTGGTTTGACTAGAAGACTGGTGGAGTAAACAGTCCATTTAAAGTACTGCTAGTTATGTTGCACAGATTTTTCATCAGGTCAATAATCTGAGTTTGTTTAAATTGGGAAGTTAACAATGTTACATAGACCATTATTAACTGCTTTCCTTTAAAAACAGTGACTTGTTTCCATGTCACACTGATGCATCACAGTAGTATAGAGCACAGAATGTATCAGATGTTGAAACAGAGTAAAAGTCATTCGGCACATGTTTCAGTCATAAAAGTCAGTCAACCAAAAATCACATATTTTCTATAATTTTTGTCGTTACAGATCCGCGTCATCCCTCTTCATGGTTTGGATGCAGAATGGCGCCCTTACCTGGCAGGAGAAGAGGAGCACAATGCCCACGACCCGGGTTACTGCACCTCCAAGACTGCTCCCCGATGGAGCAATTCGAGCCTGACAGAAATTCAGACCAAGATTCGAGCAAAGCTTCCTTCGCCTGATGCACCTCCCAATCTGACTTTCCTCGGAGACGATCCGGCTCATCCTGGCCTGTTCTCACGCATTGTTCGCGGGGAGGAGCAGCAGTGGCGGGTGTGGGAGGACGAAGGTCACGTGGCCATCCTCACACCTTTTCCCAACTCCCCTGGCTTTACCGTGCTTGTCCCACGGCGACCTTTGACTTCTGATATATTCAGACTAGAACAAAGGGACTATGAAGGACTAGTGCTGGCAACCCGGACAGTGTCACAGCTTCTTGAAAAAGGGTTGGGTGCCTGGGGAGTGGGGCTTATTTTTGAAGGTTTTGAGATTGACTATGCTCATACCAAGCTGATACCACTGTTTTCACCTTCATCAGAGGTGGAAGAGGACACCACTAAACCCTCATCTCCTCAGTTCTTTCCTACTTACCCTGGATATGTGACCTCAGAAGATGGACCTGAAGCCAGCCCTGAAAGCCTGAGGGAGATGTTCACCAAAATTACTCAAAAAATCTAAAAACTGAATGTTAAATACTCACGTATGTAAGGTCACGCAGAATTCACAGAGGTTTGTTAAATAATTGTTGCACTAGCAACATTGCAACTTCCTTGAGAGACTGATGCTTTATCATGTATAGCTTCACGCTGTCATTAAAGTGAATGATAAGATGTGTACGTTATGTCTTAGTGAAAGGGGTTTATAGCATCAGTTGCTATAGGAGATGAAAAGCAGCAATCATTCATTCAATAACTTCATTCAATTACTTTTGCTGCAGTTGAGCAACGCCGACAATATCACCAATATATAAAAACGTGTGAGGAAAAAAACTGAAGCAATAATCTACCTCGGTTGCAATTATTTAATTAAAGGTAAACATCAAAATCAAACACCACACACTAATCCTAAAACATCTCCAGGGAATTTAATGAAACGCTGAATATGTTATGAAACCTGTGATATATGTAAATGAAGCTTAGTCTAACAGAAATTATGTATTTCATGTATATAGTAAATCAGATGCCAGAAAGTGAGATGTCAGTTAAAGATAATTAAATGAATAAAATTGGGTTAAATATAAAACCAAAGAAAAGCACAAGATAAAAAAAGAGGTTATATAGATAGCATATAAACTACAACTAAAAGAAGAATCTCACATCTCAGAAAAGACAAATCTGTAAAAATGTGTTTTCAAATGAGATGCCATCACATCTGGACATCATGTGACTTATTACACAAACTCCACATGCAGCACCTGCCTGCAAACTCAATTTTTGTGATGTAGACCAGAGGCTCTATGCTGCAGCTCAGGTCCATAAATGAGAACGCACTGGTGGCGACTTCGCAGTTGAACGTCACAAATGAGTAGTGGGACGCGAAGGGCATGAGAGCCACCGGTGGCAGGTAGTTGGCGACAATGATGGCCAGGATGATCAGCACCATCTTTAACGCCTTCTTCTTCACCGGGTGCATCTCCTCCTTTCCCATCACAGAACGAGTGAGGACCCAGATGATGGAGATGTTGCAGAAGACCATGACTGCAAAGGCAAAGAGGATGACGCCACTGAAAATACCACTGACGCTCATGATACCCAGAATGCACTTGGCAAGGCCGTAAACCAGAATGACAGCCCAGACCACGACAGAAATGACAATGCGGATCACGTTGTGGATACTGGTGAACAGTACTGGGTGGACCACAGCCATGTAACGATCTAAACAGATACACACCTGAAAAAGCAGACCAGACGGAGGATTAAGATAAAGTATACTCTGCATTTTCAACTCTAGTAGTTTGGTTTGAGATTTATGATGGAGAGGAGCTTGTGTGTCCTATAGGGGATATCTGGAAGTACCTGGAAGTTGCTCACCGCCTTAGATTTTGTATGTTGCTTCCTGTTACTCTTTTTATCTTTTCTGTCCACTAACTCAAACCGGTCCGAGGCAGATACCGGCCCACCCTGATCCTGGTCCTGTTAAAGAGAGTTTTTCCTTTTCACTGTCGCCTAGTGCCTGCTCAGAGGGGATCATTGGGTTTTTCTATAATTCTCTATAAGTAAAATTGTTGCAGACAACTTGAAGTTGTATAAAGTGTTACTAACCAAAACCAAAACAATCACGGTATTGTCATTTATAAATGATACCCAGCTATACCAATGTTTTGGCAGGACTCAGGAGCTATGTCATTTAAAATGATGTTCTAAATGACAAAATATGTTTTTATTTTCCTACTGGTAGAAAGAGGACCTAAATTCACATGGACTGAATAAGTTTCGTGGCTGTAGCATGATGGGATTAGAAGAATCTGATACTGTTGCAATGACCGTTTTTGTTGCATGTCCCCACTTTACACTCAGTAACTAATAAAAACATTACTTACTTATATAAACTGAAATTAGTCCCTTATTATTACTTATATGGATAAAGAAAACAACTAAATAAAAAAATATATTCAGGCATAACATTATTAAACCATCAGCTGGACCTCTTCAAGATCCAGACCCAAATCCTGATTAGCTGCGTAAACGCCACAGTTTTGTCACAGCTACACGTCTTGTGCCTGTGTGTGCTATGTCTAATAGCCCATTAGATTTTAAAAAATCTGATGAAACATCTGAGTTTTTTTTTCCTGAAAAATGACACAAAGTTGAGCTTATGTTGGGAAAACCAATGAAAGTGTAAGTCTATCAAATACACTGGTTATTAATTATTATTATTATTTGCAAATTATTAATTATTTGCAAATTTACAAGTTTAACATGATGTAAGGTCGTAAGTGACATAAAATGAATAACTATAGTCAATGACACTTTTGTACATGAGTTTTGAGTCTCATGAGCAGAAAAACATTCATAATGAAGCCGAAAAACAAACTGATGTTAAAAAATAGATATCATGTAAATATCAAACACAAAGTGACAATTCTTATACTTTGCCTTCTATGTTTATCAGTTCTAGTGTACATTAAAAAAAAACAACTCACCAGAAACAGTGGTGCTAAGTCCTTGAGCCCATACGCAAACCTCTGAAAGTACCAAATGCCACTGTCACCAAGCAGCATTCGGTTCACCATGTCTACAGGTGTCATCAGGCAGAAGTAAGCATCCAGGATGGCCAGGTTGAAGATGAAGATGTCCGAGGTGGATGCATCACTCTTCTTAGTGGCGATCTGCCACATGACAAGGACGTTACAGGGTGTCCCCACTACAAGGTTAAACACCTTGACTCCAAAGTAGAAAATGAAACCATGAGGGACCGTAGCACACTCAGGGAGGAGGTACCACAGTGGAGGTCCACAGTAGCCACCGGCGGTGCAGTTCATGAGGACAGGTGGTGGGTGGGAATTGGTGATGCTCAAAGAGAAAGGAAACAAGGTATTAGTTTGGGCAGACACCATTTAATTTTTGTACATTTTGATAATAAGAGTCACACCTCCCAGAATGTATTATGAAAATCATACCAATAACTGTTCTTGTGATCTGAAAATAAGACTATGCAGGGAATTTAAGCATCATATAAACTGAACTTACCTTAACAAGGTTCACAGTGTCGTGCAGTCCTAGTTCTCTTTGCAAGCTGCAGAACTCTGCTGCATGTGGCGCCAGATCTTTAGGGTCAGGGGCTTAAGAAGACGCTCCTCAGAGACTAATGCCATGTTCGGATTGGATCAGACAAAAGACACCCAGCTTGCCTTCCAGAATGTGGTGTCATCCCCAAATTGTGATTGGGTGGTAATGCAAAAAGTTGCTGAGACCTTTTTAGTGATTGGACCGTTGAGCTTGTTCAAGTTAAGTCTCACTGCCGTACACTGATAAACACTTTTCAGTAAACAGGTGATGCAAGGTAAGCATAAATGAGAAATCTAATGCAAGGTCTTACTAATGTGTCCAGAGTGGTGAGTACCGAGAGAGAAAACACTGGCGGGAATAGAAGTTTTAAAATTCATGACAAGTAGCTGCTCACATAATCGAATTAAAATTTTACACATTATCAGCGTAAATTATTATTTTTGTTTGTGACTCTGGATGAGCCTGGTGAGGCTGTCAGGATTATTTTGTCAGATTTGTTTCTCAGATAGAAGGTGCAGTGAAACATGGTCTCAACATCAAACTTTAGACAGATTGTAATTTATAAATCAATTCACAATGCTGATCTTATATATGCAAACTCCAGATACAACTCAAACCTAATACACTTTTTTTAATCACAGAGGGAAATTACTTGCTTTGTTACAGGTGCTGTCTGCTGATATGCCACTGTTTATTTCTAATGTATGATTTTCTGATCCCTCAGCACTAACTGGTCTGGCGAAGGAGAAGCTTTTTATTTTACTCACTACGAGCCGAGAGAAGCAGAACACGGTCCGGTTTATGCAGTTTCCGAGGTTCAGCTCTCGTCAGCTCAGTTGATTTGGAATAATACCTGACTAAAAGATTTGCGTCATAATAATAATGATAATAGTAATAATAGCTTTATACTATGATGTTTGCAGATGACATTGTGATTTTTAGTGAGAGCAGGGAGCAGGTGGAGGAAAATCTAGAGAGGTGGAGGTCTGCTCTGGAAAACAGAGGAATGAAGCTTAGCCACAGCAAGACAGAATACATGTGTGTGACAGAGGGACCCAGGTGGAACAGTGAGGTTACAGGGAGCAGAGGTGAAGAAGGTGCAGGACTTTAAGTACTTAGGGTCAACGGTTCAGAGCAACGGAGAGTGTGGAAAAGAGGTGAAGAGGCGAGTGCAGGCAGGTTGGAACGGGTGGAGAAAAGTGTCAGGTGTGTTGTGTGATAAAAGAGTATCAGCGAGAATGAAAGGAAAGGTGTTCAAGACGGTGGTGAGACCAGAGATGTTGTTCGGCTTAGAGACAGTGACACTTAAAAAGAGACAGGAGTCAGAGCTGGAGGTAGCAGAGCTTAAGATGTTGAGGTTCTCTTTGGGAGGGACGAGGATGGACAGGATCAGGAATGAGGACATCAGAGGGACAGCTCATGTTAGATGTGTTGGAGATAAAGTCAGAGAGGACAGATTGAGGTGGTTTGGACATGTTGAGAGGAGAAACTGTGAATAGATCTGTAGAAAGATTTATGGATGTAGAGAGAGAGGACATGAAGTTAGTTGGTGTGAGAGAAGAGGATGCAGAGGACAGAGTTAGATGGAGGCACATGATTCACTGTGGAGACACCTGAAAGGAAACAGCCAAAAGGAAAAGAAGAAAGAAGAAGTAACAATAGCTTTATAATCGGCAATTATTTCCGTGCAAATTGACCCTTTTTGAATATGAGAAAATACTTTTTACTTATCAATAAAGAAAACTCCAACGTGCAGAACACGTTCCGATGCGGAGACCCCTGAATGGAAAAGCTGAAAGCCGTTGATGGGAGCAGAGGTGCTGCAGTTGAACAACACCGACAATATCACCAATATATAAAAATGTGTGAGGAAAAAAACTGAAGCAATAATCTACCTCGGTTGCAATTATTTAATTAAAGGTAAACATCAAAATCAAACTCCACACACTAATCCTAAAACATCTCCAGGGAATTTAATAAAATGCTGAATATGTTAGGAAACGTGATACATGTAAATGAAGCTTAGTCTAACAGAATTGATGTATTTGATGATGTAAATCAGATGCCAGAAAGTGAGATGTCAGTATCGTCAATATGTGACAAAAACATTTGAGGGTTTTTTTGGGAATATTTTTACAATTAGACATCAGTAACTATGGGGAAATCTACTGGTGTAATTAAATGGCATAATGTGCAGAATCCTCTTCTATCAACTCTTTTGCAACAATTTTAAAAGATGGGGTGGACTCACGATCGCTGCTACACATTAATAATAACAAAAATAATAAGTGCTTTATAAATAAAGCTCATATCAAACAAAGTACAAAGTGCTGTACATTAAAAGGAAAATAAGGATAATTCAATGAATAAAAACATCAGGTTATATAGATAGCATATAAATTTTAACTAGAAAAAGAATCTCACATCTCAGAAAAGACAAATCTATAAAAATGTGTTTTCAGACGAGATGCCTTCACACCTTGGCATCATGTGACTTATTACACAAACTCCACATGCAGCACCTGCCTGCAAACTCAATTTTCGTGATGTAGACCAGAGGCTCTATGCTGCAGCTCAGGTCCATAAATGAGAACGCACTGATGGCGACTTCGCAGTTGAACGTCACAAATGAGTAGTGGGACGCGAAGGGCATGAGGGCCACCGGTGGCAAGTAGTTGGTGACAATAATGGCCAGGATGATCAGCACCATCTTTAACGCCTTCTTCTTCACTGGGTGCATCTCCTCCTTTCCCATCACAGAACGAGTGAGGACCCAGATGATGGAGATGTTGCAGAAGACCATGACTGCAAAGGCAAAGAGGATGACACCACTGAAAATACCACTGACGCTCATGATACCCAGGATGCACTTGGCAAGGCCGTAAACCAGAATGACAGCCCAGACCACGACAGAAATGACAATGCGGATCACGTTGTGGATACTGGTGAACAGTACTGGGTGGACCACAGCCATGTAGCGATCTAAACAGATACACACCTGAAAAAGCAGACCAGACGGAGGATTAAGATAAAGTATACTCTGCATTTTCAACTCTAGTAGTTTGGTTTGAGCTTTATGATGGAGAGGAGCTTGTGTGTCCTATAGGGGATATCTGGAAGTACCTGGAAGTTGCTCACCGCCTTAGATTTTGTATGTTGCTTCCTGTTACTCTTTTTATCTTTTCTGTCCACTAACTCAAACCGGTCCGAGGCAGATACCGGCCCACCCTGATCCTGGTCCTGTTAAAGAGAGTTTTTCCTTTTCACTGTCGCCTAGTGCCTGCTCAGAGGGGATCATTGGGTTTTTTTCAGTTTTTTTTTCCATTTATAAATGATACCCAGCTTTACCAATGTTCTGGCAGGACACGGGAGCTATGTCATTTAAAATGATGTTCTAAATGATAAAATATGTTGGTTTTTTTTCCTACTGGTAGAAAGAGGACCTAAATTCACATGGACTGAATAAGTTTCATGGCTGCAGCACGATGGGATTAGAAGAATCTGATACTGTTGCAATGACTGTTTTTGTTTTATGTCCCCACTTTACACTCAGTAACTAATAAAAACATTACTTATTTACATAAACTGAAATTAGTCACTTTATTAGTTATATGGAGCATTTAATAAAATAAAGAAAGCAACTAAATAAAAAATTATATTCAGGCATAACATTATTAAACCATCACTTGAGGGGGTCAGCTGGACGTCTCGCGTAAACTCGAGAGTTTTGTCACAGCTACACGTCTTGTGCCTGTGTGCGCTATGTCTAATAGCCCAGTAGATTTTAATAAATCTGATGAAACATCTGAGGTTTTTTATTCCTGAAAAAAGACACAAAGCTGAGCTTATGTTGGGAAAACCAATGAAAGTGTAAGTCTATCAAATACACTGGTTATGTGTTTATTTGTAAATTTACAAGTTTGGCATGATGTAAGGTCGTAAGTTGTGAGTCTCAAAGGCAGAAAAACATTTATAATAGTGCAGCAAAACATACTGATGTTAAAAAAAATTATATGTAAATGTCAAACATGCAGGGGGAGTTCTTATACTTTGCCTTCTACAACGTTTATCAATTCTAGTGTACATGAAAAATAAGACATTAAAACTCACCAGAAACAGTGGTGCTAAGTCCTTGAGCCCATACGCAAATCTCTGAAAGTACCAAATGCCACTGTCACCAAGCAGCATTCGGTTCACCATGTCTACAGGTGTCATCAGGCAGAAGTAAGCATCCAGGATGGCCAGGTTGAAGATGAAGATGTCCGAGGTGGATGCATCACTCTTCTTAGTGGCGATCTGCCACATGACAAGGACGTTACAGGGTGTCCCCACTACAAGGTTAAACACCTTGACTCCAAAGTAGAAAATGAAACCATAAGGGACAAGAGCACACTCAGGGAACTGGTACCACAGTGGAGGTCCACAGTGGCCACCTGTGGTGCAGTTCATGAGGACAGTTGGTGGCTGAGAATTGGTGTCGCTGAAAGAGGAGGAAGGGTCACAGCTGGCCTTGTGATCGGAAAATAAGACTATGCAGGGAATTTAAGCATCATATAAACTGAACTTACCGTAACAAGGTTCACAGTGTCGTGCAGTCCTAGTTCTCTTCACCAGCTGCAGAACTCTGCTGCATGTCGCGCCAGATCTTTAGGGTCAGGGGCTTAAGAAGACGCTCCTCAGAGACTAATGCCATGTTCGGATTGGATCAGACAAAAGACACCCAGCTTGCCTTCCAGAATGTGGTGTCATCCCCAAATTGTGATTGGGTGGTAATGCAAAAAGTTGCTGAGACCTTTTTAGTGATTGGACCGTTGAGCTTGTTCAAGTTAAGTCTCACTGCCGTACACTGATAAACACTTTTCAGTAAACAGGTGATGCAAGGTAAGCATAAATGAGAAATCTAATGCAAGGTCTTACTAATGTGTCCAGAGTGGTGAGTACTGAGAGAGAAAACACTGGCGGGAATAGAAGTTTTAAAATTCATGACAAGTAGCTGCTCACATAATCGAATTAAAATTTTACACATTATCAGCGTAATTTATTATTTTTGTTTGTGACTCTGGATGAGCCTGGTGAGGCTGTCAGGATTATTTTTGTCAGATTTGTTTCTCAGATAGAAGGTGCAGTGAAACATGGTCTCAACATCAAACTTTAGACAGATTGTAATTTATAAATCAATTCACAATGCTGATCTTATATATGCAAACTCCAGATACAACTCAAACCTAATACACTTTTTTTAATCACAGAGGGAAATTACTTGCTTTGTTACATGTGCTCTCTGCCCCCCCACCCTTCCAAAAAAAGGAAAGAACCACACCCAGAAAACAACAATTTTGACATCTGTTAATGAAAAAAAGGAAGAGTAAAGATTAATAAATGGAGGTTTTCGATAAAAAACAGTGGCATGTAGTGCAATAAATGAATGACTGAATGAATGAATGACAAAATGGAAACTAGAAAAAGCATTTCCAAAAACTAAATGCACTGTGAAAGGATTTTCTGAGCAAAGCTGAAAAAAGCTGAAAGTTTTTGCTGAAAGAGCTGAAATGTTTGCTTTTGCTCAACGCTGAATCGAAACTAAACTAAAACTAAAAACTAAAACTAAAACATTTATTATAAAAATGTAAAATAAATTGAATAAAGTTAAAGATAAGCAGAATTGAAAGTAGAGTAGATGTGACATGAAATAGTATCATACAAATCCTGGAAAATGTAGACACGAAACGGCTGAGCGCTAAGTTTAAGTCAAACACGTGAAGAAAAGTAGAATTTATAAACCATTAGGACCATTTCCAAACTGAAAATGAGGGGCTTCTTTTAAGCAAACCCACCTCGCAGTGAGCAACGTGTGATTGTGGAGGAGCAGTGATCTGTTGTGCGGCGGGTGGTGTTTTATTTGAGGACCTGAAGCTGAACACAGAGAGGCTGACTGACTTCTGCCGCTTGCACCCCCTCCTCACTGCATGCTCCCGCTGCACCATTTGATCCCCATTTACATACACCCCACCCACCTTTATAGAGAAACAAATACTGAAACACACAAACATCTTTTCGATAGATTAAGTCCTGACACAAAAAAAAAAAAGATGTTCCAAAAACAACAAACCTTACAGCAAGTCCAGAAGCACCTGGAGCAGCTGCAGCTGCTGTACGTGTGTTCAGCTCCTCGGGTTGTTCATTGTACATAGAAATATCAGGCCCCAAAAGGGACACAGGGAAATAAAAACAGCAAAACTTTATTTCTGGATATATTTGTTTCTACATTTATTTATTTATTTACGTATACATACATCTTTTTATTTGCATATTTATTTCATTTTGTTTCTCTTCTTCTGGTATGATAATGAGGCAGTCAGTCCAATAGCCCTGCAAAGATTTTCATGTTTTTGAGAAACTTATTCATAAGAATTAATAGTTCGTCCTGATAATGTAAGTTGTTTGATAAACAACAACAAAAGCCATAAAGAAGAAAAAAAAAAATCATGACACAAAAAATTGAGCTCTGGTGCTTCCTGTTTCCACTGATCATCCTTGAGATGTTTCTGCAACTTGATTGGAGTCCACCTGTGGGAACTTCAGTTGATTGGACGTTATTTGGAAAAAGCACACACCTGTCTATACAAGGTCCCACAGTTAACAGTGGATGTCGGAGCAAGAACCAAGCCGTGAAATTCACTAAATTGTCTGTAGACCTTTGAGACAGAATTGTATGGAGACACAGATCTGGGGAGAGATACAGAAAAACGTCTGCAGCATTGAAGGTCTCAATGAGCAAAGCATCATCCATAAATGGGCAATCGAGAGAGAAAGACCTTAGTCAGGGAGGTGACCAAGAACCTGATGGTCACTCAGAAAGAGCTCAGTGTTTCTCTGTGGAGAGTGGAGAACCTTCCAGAAGATCACAGGACTTCACCAATCAGGCCTGTATGGTAGCGTGTCCAGACAGAAACCACTGCTCAGTAAAAGGCCTGAAGGACTCTCAGGGTTTCATGCATGTTTTTCAGTGTCAGGAACTGGGAGACTAGTCAGGACCGAGGGAAGGATGAATGCAGCAATGTGCAGGAACAAGTTCACATCCTTGATGTAAACCTGTTCCAGATTGCTCTGGACCTGTGAATGTCCTTGTGCGGCCCAGCCAGAGCCTAGACTCGAACCTGATTGAACATCTCTGGAGAGATGTGAAAATGGCTGTGCACCGACGCTCCCCATCCAACCTGATGGAGCTTGAGAGCTAGTTTCTATTTGAAACTCCATCTATTCATGGATAAAGTTGAGCTACTGTGTGTAACCACAAAGATACAGTGTAAATCTATGTACGTCTCCTCAGTGAAGTATCTCAACGTATCTAAATGCAGTCAGGAAGATACACAAGCAAAAAATGAACAAAGATGGATCAAGATAACGTAACACATATGATGGCTATGCGCAAGTAGGTTATCAAAAATCAGATCCCACAAGCTTGAAATAAATGTACAGTAATGTAAACTAGACCTCTAGGTAGTTTTTATATGTTACCTAATCAGCAATCAAACCTGTGCAGAACATATTTTAGAACTTTTCCATTACTTATTACAAGAAACAGTACGATTATTCCAGTAACTCTTTTTAAGATGGGGTTGAATTATGGTCGCAGGCCTAATTACACTTGAACATCATGCGGCTCATTACACAAACTCCATATGCAGCACCTGCCTGCAAACTCAAATTTTATGATGTAGACCAGAGGCTCTATGCTGCAGCTCAGGTCCATGATGGACCACACACTGACAGTGATCTCACAGTTTAACGTCACAAATGAGTAGTAGGAGACGAAGGGCATGAGAGCCACCGGTGGCAGGTAGTTGGCGACAATGATGGCCAGGATGATCAGCACCATCTTTAACGCCTTCTTCTTCACCGGGTGCATCTCCTCCTTTCCCATCACAGAACGAGTGAGGACCCAGATGATGGAGATGTTGCAGAAGACCATGACTGCGAAGGCAAAGAGGATGACGCCACTGAAGATGCCAGTGACTCCCATAAACCCCAGGATGCACTTGGCAAGGCCATAAGCCAAAATGAGAGCCCAGACCGCAACAGAAATGCCGATGCGCATCATGTTGTCGCGGATTCTGGTGAACAGTACTGGGTGGACCACAGCCATGTAGCGATCCAAACAGATGCACATCTGAAAGAGCAGACCAGAAGAAGGATTCGGTTTTAGTAGTTTGGTTTGGGATTGTGACTATGGAGAGTCACAAGTCATCAGCAGATACTTTCCACATACGTGACCGAAAAGCTCCACATAAGTACATGTGTGGTAAAATGGGGATCGTTGCATCATGTTTTGCATTTTGCAAAAATGTGGATGAAATTGTTGGCCACATTTTACACGTTATACTGTAGTTAGCATCTTTAATCTTGCGCTCAGTCCTAATCTATTTAATTGGGCATCAGAAGTCGCTTTGTTTTGTTATACAGACATATTCTCTAAAATCAAAAATTAAAAGTAAAGACTGGTTTTTATTTCCGTTTATTTTTCTTTGCCAGTTTAAAGATATTTCTGATTAAATTGAAAGTTCTTTTTTTTTTGTGGAAGGTACTAGGAATGATTCCTAAAATCCAGACGTCACGTAGCATTTTTGCTCCTCCAATTCCAGTTAGGCTGTTGGTTAAATGTTTAAAATGAGGGCTGCACCTAACACAAGCTAAACAGTTTTCACATTTTATTCTCCGACTTAAAAGTCATCAGTAAAAGTCACCCTGCTCATCCTTTTTTTAAATTTTAATGTGTCTCAAAAAGGATGGTCCATTTAGTCCACAGCTGTACTCTGGCACTATTTACACTGCAAATGTTTGCTTACAGGACAAACCATATGTCACCAATTGTTCTGGTATTGTTCTAATATTGCTTTTTTAAATATATTAAATCTGCATGTAGTAATTTTGTTGGGGTTTTTTGTATTAGTTTTTCTATGACCACTGAATATGAGGGCTCTCTGCAAACATAGCACCAATAATTAGGACTGGGTACTGAACTTCAATATTTTTATGACATCCACCTTATTGCTTCAGTGTAAGTATTAAAAAAGGCCTTGTCCTTCATTAATTAATACCTATAAAGTAAATCTTGTGAGCTCTCTGACCTGCTTTTCCACTGAAAATATTTATATTTTACCGCATTTTGTGGCACTTTTATTTATTGGTATTATGTTAGCAGATAACAGATAATAAGTTGCGGTACAACGGGAATTTCCTAGTGTTGAAAAACGGCCTGAAAATTCACAATTCGTAGTGTCGTAGTGTATTTTTCCTTTTGTTAAAATTGAACATATGAAATTGATATTGAAGAAACAATTATTCAGGAACTAGTGTCAAAACTTGAATTCCAATGGCAAAACTGATCATGAGTGACTCATATAAGATTTGATATAACAATGATTTAAATGATAAAGATTTGTTCTTTTGTCCAACTGGTGGAAAGAGCAGCGAAAAGTTTCATAGCTGTAGCACATACTGTATCTGGTTAGAAGAATTTGACACTGGTGCAATGGCTCTTTGTTGCAGCTCTCCCCACTTTACAACAAACTGATAATATGTACTAGACCCAATTATTTGTTTTGTCAATTATATTAATAGGCCTATATAAGTAATTTTTGAATAAATGTGATTCACATTTTATTAAATGTTTTAATGTGTACAAAGTGGAAATAGGACTACGATTTTTGTTCGTGTTTGACCACATTTGATGGCAACTAATTATTCTCAGGTCTGTCAGAGTCAGGTCCGGCTGTCTGAGTGTCCTACTTACAATTACAAAATTGGTTTTGGTGTAAGGACTTAAGTGACATAATATGAATAAGTACTGTAAATGAAACTCATGTACAAAGTTGCGAGTCTCAAAGGCAGAAAAACATTTATAATAGTGCAGCGAAACATACTGATGTTAAAAAAATTGATATGTAAATAGCAAACATGCCGGGTGCAGTTCCTATACTTTGCATTCAACAACGTTTATCAATTCTAGTGTACATGAAAAATAAGAAATTAAAACTCACCAGAAAGAGTGGTGCTAAGTCCTTGAGCCCGTATCCAAACCTCTGAAAGTACCAAATGCCACTGTCACCGAGCAATGTTCGGTTCACTATGTCTACGGGTGTCATCAGGCAGAAGTAAGCATCCAGGATGGCCAGGTTGAAGATGAAGATGTCCGAGGTGGATGCATCACTCTTCTTAGTGGCGATCTTCCACATGACAAGGACGTTACAGGGTGTCCCCACTACAAGGTTCAACACCTTGACTCCAAAGTAGAAAATGAAACCATAAGGGACCGTGGCACTCTCAGGGAACTCGTACCACAGTGGAGGTCCACAGTAGTGAGCGGTGGTGCAGTTCATCAGTACAGTTGTTGGGTAGGAAGTCCTGAAGCTGGAAGAAGAGACTGGAAAACTGTAAAAAAAAAAAAAGGACCTAAATCATTAGTTTGTACAGACCATTTAATTTTGAGTACTTTTACCCATAAGTATCAGCCACATCTCCCAGAATTTCTTATCAAAGTAATGCAAGTAATTTTTTTCTTTTTATGTGATCTGGAAATAAGAGTGAACTTACCGTAACAAGGTTTCCTGCAGTTCTAGTCCTCTTCGCCAGTTGCAGAACTCTGCTGCATGTGTCACCAGATCTTCAGAATCAAGAGCTTAAGAACATCCTCCTCAGAGACTAATGCCATGTTTGGATTGGACCAGACAGGGGAATCCTAGCTAGCCTCCCTCATTGTGGATGAGTAGCCCCAAATTGTGATTGGGTGGCAATGCAACAAGTTGCTAAGACCTTTCGGTGATTGGACAGTTGAGCTTTGTTCAAAGTCAAGTCTCACTGACGTACACCGATAAACACTTTTCAGTAAACAGGTGATGCAAGTAAGCATAAATGAGAAATCTAATGCAAGATCTTACTAATGTGTCCAGACAGTTAGATGTTGAAATAGGAAAGAATGGTGGGAACAGTTTGCAACAATCGTGACAAACACCTACTCACATAAATTGAAGAGGCTCATTAAAATATCAAGTCGTTAGACATTATCAGTGCTCTTCTCATGGGGAGTACAAGTGTAGTGTTGAAATGTTTTTTTGTGGACAAGCCTGATGAGGCTGTCGGTGTTATTTTCTCAGATACTGGTGCAGTAAAAGTTGCCATCAAAATGCAAATGGAGAATCCAGTGAATCAGAAAGTGTTTCATTTTTTAAATTTATAATTTTAGAAAATGAAAAGTTGAAAAGGTCGTCCAACTTTATGAATTTGCAATACAAATCGATGGAATATCATAGTATATTTGTTACATTTATTCATAAATGTAGTTGCACGAATGCGAACATATACCATGGAAAAAAGACTCGATATTCGGTAAACAAGTGGAACATGAGCAAATGTCATGTCACATATTTGAGAAATGGGGAAACAAATATAAATGTACATCTGCAATTTGTAACTTTCTTCTTGCCCAATCTACTATAGTTGGAGTCACACTTGTGTGAAAGTCAATGATCTGATGTGAATTCTAATATTTTTTATTTTTTTCTTATTTTTTTATTTACCAAGGGGAATAAGTTGAACAGCATCGGAAGCCATTTGTGACTCAAGAAACCTGATGTAATAATTCGCAATGAAAGCGTAACTCATCTGTCTCCAGCTGTGGTAATTGTGCCGTTAAGAGCATAAAACCACTCCATAATACAGGTGTTAATAATGATGAATCCAATTTTAATCAGAATGTAATTAACACATCAGGTAACAATACTGATTAGATGTGTGTAAGTGTGATGGCCGCAGCCTGAATTTGTTTGGTATTCAATGACCTTGTATTTGACCTTAAGCTTATTTTATTGTCACTACTAAGTTTAAGCTGTCATAATCAGAAAGCACCACATTTGATTCCAGTCTCAGGCTTATTTGTTTGACATACATAATTGGTCCATTGGCACATTTGATTCATTTTGTATTGT
This sequence comes from Channa argus, assembly GCF_033026475.1. NCBI lineage: Eukaryota > Metazoa > Chordata > Actinopteri > Anabantiformes > Channidae > Channa > Channa argus. The sequence goes on from NC_090199.1 coordinate 6,227,860, forward strand.
CAATAGTAGTTTAGGTTGTATTCATTTAAATTCTGTTTTTATTTTTCTTTGATTGACTGTTCTGTTGGTCCGAGGGTGTTGGCCATCCAAACAAAAGATTACATTAAAGTTCCCCCGCTGCCTTATGTAGGTTCTACTAGGCCTTGACTTTACCAAGTGCCCCGTTTGGATGCAAGGAGGGAATAATGTGGGGAAAGTGTTTCTTTAGCTGTGATAGGCCATTTAAAACCTTATCTACATTACAGTTACAATTTCTTGTTATTGATTTACATAGTTAAAAATATGACAGTGTTGGTAAACTGTCTAGTGTGTGTTTAGAATTTGTTCAGTTATCGTAGTGTCTAACCCTTGTGTCTCGTATGGTTTGGCCAGCCAGTATATATGGTTGAGGATTAGTCCCCCACCAACACCACCACCACCACCAAGTGGCAGCCTGTTGCAGCAGATCTCGTCTGGGTTGAAAGCATTCGACTTTCTCTCATTTGTTTGAAATTTTTCCAGTGTTTTTCTTCCAAGGGTGTGTGAGCATGAAGGAATTTTGGCCGTGGCTTCAGTCGGATTTCAGCTGATTTCAGCGAGCAGATAGGAGAAAGGAGAGCGGTAAGAGAAGGGAGGAGGGCTGGCAGTTTATGCGAATAATAGTTCACTGTTATTGAGCTGTTAGCCATTAGCATGAGACCGTACTATTCGCTGGGGGAATTCTCGCACATTACCACGATAACTAGTATTTCTCCCTCAGCTGACCGTGAAGCGGCTTGTGATGTTCTGCATTTCATTGTTAATAAAGTGCAGACCAAGAGTCCGGATGCCCTCTGCATCATCTTTGGAGGTGAAAGAAAGGAGGATGGCAGCCAAGCTATCATCCTTGTGGGAGAACGAATCCCACCCCATGTATGACACAGTGACATCTGAGAAGCTCCTTCAGTGACAGACTGTTACATCCTAAGGAAAAACATCGTAGGTCTTTTCTTCCTGCTGCTGTTCACTGCTCCCAGTGAACCAACGTACATCCCCTAATTGTAACACTGAGAGATAACATCAACCCTTGTGCAATTGACCTTAGATTAAAAAGACTGAAGCCAGGAGAGAGCTGTACAAGGGAAGCTAAGTTAGAGAGTGAGGAGAGAGGGATCTGGTGGGATTCAGTGTTAAATGGTGCAGATACATCAAGTAGGATTAATACAGAACTCTGAGCCACAGAGTTTGCAGCCCAAAGGTATTAAATGAGCATCAGGGGTTCCATCCATTTCTGTGGTGTGACCTCTCTTGAAGCCAGACCGGTTGACATAAATGGATTTTGTCTGAGAAAGAAATTTGGAGATTTGACAGGTCTGTGATTCTCCACATGGGAGTGGTAGAGAGTAAGTTTCATAAGCAGTGGGGTAATTCCTTCCTGTTTAATTGAGGTGGGGAAGGTGCCTACGAGTCAGAAGTGTTCTCACGCCAATTCGCTCGCTTTAAATCCTTCTGACAATTTGAGACAGAGCAGCAGGCTCCACACAGGCTCACACACTTATTTTGTGCTAGATAACATCTCCCGAGCACCTCGCTCAGATATTTGCATTCTCAAACTGCCTCTGGCTAAAGTAAAGATCAAGTTTCCACTGCATGTGTTACATTAAAAACTCAAATTACATTTTGAAAAGGTTGAAAAAAGAAACTGTATTTGTGTAACTATCCTATTAAAATAAAGTTTAAAGAAAAATTAATGCTCCTCTCAAAATGTTATGGTGGTTGCAGGCACATCAAGCTCTAAAGAATATAGACTTGTTGAAACTAAGCATCCTACTGACTGGCTTCTGAATCGTCAGTCCCATGAGAGCTTTTTTTTTTTTTTTTCTTCAGACATAATCTTATGTCCTGAAAGATTGTGATCCGCATGTTTGTGCATGTTTTACAGCTTGTGTCCAATGATAAGTCATAATTTATTTTTTTTTTATTAAAGTACAGCATGACTACGTTAGAAAGTGTAGGTGTGTCCAGCGAGTTCTTCTCTCTACAATCATTTACACCCAAGAGTTCTGTTGCCACTTTTTTTTTTTTTTTTACTTTTTAAATTAAATACTGTACTAAGGCGAGTTATCCAAAAGATGGCAGCAGCAGACCACAAAGGAAAGCATTTTGATGTGCCAGAAAGCTGGAGGCATTTTTTTTTGTCCTTGACATCCCAATTTTCTTTGTAAGAACAGAATATGTGGTTGATTTTGCATCAAATTCCAAATACCGATTCTAGAAAAATATGCTTGAATTTTGTCGTCAGTTTATGTAACTGTATCATGTAATATAAATAGATGATAATTACATGCCTCCTGCACGCTGAACCGCCAAATTCCTCGCGGTAAACCAACAACTCGTCCTTGAGGTCCTTCTACAGTTTTATGCATTTTGGACCTTATACAGTATCATGGAATCCAATCTTTGAACTCAAAGAGGTTCCAGAGAATGTAATTTTAATTAAAAAAAAAATACAGAGTAGGACGAAAAGATAATTTCACAAATTTTGCAGTTTCCTCGCAATATAGTGGGTGAGTAGATATAAAGAATTTTAATAAACAGTCACTTTTATTTTTTGCTACAATTTAGATTGCCCAAGTAAAAAAGGAACAAGAACAAAAACCTCCATGAACTATGCGCTAGATGATGTGCTGGCTAGTCAGTGGCTCAAGTAGTGCAAAGTGGTCGAGAGAAAATGTCACAGAAGTACACAGAAGATGTAGACATTAGTTCATTTTAATCCCATTCGTGTTCATTTGAGACTGAATTTAACCATAAAAAAGGGACGATTTCAACTTCAAGTTCTAAATGGGAAGAGTTTATATAATGAGGGTCCTCAACAAATCATTAAGCTTTTTTCTCACCACTGAATCCACTGAAAAACTCTGCATCCAACCTGAGAAAGTCATAAATATACAAAAGTTGAATTTAAGAGTTAAACAGCTGAGCTTCCTTTTTGCTTATAAACGTGGCCTTTTGTTTCAAATAAATATGAAACAAGTTTAAACATATTTGTCCACGTTGTGGACCTGCACATACTGTAGCTAACATTCTCTGTCAACTAGGAAGTAAGTAGATCTACAGCTGGACTCACGACTTCATATTAAAAGCGTGGTGCTGAAAATTATATTTCAAAATAAACTCATTGCTCTTTAACAAACTTCATGCTGCCCTAGGTGACAAAAAGTAGCAAACTACACTCAAAGTACATTTGAAATAAGTTACTTTAAATTTTATGGTTCTAGTTTGGGTAGAACTTATACATAAATGTCATTAAACTTCCTTCTGACTGCCCTACATTAAAATATCTCTCTACTTCTAGCTAAAAAGTGCCTCCAGATGACATCACTTGGAAGAACCTTCAGTTCAGATTATGTCATCTCGTTGCTCATACTATGATGTTTGTAACCTGCTTTTCCAGAGCTCCTCCAGATGACATCATCTGAACTCCTAATGATGAAAAACTCCTCCAGGTGATGTCATCTGGAGGATTTATTAACCTAGAAGCACAAGAGCATTTTAACATAAGCTCAAGTTTAGATATGTACTCAAAGTGCTTAACACTGTTGCTCATTCACACTCACACCAGCTGCTGAGTTGGGGTTCACTTTGATATGTGACTGGAGGAGCCGGGGATCAAACCAACAACTGCAAGATTGGTGGACAACCGCTCCACCGTCCTGCGCCAAAGTCGCCCCATTTACACATTTAATGCACATTTACACCCTAACCTAAAGGCATAGAAGCAAGCAATTGGTGAAGTCACACTTTAAGCAAGACTAGGTGTTAATGACGAGGAGAGACATTCTATCTCAGAGGAAACCCTTGACCCTAGATAGAAGAAACAGACAAAACACTGGGCACTGGCAAGGCCAGCAGCCGCACACTGCGAACACACAGGTCAGAAGCCAGGAATACTGGCATAAAGGTATAGACAACGTGAAAGCTGACGACATGCTGTGTTGTTGTGAGGATCCCCTTACCTTTCGGTTAGTGAGTTGGAGGCTGTGTTCGGACTTTTTGTGGTGATTCCGAAAAAGCATTGCTGTGGGAGGCCATTGCGGCTGCCATAACGTAGGTCACTGGAGCTTTTACCTGGTGAGTACGACTGTATGGGGGCCCGGTGGCTCGATGGGTAGAGCATCGGGTTGGGATGCAGAAAGCAACAGGATCGAATCGCACCCCAACAGGTGTGGCCCTGCCTAGCCATCAAGGTTGCAAGGGTACCTAGGTAACCTTGCAAAATGGGAGTGTTGCTGCAGGAAGGGCATCCGGCATAAAAAAAAAAAACCCTATGCCAAATCAACGTGCGGAAGACGATCCTGGTGAGTACAGCTGTACAACAATATGCCTTTTGAATAATTCAATTCAACTTTATTTATATAGCGCCAGTTCACAACAAAGTCATCACAGGGCACTTTACAGAATAAAGTCAAGATTATAAAGATGTATAGAGATGTTTAGAGACATCCAATAATAAGATCTTGCACCAACCACCTATCAAACTGTGTGTTTGTTTTTCCAAATACTGTTTCTGGCTATTGCATTTCAATATATCCAGGTGGGCTATCCAAACAAAATATTTGTATGTAACCCAAATAAGACCACACATCTCAAAAGACGGCATTGGCATCCTGCAACAGTTTTTGTAGGAGAGGAGCTTGATACAAAGAGAGTAGCACCTAGGAGAAGAATCCGAGACAATGCCTACGATCTACATTACTGTATCTTCAAGAGCAGCCCCAGATAGAGCAATTCTAGCCTGAATAAAATCCCAACCAAGATTAAAGCTCCCTTTACCTGACACCCCTTCCAATCTGAATTTCCTCTGGGATGATCCACCTCAGGGCAGCACGGTGGTGGAGTGGTTAGTGTTGCCGCCTCACAGCTAGAAGGTCCCAGGTGTGAATCCCAGGCTGGTTGTGGCCTTTCTGTGTGGAGCTTGCATAGGTTCTTTTCCACACCCTTCTTTTCTCAACTTCCTCTGTCTTTACTTTGCTGGTCCCACGGCAGCTTTTTGTGATCAGATTTGAACAGGGGGACTATAAAGTATTGCTGCTGGGGACCTAGAAGGTGTTGAAGCCTTTTGAAGAAAGGTTGGGTGAACAAACAAATCACCGCACATTATTAAACTGAATAATCTTTAAGTTACACAAAGGGGCTGAAACAAATGCGAGACATTTTAGATGAATAATATTTTCAATAAAAGATGCAAATATTCAATCATAGGTAACTTTATTTAAGTATTTCAGCCATAGTATAATAACAAAAACAGACATAAAATCAAACATTGAGCATATCAGGGGAAACAATGTAAAGAAATAATCTACCATGGTTAAAATTATATACATTTACTCTTGGAATTCACACTTTACCCAGCATTCTCATCTACCTTTCTTCTAGTTACTGATTCCCTCTGATTCCAGCAATGACTCCGGGCATGTCCTGTGAGTTGGCTTTACGAATGAATTGTTGAGAATTAAAAAAAAAAAACTGCATAACGAATATGTATTGCATGTCTTTTCTTATTACTATGCCTCTAAATCAGATACACAAATACAGTTTGGCTGAATTACAATATGCTGTGATATAAAATATGTTTCAAAGAAGCTTAAGCGAACTACAACAAACTACACTCTGCTAAGCTATTTTATTTTCAGCTGGGTTATTCATCGGACTAAATTTTCAACATTCGGGTTCATCTATCCATCTATTTTTTATTCAGCACAGATGACTAGTTGAGAAACATACATTTCTGTAGGATTTTTGGGAAGATTAGTACAATTAGCCATCATCAACTTTTAAGAAATCCAATGCTGTAATGAATTGTGCAGAAACCTCCTCTGCTAACTCAAAACAATTTTACAACATGAGGTGGTTTAATGATTGATGTCTTGATTACACCTGGACATCATGTGACTTATTACACAAACTCCACATGCAGCACCTGCCTGCAAACTCCATTTTTGTGATGTAGACCAGAGGCTCTATGCTGCAGCTCAGGTCCATAAATGAATACGCACTGATGGTGATTTCGCAGTTGAACGTCACAAATGAGTAGTGGGACGCGAAGGGCATGAGGGCCACCGGTGGCAAGTAGTTGGTGACAATAATGGCCAGAATGATAAGCACCATCTTTAAGGCCCTTTTCTTAACAGGGTGCATCTCCTCCTTACCCATCACAGAACGACTAAGAACCCAGATGATGGAGATGTTGCAGAAGACCATGACTGCAAAGGCAAAGAGGATGACACCACTGAAGATATCATTCACCTTCATGACTCCCAGGATGCACATGGCAAAGCCATAAGCCAAAATGAGACCCCAGACCACTATGGAAATGCCAATGCGGATCATGTTGTCACGGATAGTGGTGAACAATACAGGGTGGACCACAGCCATGTAGCGATCCAGACAGATACACACCTGAAAGAGCAGACCAGAAGAAGGATCCTGATACACAATACTTTGATGCCTTTTAAGTTAAATTAGATCGGCATGAGATTGCGACCGAAGATCAAAAATTACTTGACCTAACGATTTTTTCCAGATACATGCCAGAAACTCTCACTGAATTTGACTTTCTGAATCAGTTGGTAATGCAGTAGTCCACGGATCACAGGGTCAGTGGTTCAATCCACAGTCCCGGCTAATGTCGAAGTATCTCTGGGCAAGACACTAAACCCCAAACAGCCCTCTCCCATCCCGGGCTGTGCAGTGCCGGTCCAAGCCCATTAGAAATTGGGGAGGGCTGCGTCAGGAAGGGCACCCGGTGTAAAAGCTGCCAAATCAACATGGGGACAATGATCCGCTGTGGAGACCCTGAACTCACGGGATAAGCCGAAAGGACAACAACAACAACAACCGACATTGAGTTCCTAAGGACACTGGGATTCCTAAGATAGTCCAAATGGAGTAATGTGAAATTAATAGTTCTCTAAAATAATCAGAAAATAAATGTAAAAAAAAAGAATGAAATAAATTTGAGTTTGCTTTTTTGAAAAGAGAAAAAAAAAAAACTCAAAAGAAAATAACCAGGCAAGATTTTTTGAAAGAGATCATAGATAATTGAAACATAGTGATACTTCAAACTCTTTCCAGTAATTTATATCACAACTTGTAATCAGTCATTTTGCCCATTTAAATGGAAGAAAAGTAAATCTTTTTGTTGTTTGCAACTGAACACACACCCCAGGACAGTTGCAACATCCATGCGTTAAATGACATAACTTGTTAAGTTTGTATGTATAAAGGGTTTGAACAAAACAGCATTAATATTTATTTGTATTCATAAGGTTCCAATGATTATATTAAACAGTTTTGACGGAAATTTGTAATACATATCAGTGTTGCCATACTTACATATATCACAATATATTTACTTGTTACCTATGTATCATGATACATATCGTATCACCATTGAAAGTATTTATTGTATTGAAAGTATTTGAGAACAGAATGGAAGAAGAACAGAAGTATAAACTGTATCATCAACAAAAATTCGCAGCAGTCTAGAAAAACAACTCACCAGAAAGAGTGGTGCTAAGTCCTTGAGCCCATACGCAAACCTCTGAAAGTACCAAATGCCACTGTCACCAAGCAGCATTCGGTTCACCATGTCTACGGGTGTCATCAGGCAGAAATAAGCATCCAGGATGGCCAGGTTGAAGATGAAGATGTCACAGGTGGATGCATCACTCTTCTTAGTGGCGATCTTCCACATGACAAGGACGTTACAGGGTGTCCCGACCGCCAGGTTCAACACCTTAACCCCAAAGTAGAAAACGAAACCATAAGGGACAAGGGCACACTCAGGGAACTGGTACCATATTGGAGGTCCACAGTGGTCACCAGTGGTGCAATTCATGAGGACAGTGGCTGGGGAGCAAGTGCTGGTGCTGGAAGACGAGGATGGAATGCTAAGAAGGGAAGAAAAGCAAATCATTAATTTGTGTGTTTACATTTTATTTTTGAACATTTTGACCTATAATGAGCCCACCAACGATTATGTCTCTACTTGTAATCTACAAATAAGACTATGAGATGGAACTAGGCATCGTAACAACTGAACTTACCGTAACAAGGTTCACAGTGTCGTGCAGCCCTAGTTCTCTTCACCAGTTGCAGAACTCTGCTGCATGTGGCACCAGATCTTCAGGGTCCGGGGCTTAAGAACACGCTCCTCAGAGACTAATGACATGTTTGGATTGGACCAGTCAGAGGAACCCTAGCTTGCCTTTCCCAATGTGGTGTCAGCCCCGAAATGTGATTGGGTATTAATGCAAAAAGTTCCCGAGACGTTTTTCGTGATTGGACAATTTGGATACATACAAAGCAGCTTGTTTATGTTGAGTCTCACTGACGTACACTGATGTACACTTTTCAGTAAACAGGTGATGCAAGCTAAGCATAAATGAGAAATCTAATGCAAGATCTTACTAATGTGTCCAGACTGGTAAGTAGGTAAAAAGAAAACAGTTACAATAGAAGCTTGCAAGTTACGACAAACCCCCCTACTTAACATGATTGAAAATTTTCATTATAAAATAAAGATTTACACAACAACGACAGTACTAGTCTGGCCTGTAAATCTTTTCCTTTCTCAGAGGGTGGTGGAGCGAAACAAGCTACCGAGATGAAAACGGAAGCGCTTGTGTAATGTGGAGCTAAAGCAATTAAGTCAGAAAGTCAAAAGATTGTTTTTTTAAAATAATTTATTTTAAAATCGCGTCTTTTGCAAGTTGTCCAACGCCAAATCCATAATAAATTCATTTAACGTAAACCTTTATTTATAAATGATTTTTCCACATGATAAGAACAGTATATGAAATTGATGTCATATCTGATCCTGTTACCAGATATTTAAGAAATGGGAAAACATATGTCAATGTTGTGTTAATCTGTAATATGTATATTGCCGAAGAACGACATCTGGTGGTCGCAGCACCGTAAAGATGCAAAAGCAAGCGAAACTATTCAGCTCAGTAATCACACAATGGTGGAACAACCGACCCAACCTCAGCAACGTCACTCCCAATATTCAAAACCAGAAGTCTTCAGCACCTCCGTATGAACTTAAATCTATAGAAAATAAACTAAGAACTACCTTTATGCTCTTTCTTGCACTTCTCATCTCATCTTTTAAATAGTAAATGTTCTGCACTAAAGCGCTTTACACTGCTTCTCTAGACCCATCCGCACTTACAATCACACACCAGTGGGGGAGCTGCTGTGCAGCTGGTCAACACTCACCGGGAGAAATGAAGCAACTCAGTTGGGGTTCAGTGTCTTGCTCAAGGACACTTCGATATGAGACTGGAGGAGCCGGGGATCGAACCAACAGCTGCGGGACTGGTGGACAACCACGTGACTTTGATTTTGATTTTTGCTTGCCTAAATGTACATATGTAGCTCCTTGCTACACTTTAAAAACTTCAACAACAAATTATGCAAACTAAGGTGAAAAAAAACAATATGCTCTTTGCATAACTAAGGCAACTGCATTAACAGAAATGTTGACTCCACTGTCTCATCCCACATTTCTGCTTAAATGAGAGAGAGTCTGAAGCAGTTGCTGCTTTGATGCTGGGTGAATCACATGACGGATTCAAACCAGCCAATACAGTGGCATGTGAACGAGCGTTTTCAAAGGCTGGAGAAGTTGTCAGCAAGAAAAGAAATCAGCTCAGTCCATAAACAATGAAAAAAAAAATTCCTTCTCAATACAACTCTTTGAACCCTCATCCCCTAAATAATCAGGCCTTTCCCTAGTAACACGAACGCACCCTGCCATCCAAGCACACCTTCTTCCAGCTACTACACTACATTCATTTATAGAATTAACTGACCAGTTAATCGACCTCCACACAAAAGTATTTACATCATTAACACAAACCCTAGTTACACTTGTGATATAATTATTAAGACATCGTTTTGCTGTGTCCTAGTTGAACTGGTTCAATGCTGGTTCTTGTTTAGCACATCACTAGCTCCTGCCTGCTGTGCTCTGCTAACAAACAGCATCTGGTATCATGCCCCTGTCTAGTGCATCATACAAGAACAATTAAGAAAACCGCATACCTTTCAAACCAAGGTCAAGATTCCAAGTTTACTATTAAGTACATCATTTATTACTGCAACTAAAGGAACATGATACAAAAGTGTAGCACTATAACTCAACTCAACTATAACCAAACAAACATTCACTACTATGGAAAAACGTGAGAAATCAGTAGAAAGTATAAATAAATACAAAAATATCCACTAAATCAAATGACATGAATCCAATAATCACTAAAATGTTCAAGAGTGTTTGGAGGCCAAAAACAGAGTACAGGTACCGCTACCAGAGAAGTTGGTCTAGCTGATGGGAACCAGACTTTTGAAACTTAATGAAGTGTACGATGGACCAATCAGCTCTCTGCACTGCCCCCCAATCCAGCCAATCAGACAGGGCACCTACAACTTAGACACGCAGAGCCGCAAAAACAAAATATTCCAAAAACTGTTTTGCCACTTCCAATGCAAAGTAGCTCCAGACAATGTTAGGAGGATTCAGCCTTTTTAACTTTAATGTTTAAATGGTTTCTGAAAAAAAGCATATCCCAAATGACTAAACGTAAAGGTGTCCTGATCAACTGTTCCTATTTATTTTGCCGATTCACATGTAATAACAATGATTTGGCAGCAGATGTCACCATTTTTTAAACTGCGTCAAATGCTTCCAAACACTAAACCATTTTCAACACACTGGCTTCACATGGATTTAGTATTTAGGAAAGCTTGTATTTTTCTTCAGGGTAGCAAGGATGACAAAGTTGAACCACATGAAGAGAATTGAAAAAAGGCAGATTATAGGCATGTTCCTGGAATATATTCATTAAAAAGCTGTAGAGTCCATGGCACATATGAGGAAAACCAGTGAGGAGCGAAGAATGAGGGTAGTTTAAATAGTGGAAGGGCTGATGAATAAAATGAGAACCAGGTATGGGAAGGCGGGGCTAAGTGAACAGAGGGAAAGAAAAACAAACCACCTGGAGGTAGGAGAAGGTAATTGAGTGTGTGTGTGTGTGTGTGTTTGTTGCGGGGGGTTAGGTCTTAATGAGGTGGGTGGAAACAGCTAAATGTGGTTGGCAGATAACGAGGAGAGAGAGAGAGAGAGTCAGGTGGTAGCAGCTGGTAGAGTCGATGTAGCAGAAAACAGGCCATGAGTGTGTGTGTGTGTGAGAGAGTAGACTGAGGATGTGTATAGTAATATGCAGAACACATCAGGAGGCAGAGGAGGTCAAAGAACAACAACCTTCTTTCTAACAATGCTTTGATTGCTCTTATCGGTCACAATAACTCCACCTCCAGCCGCTGACAAAAGCAGTTCTTGGTTCTAGGTGAGCATCAGAAACTCCTAATGATGAAAAAGTCCTCAGGGTGATGTCATCTGGAGGAGTTTTTCAGCTGGAGTTGGAAAAATACTTTACCATAGGCTCATCAGAGGGAAGTTTAACACTCTGGAGTCTATGAAATATCTGGAAGTTTTTGAATAAATTTGAATTTTGATTTCATCTTTATATTTCACCTTAAATCTGTTTACCATGGCAATAGTTGGGGTCATTTTTTTCATTTTGACATCTTGTAACAACCCACTGATCTAAAACCAAAAAAAAGTGCTTTTCCTGAGTTTCATGCCAGCAGATTTACAACAGAGGGCTTTGGGTTTGAGCAATAAATAAATAAATAAATAAATAAACAAGGCGGGAATATTCTAAGCATCACTAGATGCTTCCTAATTTGCACAACTGAACACACGAACCATTTATCATAACTCTGATTTTACTTGGCCTATTAACAGTATGAAAACTCATTCAATTGATATAGTTATTTCATTATTTATTTATTTATTTGATATTGAATGCTTCAGAGTTGCATGGAAGCTTTAAAGTGTGTTGGGTGGAGAGGTGGCAGGTGTAACAGTGTTTGTTTGTTTTTTTTATCACAAATACTCACGTAAATACCTCCATTGTTTATATCACTACATAACTTATTATTAATTATATGTAATAATTAAATCCTACTTTTTCCTGCATTTGGAGTAGTCGATTGGTTTTACATGCCACACTCCAAATGACTAGAAACTACCAACATTTTAAATTTTGTATGGACAAAAAATTATTGAACAGTTTTGAACATAAACGTTTACATTGTTGTTTACATGTTGGTGTTACCTGTAGCCTCCACATCCCTGTCTCTCCTGCCTCTGCAAGGGGCCCGTGTCTACTGCAGTTTTTATGAACACGCGTGGCTGTGGAAACTTTTCAATTCTGATCATACGCATCTGTTGGTTTGAATTATTTTAATGATAGTATTTGAAGTCCAAGTGTACTTGTTGTGTATTTATCTAAGTCGGACTGGTGCACACAGACAACTGTCTCTGTTCAGGCTAGTTGACTTCTTCCAGGTGGACAGCACGTGCTGCAGTAGTGGTGAAGCTTGCAATTACATTTTTTTTGGACCATTTTCTAATAACATTTGAATTTACAATAATGGACTATAAAGCAGTTAGGAAAATTGCACTATAGCAGATATTCAAGTGAAAAAGCTGTAAATAAATTTGAATCCCTGTCCCTGTCATAATTGTTTACTTTTAAACTCAGACAAAACCTGCAGTCATAGTATTTGGGACAAAAAATCTCAGAAATATGATGTCCAACCATATCGTTACTGTAGATGGCATAAGTCTGACCTCCAGTACTACTGCAAGGAACCTTGGAGTTATTTTTGACCAGGATTTGTCCTTTACCTCACATTTAAAGCTCTAAACAGTCAGGCTCCTTCATATCTAAAAGAACTCATAGTTCCACAACATCCCAGTAGACCACTTCCATCTCAGAATGCAGGCCTACTTGTGGTTCCCAGAATTTCCAAAGGTAGAATGGGAGGCAGAGCCTTTAGCTATCAAGCTATGAAGATTAGCTTCATTCAACTCTCACACTTTCTTTCCAAGAACAACTTCCTCGATGTCAACCAATCTGGCTTCAAGAGGGGTCACTCCACAGAAAAGGCACTCCTGACTGTCGTGGAATCTCTTCGAGCTGCAAAAGCCACAGGTCAGTCTTCTGTCTAAATCCTATTTGATCTATCTGGAGCTTTTGACACTGTGAACCATCAGATCCTCTTGTCCACACTCTCTGACTTGGGCATCTCTGGATCAGCTCTAGTCTGGCTTTAGCTGATGACACACACACGGGATGAACCCTTAAGGTATCCTGGCAGTGGCATGTTTCTCACTCTCATAGCCTCCCTACCGATGTGATGTAGGGTTCAGTTCTTGGTCATCTTGCTTTTTCTGTCTATACTACATCCCTGGGTTCTATCATCCACTCATGGCATTTCCTATCACTGCTATGCTGATGACACACAGCTCTTCCTGTCCTTTCCATCGGACATCTGCCTGTCTCTCAGACATCTCTGACTGGATGAGAGAGAAATATCTTTAGCTGAACCTCTCCAAAACAGAAGTCACTGTCTTCCCAGCTAGTCCTTTGACACAACACAACATCAGCATCAACACTGGATCTACAGTGATTGTCCCCACTAAGGTGGCCTGGGGGTTGTCAGCGATGACTTACTGAGCTTTAAGGACCACAACTCCTCAGTCTCTAGGGCATGCTGATTTGTCTTCTACAACATCAGAAAGATCAGACCCTACCTCACGGAATATACAACCCACCTAATTGTACAGGTGCTGGGCGTATCTCGTTTTGATTACTGCAACGCTTTGTTAATGGGGTTACTGGTATGCACCATCAAACCCTTGCAGATGATCCAAAACGTGGCAGCACGGCTCATTTTTAATCAGCCAAAAAAGAACTCATGTCAAACCACTGTTCAGATCTCTACACTGGCTTCATGTAGCTGCTTGCATCAGGTTCAAAGCTCTGTCTCTTGCCTACAGAGTCATCACCTCAACACCTCCTGCTTACCTAAACTCCCTTTTCTGATATACAATCCTTCCCGTGAACCTAACGTTAAAGCGAGTTTTTCCTCTCCACTGTTGCCTAGAGCTTGTTCAAGGGGGAATTGTTGGGTTCTCTGTATACATCTTTTAGGTCTTGACTTTAATTTTGTAAAGTGCCTTGAGATGACTTTGTTGACTTTGTGAATTAGCGCTATATAAATAAAGTTGAATTGAATTAAATTGAATTAAATTTTTACAAATTAAAGATAAGTGAATCATCAATTTGAGAAAAAAACATTGTCTTTGCCATACATCAGATTTTTTTGTAATTAAAAACTTTAAAAAAACTAAAAAAAAAAAGAGAATATATTTTGTACACTTGCCAGAGGTAATGTTAATGTTTTTATCAAGTTAAGGTATATTTGTATACTAAGAATAAGTTTTACAAACTGGCAGATATTATACTGTATATTTACATGCTGATAATTGCACTGCTGCTAATTGGGCCCACAGGGAGTGTCTGACTAAAATTAATGGCTGCCCAAATGTTTGCACCATAAATCATGCACAGCCCCAGGCATTCATTAAACTGAAAACGAAGGATGTGTATGTTAATGATTTATATTATCAATTGTTAATGAAGATGGAAAGTAATCATTTATTCACTGAATAACTTTATTGTCCCTATAAAGTGTACATGGAGACAGCATAGCAAATCATCTATGTAGAGGAAAAAAAGTTGTATTTATAATGTAGTCATTTCATTTCAAAGTAGAATGCAGTACAATATTATCAGGTTTGTCATTTTAGCTAAGTTGTAAATGTTAAGCAGCGAGTGTGATTCAGAAGATAAAATTTACATTATAAATATAGTTTATGCCTATGTCTGCTATTGTTATTTGATATGCATAGGTATTTTGTCAGGGGGTTTGTGCAATAGCTTTTAATAATAATTATAGTCTAGCTATAATATCTAGAGATATAATAGTATATCTCTATTTATTGTACTGAGAGTAATGCAATCAAATATTTCCTTGTTGAATATGTTAGAAAACAATTAAGACACAATTTTGTATAATTAGGGATCAGTAACAACAGGGAAATCCACTGATGTATTTAAATAAGATGTGGAGAATCCTTTTTTAAAGATGTGTTGGATTCATGATTTACATTACTTTGGCATTATGTGGCTTCTCAGACAAAGTCCACATGCAGCACCTGCCTGCAGACTCCATTTTTGTGATGTAGACCAGAGGCTCTATGCTGCAACTCAGGTCCATGATGGAATACACACTGATGGCCAGCTCACAGTTGAGCACCACAAATGAGTAGTAGGACGCAAAGGGCATGAGAGCCACTGGTGGCAAGTAGTTGGTCACAGTGATGGCCAGGATGATCAGCACCATCTTAAAGGCCTTCTTCTTCACCGGGTGCATCTCCTCCTTACCCATCACAGAACGACTGAGAGCCCAGATGATGGAGATGTTGCAGAAGACCATGACTGCAAAGGCAAAGAGGATGACACCACTGAAGACGTCATTCACCTTCATGTCTCCCAGGATGCACTTGGCAAGGCCATAAGCCAAGATTAGACCCCAGACCACGACAGAAATGACAATGCGGATCGCGTTGTTGCGGATACTGGTGAACAGTACTGGGTGGACCACAGCCATGTAGCGATCCAAACAGATACACACCTGAAAAAGCAGACCAGACGGAGGATCGCGATACATTATGATGCATTTTCAGCTGAAGAAAGTCAAAATTACTGATGAAAATCATCAGCAGGAGTTTTACAGATACATGCTAAAAAAATCTGTACTGTTTTAGACTTATTGACATTGAATTTCCTTGCTGTTACATGGTCATTATTCCAGTAGCCTACACCCCTTCCCAAGGTTTGTGAGACAGTCTAGGAGCATTTGTAAGGAGGTAAAAAAAAATATAAAACTGAAAAAATAAATACAAACCTGCACTAAAAACATAAGATAATAAAAAGTAGTAAACTAAAAATTTACATTTGGAAAATGTACAAACTACTAAAACACCTTAAACACCTTGAAAACTTTGTTGCAGATACTGGTGAACAGTACTGGGGGGATTTTATTTTTTTATTTTTTGGTCCTTCCGGCTTATCCTGTGAGTTCCGGGCCACCACCCCGTGAAACTCCGACTCTATGGTTGGTAGGGGGCCACTCTACTAATTAAGCCACTGCCACCCCCTCATCCTGATACATTATATATTGATGCATTTTCAGCAGAAGAAAGTCCCAATTACTGCACAAGAACTTTGTGATGAAAATAATCAGCAGGAGCTACTAAAATTGCTGTTAGAGGTAACCAACATTATAAGTCCATATTAGCAGGTGGCTCAGTGGTAGAGGAATGAGTTAAAAATGGGTTCAAATCCCACCCAGCCAACAAGGGCCGCCTTGGTGTCGGTCCCAAACCCAGATAAAATGGGAGGGATGCGGCAGGAAGGGTCAACTCTTGCTATGCTTGTATTATTGGCTCAAATACCTGGACTATGTACCAGAATATACTTATAATGTCAAAGTTGGTCTAGACTCTAGGTGTTCTGCTAAATAAACACATGTACAATTCTGCCTTGTAGCAAGCTCATAAAAAGTATTCTTACATAAGTATCATAAAGTATATTATTAAAGTATCATAAATGAAAAACATGTTTGACAAAGAGATGTGATAATGGTTCAGTTTGGAGCAACATATTATGATGAACTATTGTACGTATTTGTTTTTATTTATTGAATTGTATTTGTGCACGGATTACAATGTTAGAGAATAAATATCTCGTGTAGTGTCAAACCCCATTGTACACATTGTAAATTAAATGGTTTTAAATGTATTGGAAGGAAAAGAGAAACTCACCAGAAAGAGTGGTGCTGTATCCTTGAGCCCATACGCAAACCTCTGAAAGTACCAAATGCCATGGTCACCAAGCAGCATTCGGTTCACCATGTCTACAGGTGTCATCAGGCAGAAGTAAGCGTCCAGGATGGCCAGGTTGAAGATGAAGATGTCAGAGGTGGATGCATCACTCTTCTTTCTGGCGATCTTCCACATGACAAGGACGTTACAGGGTGTCCCCACTACAAGGTTCAACACCTTGACCCCAAAGTAGAAAATGAAACCATAAGGGACCACGACACATGCAGGGAACTGGTACCACAGTGGAGGTCCACAGTAGCCACCAGGCAGTGTGCAATTCATGAGGACAGTTGCTGGGTAGGTAAAGCACTGAACCTGGAAGATGAGACTGTAAATGTTGATAAAGCAAATCATTAGTTCAGATGAACACATTTGAATTTTTACACATTTTAACGCATAACAGTGTCACACATCCCAAACTTTACTCTCAGTACCATAGCAACAAATACTGTGAAAATCAGAGGAACCGTATCAGTGGAACGTACCGTAAGGTTCACAGTTTCCTGCAGTTCTAGTCGTCTTTACCAGTTGCAGAACTCTGCTGCATATGGCACCAGATCTTCGGGGTCAGGGGCTTATAAACACGCTCCTCAGAGACTAATGCTATGAGCGGATTGGAGCAGACAGAGGAACCCTAGCTAGCCTTCCTATTATGGAGCCATCCCCAAATTGTGATTGGGTAGTTATGGAAAAGGTTGCTGAGACATTTTTAGTGATTGGACAGTTTGGGTACGTAAAAAAAAAGAGGTGATGCAAGGTAAGAATAAATGAGAAATCTAATGCAAGATCTTACTAATGAGTACAGACTGGTACGTGTTGATAAAGAAAACACTGTAGGAATCAGTTTGCACCTACTTACATAAATTTAATTTTTTTCATATAGCATGTCATATGTTTTTTGTGAATCCTGATTAGATCGTCGTGTTTCCAACTATGATAATAATGTCTGTAGCTTTAAAACTCTTCCCAATTCAGATGACAATAATGACGCTACAGTCATGTGAAATCAGTACTTCTTAACGTGCCACATGATGTGATGTTAAAGAAGTTTACTTATTCTTTTTTACTAACCATAACCCCTGATGTTTTTGTGGCCTAACCGTAAACCAAGCAGTTTTGGTGTTCGCACGTTTTAAATCCCACGTTTAATATTTAGAATCAAAAATGAGTGTGAAACTAGCACAATGTGGCTAATAACTTCATATCACTAAGGTTTTGACTCTGCTGATGAACCAAACAGCCATCTTGGATTTTAAGGTCAGGCTTGCTTATGTTTTGTTTATTAAACATTAATGATCCTTTGCAGCAATTGTTTATAAAAAAGTAAACATAATGTGTCTTTGGTGAAACCAATAACTAGTTAGCATTGAAAGCTAGGCAGTTTAGCAGAGACACTATCCACCGTGCTGGGTGGATAATTTTCATATTATTATTGTGGTATTTTATATAATATGAGCAGCAATGTCAGAAAACTACAAATGTAAAAAAAGGCAAAATATTTAGGACATAAGTCCAGAGAATATCAGTTAAAAAAAAACAGTGATTACTGTGTAAATTAAATAGTAACTCTTAAAGACATCCTCAAACTACCCCGATGTGAAATGTGGCGCAGTAACATGTCTATGTTCTATGTTCTGTGTGTCGTTCCCCTGGGATGTTCTGTCAACACTTGCTGCTGGTTTCTTATTGTCCTAATGTCTTAGTGGCCTGAGCTGGACCTCTGTGGCTGCCCACACATTCAACTACTGCTCAGACCTTTGAACCCATTAAACAGGAAAGAAAACTGCAGCCTTAAGCCTATTATGAGATAAGGTCTCAGTCTCGAGACCGGTTCTAAGACCCCTTTTTAAGGTCTCAGTCTCGCTTTGTCTTGTGTTTGTCTCAGACAGGGGGAACTCAGGTTTGTTGTTTTTCTTTTCAAGACCGGTCAAGACCACAACTGTGGCAAGATCACGATATTGCCTAAACATTAGCTGTGATTTCATCTAAAATGCTTTGCTTCAATAGCAGCCAATTACTTCACTTATTTCGGATTGGAAATTATTGTTATTATTTTATTTAATAATAATAATTATTATTATTGTCACCCCTCCTTGGCCCCCAACACTCATACTTTTGGAAAAGGATGTCTGCTGCATCATCTGTAATAAAATTAGGCTGAACTGCATATCCGAGACAGTTGTTCCTCCTGCTAAGGATCGCAGGAGTGGTGGAGCAGGAGGTGCAGCTATATATCTTATTCAGAGGTATATGCTACCACCTGCTGCGCAGAAATATTCACTGATCCTCTACAAATGCATTCAGACTTTTAGTGCTGTCGCTTAAAAAGTGGCATCACTCATTAACAGCAAAATTACGTTTTGAAACAAACCACTTGGAACTAAATAAAATGCATCTGGAAAAAAACAACAACCCATCATCACGGGTAAGAAAAGTGATGTGGGTGATTTTAAATGTGGCTCGGTTGTTGGTGCCCGATGGGCCGCTCGGGTTTTATATCGATTTTTACTAACAGATACTGCAGTCACAAATACAACCTAAGGCAAAAACTAACGTCAAACGAAAGCTGGAATCCTAATTCCTAATGAGACATATGCACTTAAAGGTTGCAGCTGGCCAGGGATTCGAACTAGGGACCTTCTAGCTGCTGCTTGTTGTTTTGTACCCAGAACAAACATCTGGGCAGCTGCTGGTTCCAGGAAGGTGCAAATATGGAGACCACAACAGAAAAGACAAGGACTGCATTGCAAACCTGCTTCCATCTGGAGGCTGTTGCTGTGGTCGCTAAACTCAAGAGTGGTTGGGAATAAAGCTCTTTCTTCTCGAAACACTTGCACAAAAATCCGATGTTAACAGATGGTGTCGAACTGGAGGTTGGACAGCATCGTACATTTCTTACCTGCAGGGGCACGAAATACTAACTGCAGAAGCGGCAAAGTTCACAAAATTGTGTCTTATGTTGTGATTTTACATGCTGCTTTCACAGAAATGCTACTTCTCTCTCACTTGTCAATGGTAAAACAAAGTACAAGTCCAGATGTCAGATTTAGATTCTGACAAACTATGGTCAATATACGTGTTTTTACATTTTGTTGGGATCATTTGCACAGTTCACCATGACTACAGTTTGACAACAGGGAAATTCATAGGAGTATTTAATCAAATGACAAAATGCGCAAAATGTGCAGAGTTCAATACACCGATCAGCCCCAACGATAACACCACCTGTTGGTTTTAATATGAAATTATGAAATAGCTTTAATGGAAATTTATGCACTAAGCTAGGTTTTAGCTTAAGGGGTAAATGTGCATTAATGCTTAAAACATCCTACAGATGACATCAGCCGGAGGAGGTTTTTTTATCATTAGTTCTTCAGATGATGTCATCTGGAGGAGCTCTGTTGAAGCATGTCATCTGGAGGTGGTTTTTAGCTAGAAGTAGAGAGATTATTTTAATAAGTGTAATGAACAGAAGGCCCAGTGAGCTCATGTGCAATAAGACGGTCAAAACAAAATTAATGCAGCAAAGTAGTAAAATAAATTGTTTGAAAACACATCTTGCATATATTTAGCTTCACTGTGTTGATCTGTTAAGTAACTTTTGTATAGTACATTCTACTGGCATTAAAACCTATTTTATATAGGGAAGTCACAGGGAAGTTTAAAGACATTTATTTGTATGTTCTACCCAAAACTAGAACCGAAAGACCCAAGTTAAATATCAGTGAAGGCGTCCACAACATTAATGACCAGTGTTAATGTTGTAGCTGATCAGTTGAGTCCTTAGAAATAATTTTACATTGATTACACTTTGGCATCATTTAGCTTCTTAGAAAAACTGCAGCAGCCGCACCTCCCGTTCACACCCTGCATTTTTGAGATGTAGAGCAGAGGCTCTATGGTGCAGCTCAGGTCCATGGTGGAGTAGACACTGATGGCTATCTGACACTGGAACACCACAAATGAGTAGAAGGTCATATTACACATTAACGCATAACAGTGTCACACATCCCAAACTTTACTCTCAGTACCATAGCAACAAATACTGTGAAAATCAGAGGAACCGTATCAGTGGAACGTACCGTAAGGTTCACAGTTTCCTGCAGTTCTAGTCGTCTTTACCAGTTGCAGAACTCTGCTGCATGTGGCACCAGATCTTCGGGGTCAGGGGCTTATAAACACGCTCCTCAGAGACTAATGCTATGAGCGGATTGGATCAGACAGAGGAACCCTAGCTAGCCTTCCTATTATGGAGCCAACCCCAAATTGTGATTGGGTAGTTATGGAAAAGGTTGCTGAGACATTTTTAGTGATTGGACAGTTTGGGTACGTAAAAAAAAAGAGGTGATGCAAGGTAAGAATAAATGAGAAATCTAATGCAAGATCTTACTAATGAGTCCAGACTGGTACGTGTTGATAAAGAAAACACTGTAGGAATCAGTTTGCAACTACTTACATAAATTTAATTTTTTTCATATAGCATGTAATATGTTTTTTGTGAATCCTGATTAGATCGTCACAGTTATTATCTCAGATTTGATTCAGATTCAGACTTGATGTAATAATTCCCAAAGTTAAAATAACTCCTCTGTTTCCAACTATGATCATGTGTGTAGCTTTACAACACTCCCCAATGCAGATGACAATAATGCCGCCACATCAAAATGAGGGCTAGTTACATTCAGGGATTAAACATAGTAACAGCCGCTACCACACCAACAATGAGCTTCATTTTTTCTTTGTCACGTCAACTCAAGGTTACGCTGATTCTGAAAACACTGTCCATCCATGCATCACTCATTTTCTGCCTGAATCCTGGGACTCCTGTTGAAATACATTGTGGTCTCTCTGTTTTAGTGTAGACCAGTCTAGGCTTCCTGGATAAACTTATGTTGATTCTCATCACTTAGTTTTACCTCTAACATTCTGGGCACAGTCTTTGCTCAAACTGAAAATACGGTTTCAAGTAAAATCTTTGTTGCTACAGTCATGTGAAATCTGATGTTAAAGAAGTTTACTTATTCTTTTTTACAAACCATAACCCCTGATGTTTTTGTGGCCTAACCGTAAACCAAACCAGACAGAGAATCGACTTTAGGTTTTCTTCTAATTTACCTTTGCGACCGGAAACATCTGAGAATTCTAACATCTGAGTACAAATGTGGGTGGGATTCAAACCCGCTGCCTTATGCATCCCAACCCAATGCCCTACCAATCAGTCTCCTGGACCCCTGCCATTAAAAAACAAATAATTTTGATTCATATGACACCAACCAGGAAGGGAAATTGGAGGAATTGTAGCCTCGTTGGCTTTGTGACTGGAACAAACTTAGGCAGGCACTTCGGCTTATAACAGAGAGATAATGCACAGGAAGAAGCTGTTTTGAGGCACAGGGACCATGATTTGTAAATGCTAATAATAATATATTTTGTCTTAAAGATTTTAGCATTCGTGAGAACAATTGAGCACCGAGTCCGCGTGGAACACAGGAGGATTGGCTTCAAATGTTGGCAGTCTACATCCAGGTGCAGCACTGAAAACCTTTGTACTTATCAGAGAACTTACTATGTTTGCTGCCTCAGCCTTCTCTCTCACTGACGAGGTTCAAGATCATTTTGCTACCATTGTATTTAAAATTTTAATTTCTGCACAAAACAACAAGCAGCAGGGGGCCACAATATATTTGGAGGCCCCCCACCCTCAAGGTGGAAGTGGGATTCACCCCCTATAGATTTGCATGTTTTTTTACTTTAATGTGTCCTTGTGTAATCTCGTTTTTTTTCTTGATCTGATCTGTCTCGTGTTTATTAACTCGTGTTTTTGAACATTAATGATCCTTTGCAGCAATTGTTTATAAAAAAGTAAACATAATGTGTCTTTGGTGAAACCAATAACTAGTTAGCATTGAGAGCTAGGCGGTTTAGCAGAGACACTATCCACCGTGCTGGGTGGATACTTTACATATTATTATTGTGGTATTTTATATAATATGAGCAGCAATGTCAGAAAACTACAAATGTAAAAAAAGGCAAAATATTTAGGACATAAGTCCAGAGAATATCAGTTAAAAAAAAACAGTGATTACTGTGTAAATACATACAAAAGGACACACAAAAAGGGGGCCAGTGAGGTAGGACACACATTGAGGTTTAGCCACTTTTAGCTCAAGTTTGACCAGATTTGCTAATACTTACGTGATCATTTAAGCAGGAGGTGAGAAAGATCTAAAAAGTACAAAAAGCCATGCACAAATATGCAGTGCTTCGTAACTATCCGAGACAGTTGTTCCTCCTGCTAAGGATCGCAGGAGTGGTGGAGCAGGAGGTGCAGCTATATAGCTTATTCAGAGGTATATGCTACCACCTGCTGCGCAGAAATATTCACTGATCCTCTACAAATACATTCAGACTTTTAGTGCTGTCGCTTAAAAAGTGGCATCACTCATTAACAGCAAAATTACGTTTTGAAACAAACCACCTGGAACTAAATAAAATGCATCTGGAAAAAAACAACAACCCATCATCACGGGTAAGAAAAGTGATGTGGGTGGGTTTTAAATGTGGCTCGGTTGTTGGTGCCCGATGGGCCGCTCGGGTTTTATATCGATTTTTACTAACAGATACTGCCGTCACAAATACAACCTAAGGCAAAAACCAGGGATAGTCACTGTTTAAACTATTACGTTCTAATACTTTAGGAAAAGTCCTGTTGTCGCTATGTTGTTTCACACTTCCAGCAGTAAATAACGTCAAAGGAAAGCTGGAAAATTCCCATTGAGACATATGCACTTAAAAGTTGCAGCTGGCCAGGGATTCAAACCAGGGACCTTCCACCTGTGAGGCGGCAGCGCTAGTCAATACCCACTGCGCTGATCACATTTAAACACTATTTTCCATTTTACTGCATACATATACAAGAATCTGTGTTTTAAATGTGCATAATTCATCAGTAACTTAATCTTTGCTAAATTTGCCCACTAAGTTTTAATATAACCTAAGACTTGCGTGTGCTGCTCATAGGCCTATGCACATTCTAAAGTCATTCTTAAGTCTTATAAGAAAGGAGATGTTACCTCTAAACATAAATCACAACATAGTTTGCCACAGTTAGTCTAATTGGTTTTACAAATCATCTCTTTAAATTACATTTGCTTGCTTACTTTACCCTGCTACACCGTCTTTATGCTGGATAATTACCTGCTGCTAATTGGGCCCACGGTGAGTTGCTGACCGAGGCTTAATTAAAGACCTGGTAAATGCTTAATAAGTCCTTTGTAAACCAGGCACTGCCCGAGGGTGTCAGTTAAGTGGACGAAAATATGTGTATGTGTTAATGAGAGGGGGTTATATGATTGGTTATTATGTAAGATTACGTAACGACTTCTCAAAGAATAAGCGGCATTGCTTTGAATAATTTGTATTTACTGGTAGCCTGCTCTAATCTTGTTGTAGATGGCAATTTCTTTTCACGGAACAAACATCTGGGCAGCTGCTGGTTCCAGGAAGGTGCAAATATGGAGACCACAACAGAAAAGACAAGGACTGCATTGCAAACCTGCTTCCATCTGGAGGCTGTTGCTGTGGTCGCTAAACTCAAGAGTGGTTGGGAATAAAGCTCTTTCTTCTCGAAACACTTGCACAAAAATCCGATGTTAACAGATGGTGTCGAACTGGAGGTTGGACAGCATCGTGCATTTCTTACCTGCAGGGGCACGAAATACTAACTGCAGAAGCGGCAAAGTTCACAAAATTGTGTCTTATGTTGTGATTTTACATGCTGCTTTCACAGAAATGCTACTTCTCTCTCACTTGTCAATGGTAAAACAAAGTACAAGTCCAGATGTCAGATTTAGATTCTGACAAACTATGGTCAATATACGTGTTTTTACATTTTGTTGGGATCATTTGCACAGTTCACCATGACTACAGTTTGACAACAGGGAAATGCATATATTTATATTTGCATATATTACATCTTGTATATATTTAGCTTCACTGTGTTGATCTGCTAAGTAACTTTTGTATAGTACATTTCACTGGCATTAAAACCTATTTTAAAGTCCTTATATAGGAAGGTCAGAGGGAAGTTTAATGACATTTATTTATATGTTCTACCCAAAACTAGAACCAAAAGAGCCAAGTTAAATATCAGTGAAGGCGTCCACAACATTAATGACCAGTGTTAATGTTGTAGCTGATCAGTTGAGTCCTTAGAAATAATTTTACATTGATTACACTTTGGCATCATTTAGCTTCTTAGATACACTGCAGCAGCCGCACCTCCCATTCACACCCTGCATTTTTGAGATGTAGAGCAGAGGCTCTATGGTGCAGCTCAGGTCCATGATGGAGAAGACACTGATGGCTATCTGACACTGGAACACCACATACGAGTAGAAGGTCACAAAGGGCATGAGAGCCACAGGCAGGTAGTTGATCACAATAATGGCCAAGGTAATCAGCACCATCTTAAAGGCCCTCTTCTTCACCGGGTGCATCTCCTCCTTACCCATCACAGAACGACGGAGGACCCAGATGACGGAGATGTTGCAGAACATCATGACTATAAAGGCAATGATGATAACACTACTGAAGACCTCATTGACGCTCATGACTCCCAGGACGCTCTTGACCAAACCGTGAGCCAGAATGAGAGCCCACATCACCACAGAAATGATAATACGGATCTTGTCACGGATAGTGGTGAACAGTACTGGGTGGACCACAGCCATGTAGCGATCCAAACAGATACACATCTGGAACAAAAGAGAAGGATTGGGATATGCCGTACTGTACTTGGATACATTTGCAGTTCAGTTTTTCCTGACATTGATTTCTCTACATGAATGAGATGAACCTTCATACCCCAAACAATTCTATTCTGCCTTCACAATACCAATATTGAGTGATGCACTTAAAAAAAAAAGAGTCAAACTTGAGACTGTCTGATCCCTGGCCTGTCTCAAATTGGCTTGAAATTGCACTTCTAACTGCTTTTCCCTTTGAAAAATAAAACAGATGGAAGTCACCCCCCCAACCCTAGTCAGGTGAGTGACACTTACCCGTTTTATATCTAAAACAGAGCAGCGAACCTTATCAGAAGTAGTAGCATAACTGGTTACATAGTTATAAAATGCAGAAGCTTTTTATAATATGCTTTATGCAACTGCTTTAGTCCACCAAAGAAAACTCACCAGAAAGAGTGGGGCCACATCCTTGATCCCGTATGCAAACCTCTGGAAGTACCAAACGCCATTGTCGTCGAGCAGCAGTCGGTTTGTCACTTCTAAGGGTGTCATCAAGCAGAAGTAAACATCCAGAATGGCCAGGTTAAAGAAGAAGATGTCGGAGGTTGATGCGTCACGCTTCCTACTGGCTATCTGCCAGAGGACCAGGATGTTACATGGCGTCCCCACCCAAAAATTTAAAATCTTGACCACAAAGTAAAAAACGAAGGCGTAAGGGGCCACGGCACACTCGGGCAGCTCGTACCACGGTCGTTGTCCACAGCGACCACTCGGGCTGGTGCAGTTCATGAGGTCGGTGGCTGGGCTGTAGGACGAGGAGGAAATGCTCAGAGAGAGAAAGAAAAGGATTTGTTTTAAAAAGTCCCTGTCACATATGTAAAGAAAATCACACCAAACAATTTTGATCTAAAACTCTCTACATCCATGAACTTACTCTAACAAGGTTCAGGGGGGTCCGGCAGTCCAGGTCTTTTTCACCAACTACAGAATGTGTCTTCCTGTGGCACCATGTCAAGGCCAGGGGCTTATAAACCCGATCTTCAGAGACTGAAGACATATTTGGTAGCCAATCAGAGGAACACAAACTAGCCTTCCCCAATGCGGTGTCAGCCACCGACTGTGATTGGGTAAAAATGCAATGTACAGATGCTGAGACGGTTGTAGTGATTGGACAGTATGGATATATACACAGACGCTTGTTTACATTGAGCCAGGGGAACATGCTGTTACAAGTGTGTAATGCAAGAATGCAACTTATGCACCAAGCAATATCATGAGCTGTTGCGTTACAAAAACATTAAATGCTGGCTTTGGATTGTTTGTCATTTTTCCCACTTATAGGGGCCCTAATAGGGGGTAAACGGGTTAACTGGTCCCAGGTCTGTTCCTGTAGTCACTTTAACTCCATCAGCATTGCAGCTGAATATGCAACTCACTGATGCAACTCTGCACTTTTCAGTAAACAGGTGATGCAAGCTAAGCATAAATGAGAAATCTAGTGCAAGATCTTACTAATGCGCCCAGACTGTACTTGTGTTGATAAAGAAAAGCCTGTGGGGAATAAAGGCTCGCAAAGCCATGACAAACACCTTCTTACCATAGACCGAAAAGTTTCACTACACAACCATTTTAGAAGCAGCAGAGATGAGTAGTCTACCCCCTTTGGAAAAAATAACAACAAAAACAAGATATTTTTGTGGCTCTGGAAGAGCTTGATGAGATCAGCAGGGCTATTCTCTCAGATTTGCAGTGCTGGCTAATAGCAAACTGCATGTAGTCTGAATTAACCAGGGGTTTAACAAGCTCCATTTTGCCGTGATGACACAATGGAAATATGAATCCATATTTGCACCGTGACTCGCCATCGATCAGCCCACTCTGGCCTTAATACTGTGATGGAGGGCAGGGGTCAGCATGACATACGATACACAGCAAAATGTGCTACACTATAAGTAATCCACAAACCAAACAATGGCACAAATATTTTTACCCTGTGACGGAGGCTCTGTTATAGATAGATACTTCATCATATACTGCCTTAATGCAGGCTGTACACATGAGCCGTTGCCTCACCTGTGAAAAGCTTGACACGAGTGCAAACTTATTCTTGGCATTTTATTTGCACTCGAAAGCTGCACGGAGACAGAATAACGTATAAAGTTATAGCCGTCATGTTTCTGATGCAGTTTCTCCACAGTCTTGATTAAAAATACATAAGAATAGTGTATACAATAAGAAACATGTGGCTTGGAGCAAAGCATAATGTAGAGCACTTGACAAGGTGACATCTTGGAACACACACACACATTCCCAGCGCACAGCAACAGCTGCTACATTAAAAGGTAAATAGCGGGAAGGCAACCGTGTTTTATCGTGCATCCTTCTACCTCTTGTTGCTTAGCCTGCTATTTATTTATTCACTAGTGACAAGCGAATAAATACAAGTCACATTATAGAAGCCAGTCTGTGTAGATCAGAGAAATAATTTGAATGTGTATTTCTCTATTATTGTTTTAAGAATGTAACAATGAAAGACATGCGGTTTTAATCTGGGGCTATTTTTCATTGTTTAAATTTGCCCTGCGGAGGTTTTATTGTTACATATGTGCACAAATACATTAAAATTGAAACTACTAACAGGCATATTTACACTATATTGCCAAAAGTCTTCGCTCACCCATCCAAATAAATGAATTCAGGTGCACAAAGCAGGGTCCATAAAGACATGGATGAGTGAGTTTGGTGTGGAAGAACTTGACTGGCCTGCACAGAGTCCTGACCTCAACCCGATAAAACACCTTTGGGATGAATTAGAGCGAAGACTGCGAGCACTGTGTATTAAGTATTTCATAAACACAGTCCTAAACCTCGTGGAAAACCTTGCCAGAAGGCTTTGGGCCAACGTCATATTAAACCCTATGGATTAAGAAGGGGATGTCACTAAAGTTCATATGGGTTTAAAGGCAGGTGAGCGAATACTTTTGGCAATATAGCGTATGTTGCAGATTGTGAGCAAAACTGTTATTTCCTTATTTTCAATTTTTTTTTCCAATGGAGTGAAGAAGTCACAGACCTGCTGCACACACAACATACGGTGTTCAAAAACACTGTTGAAAGAATTCCCTCCCAGAAAAATCCTACCATATATGAAACAGATATTAATATGAAAGGGAAAATCGCTAATGCCTTTATTTCTTTAAGCACACTTCTCTGACTTCATGCAATCACCTTACATTTTTTAATGTTGTGTTGCCAGTATAGGGACGGTTACTTTTGAAATGGAAACTAATATAACCATTTATAGAATTTATTTATATGACTCTTTATATTTTCTGTTTACTTTATGGATACAAAGGTTAGCAATAAAGCTGAATAGTCCTAAAACAGAAAGAAATTATTATAAAAAGATCTGAGAATAGTCATGTATGTAATGTAATGAGCAGGGGTTAGTTTATTTCTAAAAAAACCTGACTTTAGTTTTTTATAACATGTATTTAGAATTTTAAATATGGAAAAATATAGGAAGTTTTATGACCTTGTCACAACTACTCACAGAAAGAAAATATTGCAGTTTATAATAATCCGTCAGTTTGTGAATTTGCTCTGCAATGAGTCTGTCTTAAGTCTGTATTTGACAAAAAGGCACCTTGGACATAATCTGACACATGACTGGGTTTAATAAAGAAATGCCAACGAAGGTAATTACCTCTTTATTTATTAAAGTTGTCTTTTAGGATATTTAAAATTGAGAACAATCAAACAATTCATACATTATTAGACATGTAACGTAAAAATCTCAAATTAACTGATGGCTTTACATACAAGACAGGCTGCTCAACAGCCTTTATATGTGAAAACAAATGTTTCCCCCTCTCTCGGGTCAAGGAAAGAAAATCTCAGATACATTAGAAATGTTACCATGTGGTGCATAATGTGTCACATCTCACAAGCAACCAAGTTTCAATTGAGTGCATTTAAATAAAAGCGCTTCCACCAAGAGAAAGCTGCAAAGGTTTGTAGGTTCTCCAAATCATAATTCATGGTCATATGTAATGCAGATATTTAAGCAAGGATAAAAAACAAAAAACAAAATAAAAAACACAAGAACTGTACCAACATCTTTAAGTATGAGTTAAGTATAATTTACACCTCTGTTTAAATACAACAGGAAGTGCATTACAATTTAAATGTATGTAACCAGCACAAAATGTATGAAAATATTTTGTTCTCTTAGAAGGTAGAAAGTTAGCATTCATCCTCACTCATATCCTTTATTAAAAAAAAAACAAAACACCACATCTACTATGGGGTTGTAATTCCCCCAAGTCATCATCAGAACCAAAACTGTCTGAAACAAAATATTTTAAATATTTCCTTTAGCACTATTATATGTTTTATATCGATAATGGCAACCTGTATTGACCTCTAGTGCACGTTATTAAAAAAAAAAAAACCATCCTGTCTAAATGCACCATACAAACATTAATACGCTGAAAATGACTGAAAGATACTGACAAACACGGTTCTGCTGTGAGCCGTCCAAATGATAGCTGTGTTAACAGGTGGATTTTAAATAGTAAACATAATATCATGCTGGAAGTTACCGAATTAATTGTCAAGCTTATCCTACAGACAGAATGTATTAATTAATAAAGGAATATTCTCAATTTCTAATTGAATAAACATGTTTTTCCTTATTGTGTACCTCATCCAAAATATAAGTGTCATGTACAAGTAGTAGAAACACAAACATCATGGCATCAACGTGACGCATTTCAAAGCGGTTTTCAAGTATTCGAGTACAGGCAGTAAAATTAAAAGCGTCAAAAAGAGCAAAGCAATGTTGTAGGAATGATAAATGAGATTTATGATGAAACAATACTGAAAAAACAAACAAACAAACAAACCATTCACTGCTGCCCTGTGTGTGTGTCTGTCTGTGTGTGTGTGTGTGTGTGTAATTTAAACCTGTTGTGCTATGGCACAAAACATTAGTCATAACAATAACCAACAATCAAAAGAAATAACAGCCCATTCTGATAGTAGGAAAATAATACTCTTGATCCAAAACGTCAAACTAAACTTCAGATACTGTAAAGATAATACATTTTGAAATCAATGCTGTGTCCAAAACACAGACAGACCGTGTTACCAGTCAGCTTCGTAGCTGCATTACTGTCACATTATCATCTGGCAACGAGACGTGTTGCTGGTTCCAGTCTCAGAACCATTTATTGTAATTTAAATGAAGAATTGAGTCATCTTAAAAACCCTGCCACTGGTTAATGCCTCCGTCCAGCTCCGGCGGCAAAACGTGCCGAAATGTAATGTTGTTGGGCTTTTACACAGGTGGGATTATAAACTCTGTAATTAGTATTGCTTCAAAGCGCAATCAATAATTCAAAAGCTATTTTATGGCACGCTCCTATTATCTAAAGGATTAAGTTTCCACCACTCGATTATCACAAATGGTTTCAAAAGGTAGCGTCTTGGGTTTAGCATTTCATTTTATGCAAGTGATCAATATGCACAAAACCTTCAGTCACTTTAATACTAAGCACAGCAGTGAAACTTGTCAACACAAAATATTTTATCAGTAGCATATGGTCTTGATGCCATGTCAGATCATAAATATAACAATTTTACTCTAAAACGCGTAGATTGCAAATGTACGTTCATATACGTTGGAATGATCGGTGATGTTGCCATCAGTAAATCTCACGTGGAGGCAATCTTTCCATGCACACGGAAGCGGTAGAGACACGTATATTCAATATGACCCCAGTTACTTAGGACGAGCATCTCGACATATCGATAAACCTCATCAGTGGGATTCTGCATAGAGGGCGTGGGGATGGAGACACAGGAGAAAAGAAAAATTGAGAGATACAATTTAACAAAGATTTAGTAAACGGATGCATCAGTACATGATGACATTTAGGCCATAGTAAGAAAATCTCACTTTTCGAGTGGTTAGTTCGAACTTACAGGCAGCTTAAAAGTCTGTGTGGAGTCTCCGTTCTCATCGTAAGTGAATGTCCCCAGCAGCGTTCCTTCTTCGCTTTCGTTTTTCATTCCCTGGGGAATGGGACACAAAATCTATGTCAGAGATAACTATTCACAACCAAAAATAAAAAACGATACCGAATTACCCCTTTAGCCACGAACCAAGTCGATGCTACCAACTATGGCAAAATGCATCCCTGTACAACATTATACAGGCTGTAGTCTTGTCACTTTACATCCAATAATTTTCACTCATCTCAGTATGCACTTAAGCAATTAAGCCAAACAGTGTTAACTTTTCCAAGATGTAAATTGGAATATCAGACTGTAAAATAACATGTCACACTTCTGGAAATTAAACTGGGTCTAAGCAGCTTAGATAGCAATGTTTTGTCAATAATGTGAATATATTCTGGAACAGAAAACACACACGAGGCAACTGATCCAATGCAACACAGGAAATGCGCTGCTGCACATCTGTAATGGAAGCACTCACATAGACTTCAAAGTCTTTTGGTGCAGAGTCAATGCGGCCAGTGGGGGAGTTGTAGCGCGGCAGGTGGTCCACTGTCACGTGAGTTATCGTCACCGGGTGAGAGAGAGAGATGAGGAGAGTCCCCTGGGCACCATGAAATGCCCAACATTTACCTGGAAGCAGCACCGGGTAACCCTGGCAGGGAAGGAGAAAATGTGGCGACATCGTTAGAAACTGCTAATACTCTTCATCTACGCAGAACTAAGAGACTGACAAACAGAAAGATGTCTTCAAAGAGAAGACGAGGGGAGAATAAGAGAATGTACTAGGACAAGGACACTGTACCTGAATAACAGTGCGCGGGCTTTCAGATGGGTACCAAAGAGGAAAACCAAAGAGGGTCACGCATGCTGAACGAATGCGATACGTCTCAGAACACCTGGTACTGATGACACTGGCACCTACAAGCATAAAGGCACAACTGCAACATTAATACATTTCAAAAGTATAATAAAAGGTAGTTTAAGTAAAAGAAAAGCAATGCTGACAACAACAACAACAACAACCGCTTCTTACCTTGAGTCTCCAGGGCAAAGTCCGCCATTTTATCAGCCATGGGACGTCCCCAGTCTGAGGAACCTTCTTTGCCAACAAGCTTGATTACATCTTGCTCCTGGTTAACATTCACAGATAACACATACTGTAAGAACTGATGTGTGCAGACACACACACAAAAGCATTTATATTCAATACATCACTTGAAGGAATCTGATGGGATTGTTTATATGGCTTTTAAAGGTAGTAAGCGGTCTTAGTTATCTAATCCATCAACATCTAAACCTTAATGCGGTCAGCCAACCACTTCTCCAAGGCCTGATGAAGCTCTGGGGTAATGTGGTTGTGGACGGTGGTGGCACTGGTGTCAGGATGGGGTTCCGGAGAAGGAATCAGCTGGATGGACAACAACTCCTGTGACAGCTACGCAAAGCAGGAAATCCCATTAAAATCATGCAAAGCAAACTGGTTCAGGTTGGGAGGTTCCAACCGTAAAACACAGGATAGTCTGAGTTAAAAGAGGTCACCTTGGCATTTTGGTCCTCCAAAGATTGGATCCTGAGGCTGAGGCTGGCAGCAGCACCGCGACTCGCCGTCTGGTAATCCGCTATCTGCCTGTTGAGCGCAGCGACCTCCTGCTCTAGATGCAAGCGACTGTCCACATCCACAGCCTCCAGCTTTGTTTTCATATTAAGCATGTCCAGCTGTATTCTGTCCTTCATCTGAGAGAGAAAGATCAGTACTGTCAGAGCTGGTTGGAGGCTATAAGAAAATATGCCTGTGCTGACATCACATTTTTAGCATTTAATGAACTAGTTTCTCAACAACTACAACTCCTTATTAGACTGTATATACGGAGTTACCTTGAAAAGATAAACTGTAAAACTTTACCAAAGGGTTATTTTTTTTTTTTGCTGTAATTATACCAGTGTAATTTGTACATTGTCAAAATTACAGCTTGTGTTCTCTGCAGTTCTCCATCACTGCAGCACAGCTGATTCTTTTTCATATTGTAGGAGTCTGGCGTCCATTACAACTAATCATCAGCCGCAGTTTGTTAACTGCCACAGAAAATGGACAAGAGAAGACACAGATCACATGACACAGCCAGAAACAAAGAGATTTTCCTACCTGAGAGAGAAGCTGTTCTTGCTTCACCTGCAGCTCCGCCTGCGATCAAACACACGAAAATTGGTTATACTTATTAAGCTTATTTAATAAATGTTTTTGAGATTTGCAGGGGATCTGCATCTTACCAAAAGATTCTGCATCTTTGCTTCTACAGCAGCTGAAACAAGGGCTGGATCCTGTATGGACAAAAAATTTAAATAAATTAAAAAAAATCTTCACACCACTGATGTAACCAAAAACTTTCCTGTTACCAACCCCGAAATAAATAGGCCCCATGAGGAAGTTTGTTCAATAAGCATTTTGCTTGTTTGCCATTTGTTGCTTTATGTAGTCACCCCTATAGTTGATGTACATACAGTATAGGTACTGGCATTATTAGATTCCTTGTATCCGTGAGCTTTTAAGATCTATGAAAGGTGACTGCAGGTTCCAAAACTCCATTTGACCAAGATAAATCAACGTCGAGACTAAAACCTCTTTGCTGTTTTAATGCTTTAGGTTTATATTACAGCCACGTTTACCAGCCTGTAACCACATACTTTACCTATAAGAATAGATTGTGTAACAGTTAAAGCTGGGCCAGGAAACATTTACAATAATCTGTCTGTCTACCCACTTACTCAACCAGTGCCAATTAATCTAATCCCAAACACACAAGCAGTGAGATGGAAGCGACCTGTAGTTGAACCCTACCACCACAGGTGTAGAATGTATGATGTTGGGCTGAAGTGGCTGAGTAGCAGGGATAACAGGTTGACTCGTGGGTTTTGTCTGGGACAGGGTCTTTGTCACAGCCATGCGGGAGATGAAAGCGGTCAACCAGGGGAGGATGAACCAAATACCTGGAGAAAACAAAGCAGTAGTGCTTAACACTCGGTCTACATAAGCAAACACCACCCGACTCCACCTAAACCTCCTAAGATAAAAGGCCCTAACATGTACGGGGAAAACTGCAACCACATTCATAGTGACTCATTCAGTCACACTGACACAGAAACGTGCAAGGAAAAACTGACACGACGTTACCAGAGCAGACCGCGCAGGTGTGCTCTGCAAATCAAACACACATTTTGGGGCAGACCTTAGCACCACTGCTGACATTGTAATCGCATTTTGAAACCCCAGTATTAAAAATGTAAAATCTTGTCAGTCAAGTGGTGTGAGAACCTATTTACAGCTCTACACAAAAGTCACAAATATACTATTACACAAACACAGTTTGGTCAGTAAATTCTGCACAGTCATCAGAAAATAGGAGTTACAGTGTTAAAATATTTCACTTACACAGAAGTATGAGAAGAAGAAGGAGGAGAAATAGTCCAAAGGCCTTTTTCATGCGACTACTGAATGATGTGTTTGCTGCAAGAAGAAGAAGATGACGCAGGGATTTTGATAAGCTGGAGAGTAATAACATGCAACAATCTGAAGATGTAATTGTACGAGTATGTGAAAGCAGTATGTGTATACAGCATGACACATCAGAAGGTGGACAGGGACTGTACAAATCTGCTTAACAGTCCCAGTACTCAAAGTTAAACACATACAGTACATCATACCTAAAGCTGCCAGATGTCTTATTCTTAACTGTGCTGCAGCAGCCTTCAATGAAAGTGAGTCTGCATTAAACAAAGGAAACATTAAAACATTATATTGCAATAGAAAAACAACAATATACAATAATGCACACAGCTATACACTACAGTACTCACCCATCAGACTAAAGAAGGCACTGCTGATTTTGCTTTTGTATCCAGGACTGGCCCCACTGCTAGATGTAATTCTACTGGCAGTGCTGGTGGCGGCTGTGGGCTTCTTATAAGTGCCTTCAGAGGACGAGTACCCTGAGCTATCCACACCGGTCTGCCTCTGTCCTTTGTGGTCGGGCATGGGGTGTAACGCTGGTCTGCTGGAGCTGAAGAGCCCAGTGCCCTTCCCTGGAACCAAAGCATGGTAGCATACGGGGGTTTGACTCCGGGATGATGATGGAGTTAAGGCGGGCCGAGGGGTGGCTGGGGTCAAGACATAAGGTGTGGTCCTCACGACTGACGGTGTCTGGCTGCTAGGGGGAGGAGGACTCGGGGCTAAGAGACAGAATGGGGCAGAAGAGAAGTAGACAAAAAAAAAAAAAAAAAAAAAAAAAAAAAAAAGACAGCAACAGTCAAAAGGGAACTTTTTTTCCCCTTTGTACTAAAATTTGTAAGATCAATTTTTTTTTTGAAAGCGCATGCATTTTTATTATGCGTAATCACTGGACTATTTGAAATAGTGAAATAATGTTTCAAAAATGTTATTGGGAAATGAATCTCAGTTGCTCTAATACTCAATTAAACAAACCACAAATGTGCCCAACCCAGTTTCATTCATTCTATTATTATTGCTTTTGTGTTGACAGGAAATTAGGTCATTACTCTTGAACAGTGGGATGTGGTGCTTTTCTTACCAGTAGACTGGCCTGCAGCGGCGGGCGGCTCAGGGCTGGGTAAGCTAACATTACTACGGTCATGACTGGAGGTACGGGAGCCAGATTTACGGGTCCCTGACTTCTTCTTGAAAACCCTGAAGAAAATGAACAACACACACATTAAACAAAGGACAAAGATTCCGTAAAACAACTTGCCAATCAGTTGCAGACTCCAGAACGAGTCAGAGTTACGTACTTGACGGGGTTTTCTCGGTAGGATATGTTTGTCACAGTACTGGAGTCAGATTCTTCATCTGAATTATAGTAGCCACCGGACACCAGGCGAGAACTCCTGCGAGTCATGACTGAAAGAATAATAAAACACGAGAGATAGCAATATTTTCACATAGCCCCTTTATTTGCATGATACATCTGATCAGAACACGAGGGAAGCAGGAATACGATACATGATTTCAAGGTTTGCAAGCAGCTTGTTTTGGTTTTCAATAAGTCAACTGCCAATTACTTTATCAACTGGTTGCTCTATTAAATTACAATATTCTAGAGCCATATTCAAGTCCAACACATTTCAATTCTTTATAATGTAAAACTAAGCGAGGTTATCACACCCGAGAACTGTTCTGGGCAATATGCTGCCTGGAGAGATGTCATTCTTCTCTACTAAAATAGCACCAGGGCACCAGCAGCATTACAGCTGGTATTGGCAATACTAGGCAGGTTTG
This sequence comes from Channa argus, assembly GCF_033026475.1. Taxonomy (NCBI): domain Eukaryota; kingdom Metazoa; phylum Chordata; class Actinopteri; order Anabantiformes; family Channidae; genus Channa; species Channa argus. The sequence goes on from NC_090199.1 coordinate 6,264,812, forward strand.
GAGCCTTTGCAGCAGCTGTGGGTCTAATTGTATTTTAGTAGTATTAGTAACAGTAAAAAGGTAAAGTATTGGAATAGTGACAGTACTTGTGGCATTACTGCTGGCTTAAGAGACTTAAACCACCAATATGTTATTGTATCAGATGGAGACAAATACTAGAAGAATAGCCCTATTTGACACACAGTTCACATCAACTTAAAGCGAAATCAGTGGCCATAATATATATTATACCCTTAAGGAAATAAATTCAGCAAAATCATAAAGCTCTTCTACCATGACCTGGAATGCATGGGTGGTAGAAATTGACTACTAGTGCTACTAAAAAAGATGCAGTAGCACTAATAGTAGTAGTACTGTAAGAGTTAAGCTAGTATAATTCTTAGCAGTTCTGGCAGATGCTCTCTTGGCTAATCTTGGCTGTCTGTAATCCGGCTAATCTACAAAAGCCGTCCTGCTGCTCAAACACTCAACAAGAAAGAGCATTAAAAAAATATAAAAAAACATAGACAATGCATCTAAACACAGGAGCTTTGACAAACAAGTAGAATTTGTTGCAGACTATACAGGATGAACACCTGCATAGCTTACCTGACACACCATGCTTAAACTGAACAATAGTATCAGTTTAACAGCAAGGTGGCAAGAAGCAGGAGAACAAATTAATGCTATTAACACTGTAACAGGTTAATTGTTTTTTTTCAACACAACTGTAATATGCTGCGTCTTTTTCTAATTTATAAAAACAGGCCAAGCATTGCTTTGTCCACAGTTGCAGTAAATACGATACAGGTAACAGGTACTGGAATGTAGAATATCTGCACTCAGCTAATCTGCATTACCAGATACTGACATCTGACGTCCATGTGGAGAAGCCAGTGGATAAAAATACAAGAAACTCCATGTGATCTGAAGCATACCGCAACATGTTAGCTGGCTAGTGTACTTCTAATGACAAGGGGACATCAGGAAGCACCAATCATTGCTTCAGTTCTCCATTTATGCAACAGATCAATACAAGACGTTCGGGACAAATTAGCCATTCGAGGTAGGATTTAGGTAATAAGGATTTCAAAGTTATAAATCTCCTAAAGCCACCAAACCTTCAGACTGTGTAATTTCATAGTATGTCCTGCAGCCTTCTGTTTCTGCTCGTCTTTAATAGACATGTGGGCTCTCGGAAGAACTAACATATAGTTAAAGTTCAAATTATTTGCTTTCTGATGTCAGCTGGAGACAACACTGCAGCAGAAAAGCAACTAACTGGTGCTATTGAGAAGAGTGGCAGAAGATGACAGGAAGGGAAGCTGTGGCTGTCTGCAGCCAACAGACCCAGACAGGAAGTGAGCGTTAAGGCACACGCAGTAACCTCCCCCGTCAGAAAGCCCATAAAATTATTTCATTTTTAATTAGTGGAGACCATTGCATTCTTTTCACTCCAACTCTCCACAATAGTGCTGGACATTGGTACTGATCCACCGATTCAATTCGATTCACGCAGTCCTGAATTGATCAATTTCAATCCAATTTGATTCATGATTTGATACTAATATTGCATCAATTAGTGTCTTACACGTGCAAAAAAGTTGAGCAATAATAATGTGAACATGTAAGTACATAAATGCTACCCCACACAGCTATACATGTACTATCAGTAGCAGACACCGAGTTCAGCATATCCACAATGATCCCTCTAACATTAAATCATCTGCACCGTTGGTGTGAAAGAGAGATCACTCTGATGTCTGCAGACAGCTGTTAGTTAGTTAGCTAGCGTTAGCTCCCCGCCGTCGACAGACTGAATAAAGGTGAAACCAAAAACGGTTTGAATGAATTCTATCTTTTTGTGTCTTGTAGTAAGAAATAATATCTCTTCAAAAACAAATGTAAAGCTCAGAACAGTGTAAATGGTTCGTTTGTTGGCCTTGCAGACAGACTTAAACTCTTGAGGGTCCACATATACAATCATTCACGTCACGGTTTTTCAGAACTCTTGTGATTTAAGACGGCTAATGTAGCCATCTACTACCGAAATTCCAAAGTTGGGTAAGAGGTGAAAACATAAGTAAACAGAGTGCAATGAGTTGAGTGAGTTAAAAGCAGCTTTTCAGAGAGGCAGAGCCGCTCAAATGTAAAGATGGGCATGAGACAAACTACATCTATAAATTGTGGAACAATTTCAGAAAAAGGTTCAGGAGGAATCTCTGCACGCAAAACTGGATGCAAGTGATCTTTGCGGCCTCAGGCAGCACTGCATTAAAAACCGGCCGGATTCTCTACTGGACATCAAAGCATGGGCTCAGGATCACTTCCAGAAATCACTGAGTGAACACAGCTCGCTGTGCCATCCACAAATGTACGTTAAAAAAGAAGCCACATGTGAACACGATGCAGAAACACTGCCGTGTTCCCTGGACCAAAACTCATTTAAAACGGTCTGACGCTAAATGGAAAACTGTTCTGTGGTCAGATGAATAAAAATTTGAAATTCGTTTTGGAAACCAGGGACACAGTGTCCTGTGGACTAAAGAAGAGAGGGACCATCCAGCTTGTTTTCAGCAGACAGTTCAAAAGCCTCCATCTTTGATCCACACTGATCAGGTTTAGCATATTTTAAAAGAAATACAAAAATCATGTGCACTTTGCACAAATGCACATGCACATGACTGGTTAGCATATCATGCTGAATACACGCATAAAACCCTCTTTCCATTTTACACTACATGTCATACAACTAATGATGACACAAACCCAAAACATGTTGTAACTAAAATAGTTAGCTAACTAAATGAACATAGCAGTAGTTTACACAATCATTTTTAACATAAAACCAGCTTAGATACTGGTGACATCGCTATGGTTAACCACACTGATGAAGCATCCACTTCTTATTCTGGTTATGTTAAAAGAGTAAAACAGACTTTAACACTTTGATTAAATTCAATAGCACGTGTGTTTGTTGTCCATTTCCCCAGAAACTTAATTATCACCTCCCCACTCCTTCTCTTCTCAATGACTTTTATTCATATATTTCCCCCATATTTTATATTTTTGTGTTTTATTTATCCCAATTTAGGTTAACATTACTTCCTTCCAAGTTCAACCTCACAGCCATCAATACTGAAAAGTACCTCGAGGTTTTAGAGCAACCTCTGCTCCCATCCAGACAACGTCTGTTTCAGGGAAGGCCTTGTATATATTTCAGCAAGACAATGCTAAACCACATACTGCATCCACCACAACAGCATGGCTTCACAGGAGAAGAATCCGGGTGCTGAACTCGCCTGCCTGCAGTCCAGACCTTTCACCAATAGAAAGCAAAACTTCCGACAACGAAAGACCAGGACAGCTAGAATCCTAAATCAGACATGAATGGAACAACATTCCTCTCCCAAAACTCCAGCAACTGGTCTCCGCACAGAAAGTTGTTAAAAGAGGAGGGGATGGTACACAATGGTAACCATCACCCTCTTACAACTTTTGAGATGTGTAGCTGCCATCAAATTCAAAATGAGCTAATATTTTCAATGAAATATTAAAAGGTCTCGGTTTTAACATCTGATATGTTGTTTATGTTCTATTGTGAGTAAAATATGGGTTGATGAGATTTCCAAAATCATTGCATTCTGTTTTTATTTATGTTTCACACATCTTCCCAACTTTTTTAGAATTGGGGTTACTAATAACAAAATATTAATTATTAATAAAAATGTTTTTTTTACACAAACTAGACATTTTACACATTATGCAGCAAAACTGAACCACATTCAACAAATAACAATTTTACTCAGATATATTTCAGATATAACACGTTTGACGTTACTGAGAACAGGCACAGCAAAGATATATCTCTAGATTTTAGGAATCGAGATTGATTTGTAGATTGTAGACTAGATTCACCAACTGGTCCCGTGTATGCACAAACTAAATTTTAGAATAATTCAGGGGAATTCAGACTGACAGACAAAAGACTGACAAGGTCAATCGGAACATTACTAAACTGCATCAATGTTGTAAAAAGGCAATAATAGCAACATCACTCATGACTACACCTAACAACCGTGTTGCCAACTGTGGTTGCCAACACCAGCAGATGGGTCTCTTCTGTTTACGCTACATCAAAACAAAACAGCGTCATACTGAAACAGATTTTTTTTTGCTGCACCTGTTCTTCCACAAAGCAAAAAACGCTAGATTGGATCGGTAATAGTATCAATAAACTGCAGTGGCCCTGAGATCTATAGTCGTTTAATTTGAGAAAATACATGCAAAAAGACATAATTTTCACAACACAGGTGCAGCATCTAAAGAAAAAAAAAAAAAAAAAAAAGAAGTGCAGCAAAAAGCCAAAACACAACAAAATCAATAAATGTGCTGCACAATTTCTCCATTTGGTTGTGTTGTGGCTTTTTGCAGCGCTAGTATTTTATGGTTATGGGCGTCCACTTCTATGGAGAGTAGCCACAGTATCAAATGGTCTCCATTTACAGACAATTAGTCTAACTGTGGACTGACAAATACCTAATGTCTTGCAGGATCTCTTTTTTAAAGGCAAGGCTCCCATCAGCTGACATGGTTCCAAACCACACCTCCATTCTCATTTCATTGAATGACAGGTTGATGTTCAGCGACATCAGGAGCCTAGTGTTGCCATTACTTTTTCCCCCCATCACTTTGAATGTTAAATAGGTCTGTTAATAGATTTATATTTGTGATTTGGGTGAAGATCAAATCACATTTTACGACACATTTGTGCAGAAAATGCCAAACAGTCCCATTACTTTTGCTTGCATCTATAATATTCATGCATTTCCAGTTTGCACATTAGCCTCTGACTTTTGCATCCTATAGGAATTTCAATACATGCAATTATCGAATTTGCCTAAATTGCCAGATGAGTGACAGACAATGTTACATGAAACTCTAATTCTAGATTTGATTCTCTTTCATAGCAACCTTGGTTAAAAATCAATTACCAAAAGAGGATGCTATGACCAAACTGTTAAAAGTTTATAAATATATAACTCCCTGTCAGACACGACATACACATATTCTTTATATTTCAAGAACTGAGAATATGTATTTTTTACCAGTACATCACACTTGAACACTCTACTGCTGATCTCTATCATTAGCACAAAACCAACAAACAGCAACAAGGGTACCAAATATTTTGATACCACAGCAACAACAGCCTCGCTCCACCATTGAGCAAACCAATGCCTCCCTGCCACACACTTACAGTAGCATTTGTCGCTTTATTGCATTCCAATAGGCTTTAGCTGAGAGTGCAGAGAGGGGAGCACTTTGTACATGAATTCCTTTAAATCCCAGCTTTCACTTCATCGCGTTGCGAGTGAGCTCAGCACTTTCCCCCCCTTGTGAACATGCCAACCCTTTCCTCAGAGGACACCCCTGCACAAAGCAATTTCTCCTCTTTTGCTGTCATTGTCAATTATTCCCACTGAAGTACTGTGGGAATGTTTGAGTGCATCTCACATTTCTGTGTACCCTCACCATCCTATGCACTTGATAGAGACCAAGTTACATGGGGAAAAGCCTTCGACCCACTAAAGATCTGCTGCAAAAGCATGTTTTTCTTTGGTCACGCTTGCATTTCAATAATCTATTTCTGTTTATAAGGTACGATTACAGAGTCTGTAGAAACACGAATAGGCAAAGTGCAGGATGACGGGAAGGCACCACAATACACAGAGGGGAAACTGATCATCTCTTGGGGGAATAATGTGCGAATAAATAAATAAATAAATAAATGCACTGGTAATCTAGAGTAGGATGAACTATTTGCTAAAAATAGACTTAAATCCTGCTTAAACCAACACTTACACTTTCCTCTGGATAAATACAAAATTTATCTTCGTGAATTATGAAGATAGAAAGCAGAAAAGAAGCACATCACCAACTTTGCGTGTCAGGTATTGCCACTATTGTGCCCACAGGAAGTGAATTAGAGGCAAAACTTGAGAGTGAAACCATCTCAGTGCTGCCTCAGTCATCCTCTTGGCATCTCACATCAACCTAAGGAGGATGTTCAAGCGATGAATTAATGTATAATGTATAAACAAATACATGTTAAATTCCTTCACGAGTATGAGGACTGCATAATGCAGGGTGGCTCCACTCTGGTGCCAAAGTAAAATATGCTGAAACTGACACACACAAAACCACAAACAGCATGTGCAAACATGTGTGACCTAAGGCTGCAACTAGCTAATTCATTATATTTTTACTGATAATACTACTGATATTTATTTTTTTTTATATACCACAGTTGGAAATGAGTCGCTATCGTTTATCTCTAGTCTACTACTCTCCTTTCGGCTTTATCCCGTGAGCTCGGGGTCGCCACAGCGGATCCTTGTCCGCATGTTGATTTGGCACAGTTTTTCCGCCGGATGCCCTTCCTGACGCAACCCTCCCCAATTTCTACCGGGCTTGGACCGGCACTGCATCGCTGGGGAGGGGGAATGGGCGGTTAGGGGTTCAGGGTCTTGCCCAGGGACACTTCGACATATAGCCAGGGCCGGGGATCGAACCACTCACCCTGTGGTCCGTAAGCAACTGCCTTTACCAACTGAGCTATAGCCGCCCCTTCTATCGTTTATCTCTAGTGATCCCTGTAAATCACTAGCAGGGATCTAAAGTAGATTCAAATCTGGATGTAGTGATGATACTTGGACTGGGCTGGTGAGGGCCGGGGCCCTGTAACCGGTCCAGTAGTCTGACCACTGACCCAGGCAGAACACAAAGAAAGATGAAAAAAGGGACATGGAAGCACACAAGTAGATTTGAGTGAAGAGAGGAAAAACTGAAAACCAACAAAGACCTAGAGGAGTCTGGGACAAAGACGCTGGCAGGGTGGAGAGAAAGGCACAGAAAAACAAGACTGAAAGGCCAAAGAAATAAAATTACAGAAGGAACAACAACAAAATGGAACAGGCATGAGTGTTTAGATGTGATTTTTTTTTTTACACTATTTTAGGTTTAAAAGCCATAAAAGTACTGTAGAAAAAAGTACAGGAATAAAAGGCTGTGGAAGAAAACAAAAAGTGAAAACTGTGGGAAGAGGTGGGCATCGAAAGGAATGCAGAAAATCAGTCTCCCTTTAAACTGCGGCTAACTTTAGGACAGCGCCAGTGAAACATGACTCAGATATGCAGAGCAGACGAGTCATCTGTGTGCATTTAGACAAATTAACCGAAGCACTTTGTGAAAGAGACGGGGAAAACATCAGCGGTCATATAAGCTGAGCAGCTACCTAATAAGGTCTGTTTGTATCAATGTAAACTAGATGCTTGCACGGCATTTTCTCACTCTGTGCTTTTAGTTTTCTACTTGATCCCTGCTAGAAAGTCCTTTTCGTCTTACAGCACTCTGCTAACTGTTGTAACTTAATTCAACCGTTGGAAACACTGTCTTAGTGTATGTCTTGCAAAATGTTGTAACTGTTCATTATGAATATACTTGTTTTACTTACATGGAGGAGTTAAAGAAATGTTAATGATTCAAAAGTTGTTTTTTTTTGGGCATTTCATTACTGCCTTTCTCTGTACGAAATGTCCAGGTAAGCTTCTTTCACTTCACCCAGAAGGGGTGGGGGGGGTGGTGGGGGGGGTGGGGGGGGGGAAGAAAATCTAAACGGAAACATGAATAAAATGCAGCTGCATGTTGTACGTGTTGCAGTAAAATGATGTGGGACACTGGAAAGACGAGATAGCCGTTGGGTATGAGGCCAAGTTAAACCCTTTTTCTTATCAGGAACTCTTTCTTTAAAAAAAAAAAAAAAGTATGAAGGGCTCTCTTTTTTTATAGGAAATATGAAAGATATGAAAGATTCAGATTAAATCAGATTAAAAAAAAAATGCTTTTTTTTTTGGTGCTTTCATTTAAATATCTGTAACCTTATTAGTTTCCAATACGGCAAACAACCATGGAAATATTGAAGGGAGACTGAGGTAAAGTGAATTAAAATCATGCAAGAAGTGCAGACGTTTAACTTTGCACAATAAGCTGTAGTGTGTCTACTGTTTTTATTTATTAAAAGTTAAAAAAAAAGAAAAAGATAACAAACAAAGCCATGTCTGCATTATTGCTAACAAAATGTCAAGCCCCAGGACATTTTGGCTCCAGTTCACTTCGCCTGTTAGAAACGCCCCGGGTTTATCATATTCAGCTAAAACAGCAGGCCATAATGACACAGCAGGGTCTTTGCTGTCGACGCACTCAACAAGTGCAGCACAGGAGCAGAGGAAAACACGGGAGTCCCCCCCCCCCCCCCCCCCTCTCCATCTCCCCCTCTCTCTCTCCCCCAATGCGTCTGTCCCACAACGTTTCGGCTGAAAACTTAAGAGTTCAGGTTAACGCTACCTCAACCCAAATTTCGAGTTGAGCAGAAATTGAATTGAAGTTGAGGTTTGCAAACGCAGATTCGAAAATATATTGAGGGGGGGGGGGGGGGGGGGATGACACCGTACACAAAACGCACGTCCCCATTAATTTAACATACACTTTGAAAGACAGTTCTGACATGTAACGCTAGCTAACAATAACGTGCTAACTTCGAAACTAACGAGAGGCTGTCCATCGACTAACCGACTGAAGCATCCTGAAGCCGAATAGAGAGATGCACCCAGGACACCGGGCCACAAGAAGTCACTTTAGTCCCATCAGCCGCGTAACTAGCAACTTTTAAAACCTGGGCTGGACTCGTGCCCTTAACTTACCTCGTCGGGGTGTCTGGTCTGTCGCCGTCGAGCGGGCGGCAACGAACTGTCAAAGTCACAGGAAATGATGAGAATCTTCTCTCCGAGCCTTCGCGGCCACAAAGCTCTACTTACAGACACGCCTCTGCCGAGCTTCGCTCACACAAAGTCCACAAACGGCAACTCAGTTACGGTTGTAGTCTCCCCCCCAAAGACGTGAAACTGGGTGGCATTACTGTGCGCTGAGGACGCGAGCGAGCGAGACGGACGGACGGACGACTGCTGTTGCCGTGACAGCTCGGAGACGACTGAATGTTGACAGTAGCAGAGTCAAGGTAACGGAGTGAAGACAGGAAGTTCCGGTGCCGCTTTACGAAACAAAGGTCTTTTATTAGAGATGCTGAAATATTAAAAGCGTTTTATTTGTTTCTTTTCTTCCTCTCCTTTTTTCCTTATTGTTGTTTTTTTTTTTGCCAGTTATAGCACCTATTAAAAAATAGGAATGAGGAAAACAGTAAGTTAAAAACATTTCAAGGCAATAACACAACATACAATTTTACTCCAAATCTATTGCAAATTTCTTTTATTTAATTGTTCGTTGAATGTTTCTATAATGGAAAGGGTAATGCAGTAACTTTATAAATACAATAATTTGCTTTACTATGTCAACAACAAATACAAGTTTGTAACTGATTTGAATTGTGTAATTTACCTTATTTCAAAATAGTCAGTTGCTTGGTTCATAGTAAGCAACAATTATGTGATAATCAATTCAATCATGTTGCTGAATTGTGTATGGTTTTGTAGTTAAAAAATGAAACACTATTTTAAAACCAATAACATATTTTACATACACTTAAAAAAAAAAACACAGACCCCCCCCCCCCCCCCCCCCCCCCCCCCCCTCCCCCCTTTATTATTTATTTTTGTACACGACCATTGGAATGATGTTGTACGGTTTAAAACTGTTTCCGGTCTCGTACTACAGGTTCATAGCAGATGGAATCTGGCAATAACAAAACACAGTGGTCCCTCTAGTGGTGATGTATGTGCGCCCTCCATGAAAAGTTCCCCGTCATGTGCGATTCGGGCCTGCTGACGCACAGTGGCGCCATTTTGCCACGAATAACTAACTAAACAACCTCTAACACATAAAGAGTATTTCAATTCATAACCATAGTTGTTTACATTTATTCATTTTTATATATTGAAGGGACAGAGCAACAACACCAGTGGGTGATAAGGGAATCAGTCAAGGTCAAGCTTCTCCAGGTTTAAGTGTTTGCCTCACGTGAGGGAACAGAATCTCCCCAAAACACAACAAAATGCTTTTAAGGGAAACCTTCAGGGCTTTGGTACCCTTTACAGACTTGGAAGCACCCCAAAATAAACCCGATCTGACTTTATCACTGGGCAGACAAGGCCCAGACAGGAGGGGAAAGGGGAGGGGGGATTAATTCTTTATTCCAACGGGTCATTTTAGGGGAAAAAGGAGTTCAGAAATGCATCTGGTATGTCCAGAATGTTCCATATTTGATAAATCAGCAACACAGGCAGGACTTCAACCAGCACAATGTGTGTGTATGTGTTGTGTATGAACATGTGTGTTTATGTGTATTTACGCCCATTGAACCCATTGTCTCTAAGTCTGTTATCATTATGCAGCAGTTTCCTCTGGCGAGGGTGAGGGAGAGACAGAGAAAAAGGAATACACTCAATCATCAGTTGCTCAACAATGAAGAGTCTATAAAGTTGACAAGCTCATCACTCCTGGGACCGATCCTGCTGGATTTCAACAAAACATTTTTTATGCACTCTTTCATGTCTGGCGTTTCCCTTCTCTCTTCTCTTCAACTCACACACACACACACACACACACACACACACACACACACACACACACACACACACACACACACACACACACACACACACAAACTCCCACCCTGCTTATCTACCAAGCTGGTGCCCCAGACACAACCACAGCACATAAACAAACAGTTGACGTCATCAGCACACACACACACACACACACACACTTTCCCATTTCTTGTGGCCTGAAGTCACTGGGTTGGAATGTGATCAAAAATAGAGGGAAATGCTTGTGTGTGTGTGTGTGTGTGTGTGTGTCTGTGTGCTGATGGGGGGGGGGGGGGGATGCTGGCAGTGTGAGTGTGATAGAGGGAGGGGGACATGGAGTTGGAAAAATGGGAGGCACACAGGGGCAGGGACTTGGAAGGTAAGGGGGAAATCTCTAAACAGAAAGGGGGGACACACCTGCAGACAGTGACACACACTGCCCGCACTCACAGATGCACACACACTCTGAGTCATCACGACTGATCTCTTATCACAGTCTAGTAGGCAGCGCATAGCAAATCCAGTAAAACACTGAATGCACACACTGTGCTGCAGGTACGTACATGGTATAAGTTAAACCTTATGCAATACTGATTGTTTACACATGATAAAAAGTTATTGACACAGTCTGACAAGGTCCAGATGTATTTGTTTTGTTTCTTTATGAACTGAAATGCTCATTCAGCCAACTTACGTGGGGCAGATGATCTTTATTATCACCTTCTTAGTACAGCAGAAGACTTTTCCTGCAAATGCGTCAAAACTTTTCAACTGGTTTACATATTTTTATCCATTTTCAAAACATCAAAAGGACACCTGGTTTTTTTTTTGGCTGTAGTTTGGATAGTACATGGAAATGAAGGCCATAGAACTGCCCTATATTAAAATATCTCTCTTTCGCAGGTGAAAAATTCCTCCAAATAACATCACTTGGAGGAACCCTGAGTTCCGATGATGTCATCTTGTTGCTCATACCACGGAGGTTGTAATTATTGTCAATCTGCTGTTTCCAGCGCTCCTCATGATGACATTACCTGAACTCCTAATGACGAAAAACTCTTCCGAGGGAGAAAACTTTTGGTGTGACGCTGACCTACCTGCGACAGGAGCGATTGGAGTTATTGTAAAGTTCAAGTATTTAGAGTCTTCATTTTGATTGATGTACATTTCCACCTTTAAGTTTCAATTGTTTTTTCATTTTTGCCATATTTTCACTTTAGTATTTACAGTGTTCTGCTATTGTTTTTGTTTTTTTAACAATTTTGAAAAAGGATTGAAATCTCACACAATACAGTAAAAATAGCTGAGTGTGTTGTTTTTTTGTTTTTGTTTTTTTTTACAAAGTATACAGTACAAATGCTGTGCTGTACTGAGTGTCTGAATTTGTCCATTCTAGATGCTTCTAGATGTAGGTCTCGCAAGACAGTAGGATGAATCAAGAAAATCTTCTTATGAAATCTCTTTTTCAAGGGATTTCAACAGGCCATTTTAAAAAGATGCAGGAACTGAGTGCAGCAAGGTTTGTTATCTATGGTGAAAGCACCATGCGAAATTGCGATATTCATAGATGCTTTTTGTATTTTGTTGTCCTCTGTGTGATGACAACAAGTTGTTTTCTTTAAGGGAAAAAAAACCCAGCTTGTTACATGTTTTAATGTCTTGATAGTGGAAGCACATTTTTCAAATAAAATGTGTCCTTGACCTTCTGTTTGTGTTCTGCGTCTTACCTGTTTTGAAAATGTGAGGTTCTAAACTAAATTTTCAGTTTACTTTTTCAGTTTTAGTCTTGTTTATTTGGTGAAAAGTTTTTATGCATCTACGCTTACATTTATACATTTACACCTGTGCTACCTGTCATACATACCATGTACATATTATCATTTTACAATGGTTAAACCAGAAAGTTTGTAGGTAGAGGGTACAGCTTATTTTACCTACTCTTTCAAAGAAACACCTAGAAAGACTGTAACCAAAACCCGAATACAGTTTATTTAAGATAATATCTGGCATCTTGGCTCTGACCAATCACTCACAAGTGTCAAACTTAGCAGAGCAGAGATTGCAAATAAATGCTAAAAATTCTATTCGGCACTACAAATGTAGTTTACACATGCTGTCATGGTATTTCTAGAGTGAACATTTCATTTATTTTTAGCCCTGCCAGCAGCACGTCGCCGCAGATGGCAATGTTGGCCCATCCATTGCTGTTCAGATTAAAACATCCTAATTTAATGTATTACCGGGGAAATGTCGAACTTTCCTGGCACATGTAAGGTTCCTCTCACTTTCGTTTAGAGTTGTTGGCTTAAAATGCCTGAACAAAATATAAAAATACATCTACTGAATGCAAATACCCAGAGTATTATCCAGAACAACTATATTAAATAACTGACATAACATTGCTAAATAACCCCAAATCCTCAAAGAGAAATTACAATCCCCCCCTAATAGGTAGCAGCCTCTCAGTATTAACTTCTTCTATTTAGACGTTCTGCTTCCTTTGCAAAAAGATTGCATCCTTTTGCCTCCAGCAGCCGAAGCCCACAGCAGCTCCACTCGCACTGGTAACTTTTGCAAAGAAAGCAAAATGTGCGGCGGGTTACCGACATTTACCTGGACTGTGTGGCGGCAGCCATCACAGTCACAGATGAAAAAGGGAACCTGAATTTCATGCTCCAAATACTGTACAAATACATGTTTAGTTAATTATCCAAGAGGCTGAAAACTTGTCGGCACATGCGAGAAATGTAAGTCTGAAAAAGCAACAAGAAAACAGACGCGATACGTATTTGGTGCCAATACTTTTTTCTTGTTCAATCAACCAGCAAATGACCTCTTGTGTTGCGACTGGTGACCCCTTGTCGCCATGATGATGACCACGGAGCGTCACCGGGGTTTCCCAAACAGGAAATTAGGACACTTCCAGTGTACTGTTGATTCATTGGTTGCCATGTTATCAGCTACTTCAGCTACTCTCTGCGCTTTTCTTTCCTCCACAGAGAATGCATAAATGACTTTCATGAGAAAGCTGAAGGACATTTCCACCCTAATATCTGGTTTCCTGCAAGGAAAATGTTAAAGTATAACCTAGAAATTTGGGGATTTTTCTTCCAGAACCTCTAACATACAAACCACTCTGAAGAGGAAGAACATTGAGTCCATGTGCAAAGCAAAGAAAGAAGGGTGATGCATAATATAGGTCATGTGCAGGGCTAAACTTCATGACATCACCAGCTGTACAGCACACATTTTAATCCGTTGAGCCACACAGAGTGGCTCAGAGTGGTCAAGCTTAAGCTGCACTGAGACCAGTGTGACAACAGAGTACCACAGGTTTAATCCAATCTTGGTCTGGCTGCACGCTGACCTCACTGTGGTGATGTCATCAAAGGGAAGTTAGCGACGTCCGCGACAGACTGAGGGCTGGGGAGGTGGAGGACTGTGGCAGGAGAAGCCCACCTGTAGGTTGTCGCAATCCCACAGAGAGCGTGTACTTGTCATCCAGTGAGGACATACACCCATCCAACATGGACAAACCAACATGTTCTCATCCCACAGCATCAGTCAGGCAATGACGCTTCCTAAGACATCAAACTGTGCCACTTTTTACGTCCTTCAGTGCATAATATTGATGCTACAGTTTGAACAGTAATGCCTTTGAAATTTTCCTCAGGATTTGGTGGAGACCAAAATCAGAGCTAAAACATGACTGTATATTGAAGTCTGATCTATCAGAGGACCACAGCCACGGTTTTATATAAATGCAGATATGCAGACATTGTACATGTTCGCTACCTTAATAAAGAGATAATATGTAAATATGTCGGTTACATCCTGTTTGTCCTTGCCTCAAGTGGCTTTACGCTTATGTGATTACAACGCCAGTGTGTGCTTGTCTGTGTAAGGCAGCCTGAGGAGTGTCAGTTTTTGATTGTCAGCAAGTCTTTGTCAGATATTGTCACTTATTAACCACAAAAATGCCTCCCGACAGTCTCCCAGAGGGGAATTCTTTATCAGTGACATCACAGGCAGTGGACAGAGCATAAGCGAGGGGAGGACAGGCGCTCCTAGTTTCAGGAAGCCGACAGAAAGACTCCTTATTAGGACAACTTTGTTTTTCGTTTCAGTTCTTCACTAGCAAACAACATCACCTCCACTTCCTTAGATTGTGTAGACCAGTAAATGAGTATTGGTCAGCTTGATGTGGTCACCACTCACTGACTGTAAGATGAGTGCTATGCCGACAACCCATATTACGCAATATCGTGTATAATATTTTTACATACTGAGTGCGTGTCAGTGCTTCATCCAAGCTCGACTTTCTCCACAAGCCACTACACATATTTATCTGCAAGCTACACTGTAACAGCTGAACTGATCTGAACTGAACTGTAACGGCTGAACTGCCAAATCATTATTACTAACAAATAATTACTAATAAATAAAATTGTGGGGTTTTTTTTTTTCATTGTCATATGGTCTTAGTTACGCAGAACTCTGGTGGAGTGGTTAGCGCTGCCAAACACAGCTAGAAGGTCGCATCCCCAGTCGGCTGCAGCCTTTCTGTGTGGAGTTTTCACGTTCTCCCGGTGCTTGTGTGGTTTTCCTCCAGGTACCCCGGTCTCCTCCCACAGTGCAAAGACATGCACGTTAGGCCGATTGGTGACTCCGTCTGTGTACGTCTCCCTATGCTGACCCCGAGATAGACTGGTGACCTGTCCAGGATGTACCCTGCCGCTTGACCAATCACAGCTGAGATAGGCTCCAGCTCGCCTGGAACAGTTAGTGGATGGATTTAGTCATTGTTATAAACTTATTTGGTTAAATGAACAAAATCACTTTTTGTTCCTGGTCTAAAGACTGGCCTCCTATAATTCTCTCTGTTTATACTCTGTCATATTTTTGGATATGATAAGCTAATGAGCAAATCTGCTAAGACAAACAATGATGACACATTTGCTTCATCCATTTTTTATCCCAAATATACTTTTCTAATCCAAAAAAAAAAAAAATCGAACCTAAACCAGGATCACTGTTTCTCATGGTTATGTTTAGCGTCCACTCCAACAACTACTTTTTTGGCTGCATCACAACATAATCCAAAAGTTTGAAGAGATACTTTAAACGGTTCGGGGTTGTGTTGTCTTATATGTTTGACAGTCTCAATGTATTAATGCTTTGTACATTTATGCTCAGTAAAACCTTTATACCTTTAAATCGACACGTCCGTATATACGTTAAATGATGTTACATACACACATCAGTACGACTGAGGCCTTCAGTAAAGCTGTAAAGGTATGAATCGGATTTATCTTATCATTTTATCTCCCAATTTTCTATCGATGGAACTCCATGAGTCACTGCAGATGACAGGCTGTGAACAAGCACGCATCACAATAAGACTGTTTTAGTCTATAAATAGTTGAAGGGTTGGACTGCAGCGTAACGATGGCTACAGCCACATCAGTAGACACACACGCAGACAATGATTTGGAAATATCAATGTGAACAGGGGAACAAAAAGTTGTAAAAAAAAAAAAAAAAAGGTGATGGGAAAACATGATATGATATTTGTGCGTGGGAGTTAGTGCATTTCATTTAACCAGACAATTTGACTAAGAGCTGTCTTTCCTTTTTTCTTTTTTACAGTAAAGACCCGAGGGAGTTAATGAATTACATTCATACCTGGAATCTGCCTGCACAGTTTACTGCTGGCAGCCGACAGCATGAGTTGCTGATTTGTTTAGAGGCATTTGAGCCTTTTAAGGAAGCAGAGGTTCCAGCACTCCTCGCCCACTCTCTCTGCCATTTGTTCACCTTCCAGTGACCAGCCTGCCTCTCACAATGTTACTATTCATTCATATGTGTGAGTTATCTGTGTGTGTTTTCAAGGGGCCACCGAACATGCACAAGCGTGTGCGTGCATAAATGTGGATGGGTGTGTTTCGGAGCATTTGTGTGCAGGTATGATGGTTTCCACGTTTACAGAACGGTGCATCCCCACCTGAATGCTGCAGATGCCGCAAATATTCATCCCTCAGCTCCCCACCTCACCAAAGTGAGCTCATGTCTGGAGTTCTGCCCACAGCCTGTCTGACATGGGACGTTAGAGTAACAGTGGTTTTATCTGTACCCTACGTTTCCTAAATAAACTCACTTTATCAATATAATAATAGTAATAAACTATTAACCTGGGCTTTATCCACCCACGACTTCAAATCTCCTTTAGAGTATTGTTTAAAGTATTTCCTATATTGAATACTTGAACCTAAAAAGATTCTTGTTCTTGTGTGGCTCATCTATTTGGTATTTTTTGGATTTTGAGGGGTTGAGGTTAGTAACTAAGGCTGGAAAGAAATGGAACACTATTTCTACGTCATTCTAATGTCTTTTTGCTATGGTTGTTATTAATATTATTACTATTGTTCCTTTTTGAATTATAAAAAAAACACAACGAAATACCATAATTCACAGCAAATATGCAACCGTTTTTTTCTGTATTATCACTTTTCAGGTTTTTGTTTTAAATGCTGCACATGCACTGTACACGTGTTTATTCTTTGCATGTGTTTTCTATATTGATTGAGTCAATTCCTCTCACATTGCTACGTGTGAGCGTGTCTGTGTTGCAACTAGATGTCTGGATGAAGCTCTAATGCCCCAAAGCAGAATCCACCCAGGAAGACTCACGCCAGTCCATCAATGGAGCCATTGAAACATGAAAGGCCACAATGGATGGAAGGAGTGTGTCAGAGAGCGCAAGTAGTTCGAGGGTGTTCCAGCGAGTGTGTGCGGGGAAGATATTTACTAGGACGATTCCGCCAGATGTAGAGTGTGAACCAAGCTTCAGACGTTCATGTTTGCCCGGCTCACGACCTCAAAAAGAGTTTGATTCCTCCATGAGCAGCAGCCGTTGTACATGTTTTTCTGCTGCCAAACTATTTGACTTTCCTTTCCTTTATATAGTGCTTTCTAAAACTCATATTCTGGACACAGTGCATAGGTTCATCAGGTATTAATTAATTTGTGATTGAAATGTCACTCCAACAACAAACAGCTCTGCCACGAATTGTACTTTTACAAGGTTATAATCAGTAGAAACTGTCTAAAAGGTGAGAATTCTACTATTTGCATTTTAATGAGGTCTCAGTGGGTGGTGGAGTTTGAATGGCGTTCATTATATTAAGAGGTTTTTTTTTCTTATGAAAAAAACATTAACGTTGTGGTTCTAATGTTTTCGGGCCACTCTAATGTGTTTAGTCCCCTCTCTGCAATCTAGTTACATAAAGGACTGATTTGATTCAAAATAAGAATTTTAAACCAATAATAATCCAACAGCTTCTATATAGGGTCTTGTGTGAATTCATTGTATTTCATATTTTAGGGTCAATATGATGATACATTACAAGACACTATTTTGCCTACATCTACTTTACTGTGTGTTTAACTTTCACAGTAAGGTTAACTTGACCAAATGAACAAAGATTGTCAGTTATAATTAGCGACAGAAACACTTCAATGAATAAAAATATGGTGGTTTCACACATTAAAGTCCATTAAAACATGTTGTTGTAGCTCGGCCCCTACAACCAATGAGAAGGCACCAGGTTAACAGTGGCTATGCTTTTCCTTCTTCTTGCTCTTTCCTGCCTCTGTCACATCTTCGTATCTGTCTCATCTGTTTCTTTTCAGCTTGTATTTGTCTGTGCTAACTCTTCCATTGTACAGCATTCAGTGTGTGTGTGCAACCAGCTGTTCATGTTTTGATTTTCACTTGTTGCTTGTTTTCCATTCCCACCTGAACTGTGGCCAACACACACAGAGACACACAGACACACACACACACACACACACACATACACACTGTGCAAATGCTGCCAGCAATCATAAACTTCACTGAAATGAAACATAAAAGGAGCGTGAATGTCATGAACGTCAGCTGATACCTCTCTGCAAACGTCCGAGCATGTTTTATCAGCCCCAAATCAAGAGTACTCAGGTAACCTGTGTGTGTGTGTGTGCGTGTTCATGGAAAGTCCTTACAGTGCAAATATTAAAGAATGACACACAGTGACTTTTGCAGATGTTTCCCAACAGATTCAGATGTTCTTGAGAAGTTTATTCGTCCAAATTGACTTTTAAAATTCCATGTTTTGGGAACGTTCTTAATATCATTATTTAACTTCTGCATAGTTTTATCTTGATAACCTTGTTTCTAAGCAGGTGGGAAGGGAGGGGCTAATCCCTAATCTGAAGGTTGTGGTCCACAAGTGTGCGCCTTTTGTGTGTGTTTGTATGACACAGACCAACATTTCCTTCAGGCCTATGAATGAATAATAAGTGAATATTTTCTCGCCCATGTCTGTATTTTTGTGAGGAATGATAATAGAGCCCCACATCAAACAACAGCAACCTATATAAACAGTCAAAGCCTTTATTCATGATATTAAGCGTAAGATGAACCTTTAATAATCCCCATGAGAGACTTTGGCTGTCGCAATAGCAAATACAAACAGGTTACATCAAAGGGCGTTTGAATATTATACTGTGCACTGTGAAACCACAGCATAGACAAGATCATTTCAATACTGGTTTCAACATTACAGCAGATTAAAAACCAGATCCTCTCTCCTTCTTTCTTTCTTTCCCAGGTTGAACTGTGTTATAAAAGTAACTTTTCATCATTCCGGTGCAAAAAAAAAAACATCCATCGAAATCCAAAGATCCCGGTTACTCGTTTTATTTAAAAATGACTAAAAATTTAATTTAATATAATAAATGTATTTACAAATTAAACACCGCTGACAGTTCAGCTCTAGAGTGTCGCGTGTCAGTGGGTTTAGGCAACGAAAGCATTTGAGTTAAATGTGGTAAACAATTGTGTATTTGTTTAGTATTTAATAAGCACATTGTGTGTGCAATAACTCTTTCTCTGTTATCTTGTCCTAAACTTGAACGACGCCTTCACTGATATTGAACTTGCGTCTGCTGGGTCTAGTTTGAGCAGCACATGTAAAAAAGAATGCGATTAAATGTTCCTCTGACTTACACCTACATTAAAATATCTCCTTACTTCTAGCTTAGAGATGCCTCCAGATGACATCACTTCCAGGTGAAAGAAACATTGTCTAACATTATACTGATATGTTCAGTATCATTGTATTTCCAAGTGGCCAGTCATGTTTTATGTTTCCTGCAAAACGTATCTGCCGTTGCATAGAAATGTAATTTATTAAAGATGGGGTTGCCTGAAGGGTCAGTGATGTATTGGTAATCAAAGCAACATTAAAGGTTTTCATGGATTTATATCTACCTTCATTACGTATTTTATGCAATATTGACTTTGCTCTTTTGAAATGTTGCTGTTTTAAGAGCAGCCTGGGTGGTAAGAGTGGCCAACCGTTTACGTAATAACCAACTTAATGCCGGCTTAAAACATCAAAAATGACCTAATCTTTTGTAACTTCATTTGGATTCCAACCAATGTGCTAAGCGGTGGTGGGAAAATGGGAATTCTCTTGGATTAGTTCTTCTGTGCTGGGAATGGAGTGAGACATAGATGTATAGATTGATGCTGTAATGCAAGGGGAGCTCGGGGATTAGGTGAGCAGAGTGAAGGATTTCCAGATGAAAGAGTAATCTAGATGTGTCGATTTCTATCCTCTCGGGAGCAAAAAAAAAAAATACGAAGGCCAAGGAGATTATCCCGATAGTCATTGCATAATCTCGGTGTGTGTGCGAGCGTGTGTGTCCGTTATGGCGAGCAGACGACACAATTAGTCACTCACTCGGTCATGACCAGGGGTTGCGCACAGACACGTACCCACTCAGCACAATGCATGGACACTTCACTGACACACACGACGCACCAGTGATGAAATAGCTGCAGTGTTACTTGATGAGGGACCCTCTCTGTTTTGGTCCCTTTAACTTTCCTCTTAATTATTTGTTTCTTTCTTTCCCGACCATCATTTTTTACCTTCTCTTCGTTCTTTCTTCCGTTTTTTTTCCATCTCTCTCCTCATCTTTCTTTTATTCCAGTCATATTTTTTAACCTCAACCGCCGCAATCCAATTAAACGAATTCCCAAATTCCCCTTCTGGACTTATGAGGCCATTGTTCGGCATCTTTCCCATCGCTCCTCTTTTTCCTTTCACATGGTTGTTCGCATCCCATGGGTTCGGTTAGTGATCTCAGTGTGTTCGATTCTCTCTTCTTCTTCCATTGTCTCAGTGCTGTGAGTTCCCCCATCTGTCATGATAGAATAGTCTTTTCCATAACCTACAATGGGCTATTAAAGTCTAGAAGGGTGTGTGTATGACTGTGTTTCTGTGTGATAAGCAAAGGACATTTTGCCTCATCGTTCTTTCCTCATCCACTGTTTTTATGTATATATATATATATATATATATATATATATATATATATATATATATATATATATATATATATATATATATATATATACATAAAAATATATATACTACTCAGAAAAAGTTATAAAAGGGATATTCATCTTTCGAGTGACATGTTCATGCTTCAGTGGTATTATGTCATGAAAGTAGGGCATTTAAGTAGAAGCATGCAATGCTAGTTTCTTCATCTCACACTATTTACTGGAACAAAGGCTAAAAACACTGTTGGCTACACTGCAACAAAAAAAATGTTAATGTCTCAATAAGTTGTCAGTTGTCAGTTGTTAGGTGTCGTCTTTGTCTCATGTTGTCAAAATGTGAACAGCGTGATGAAGAGGACTGTTTAAATGCAAACTGTTATTGAAACAGAACATGCATTTTAGGTGCATTTTGAATTTTCGCCCAACTTTTTGTGAGTATTGTATATATACGCGCGCGTGTGTGTGTGTTTGTATTTACACTGAGGTCAGATATTAATTGACTTGCAGCTAAAAATGTCCTTATAACTTAATAGTAAAATGGCAATGACACTGAAAGAGTGTTGGAAAATGTGCTTCTGATATCAGGGTAGTTGAGAGCAGTGAGTTTTCAATCAGAGTTAACCTTTTTGCACGTTGCTTTTGTGAAGCACCTTGTGATTCTTCAGTCTGAGCTGCTTTCATTTTGGGGGGGGGGGGGGAGCTCTCAGAACCCACCCAGTGTCATCAATGACCCTTAGTTTTTTTATTGAAACAAGCAGATTAATTGACAGGCCTGATGATGGACGTAGATTTTCTGTGGTAAAATAAGACCCATCGTAAGACTTAAGACTTAGCAGTTAGACAAATAACTGTGATTTGAATTTTTTTAAAAAGCAGCTGGCTGCAGTGTCAGTACCAGATGTGCTCCTGGAGAGTCTAATAGTGGGCCAAAGGGTACCTGTTACATCACCCTGATACGCCAAAGGACTTTGAAAAGGGGCACAATTGGACGCCTAAGGATGCGTCACTACATGACACTGTGGGATAAGGATGGGTTGGAAAGTTGTACACAAAAACACACACCAAACAGCTGCTCCACTGATCCACGTGAGCTCATAGGAAGATCAGGATTGGCATTATTACTGGATTATTATTACTGGATTTAGGAGATTAGTACACACCTGCATGGCAGGACATTAGAGAGCTTTCCGAGTGGTATCTGTGTGGGATTGTGTTTAGGTGTGTATGTTTATGTGTATTATGCGCCAAACCATCTTAAAGCGAAGGAGGGTGGGGGTTGGGTGGGGTTATGAAAGAAAATGTGGCTGAATCTGAACTGCTTAAGCTTTCACCTTCTTGCCATTTTCCTGCATCATTTTGTCCCCTCAGGAGGACGGAAGAGTAGAGCAGAGGACGGCAGAAGTGTAGCTGTTTGGTGTAAAAACCTGTTGGTGTTTTCAGAGCAAGTTGTCTGCTCTTGTCACGAAACAGTGAGGAAAGTCATTGATATTCACTTTTTGTAAACTATTGTTACAACTTCAGGTTCAGTCCATTTCAAGACCAGTGTTACCAAGAAACGTTCTGTTCACCTGTTACATCACCCTGATACGCCAAAGGACTTTGAAAAGGGGCACAATTGGACGCCTAAGGATGCGTCACTACATGACACTGTGGGATAAGGATGGGTTGGAAAGTTGTACACAAAAACACACACCAAACAGCTGCTCCACTGATCCTCTGTTTTTAGGCCATGGCGATCATAAAAACATAAGAGAACTCTTGGAGAAATCGGTCCACACACCCACCCAGTCGCTTTAAATACTCCAGACAATTCGTTGCTATCTCCAAATTATGTGCTCGCTCAGACTTGGGCCGTCTGACTTGGACATTTGTGTTCTCACATGCAGCTGCTCTGGATGATGTCTAGGCCAGGGTTGCAGAGCACTAGTTTCCTTGTCGTGGCATTGATTTGGCTCATACATTGTCCTTCACATTTGTCCAAATCT
Source organism: Channa argus (assembly GCF_033026475.1). Classification (NCBI taxonomy): domain Eukaryota; kingdom Metazoa; phylum Chordata; class Actinopteri; order Anabantiformes; family Channidae; genus Channa; species Channa argus. The sequence goes on from NC_090199.1 coordinate 6,287,773, forward strand.
AAAGGAAACAGCCTACACAGCGGCCTATTAAATAAATTACACAGCAAGTCGCAGAGGAGAGAAATAAGTGCACAGATGCACTCACACAAATGCACAAACCACTGACACACCCTGCTGCTGGATTGTCATTTATAAGGTGGATATTGTTTCTGGCGTGAGTGCACAAGAAGCAGCACGCACTGGGAAGCATTAATATCAAAGACCGAAGGGAGCGAGAGCAGGAAGTTCCCTAATCTGGCGGTGTTTGCGGAGAAAGGGGTAGAAACCAGATGCACACATTACCTTATCAAATAGTCCAGAAACAGTCAGGTTGTCCACCGTGTGTGTTTGTGTTGCCTGGTTTGACTTTAAGTGAAGGTGCATACCAGAAATAGTTTTACCTCCGAGTCATTTTCTCCTTCGGTCTGGTTCTCTCTCTCTCTCTCTCTCTCTCTCTCTCTCACCTTCCTCCATCCTCACCTGCTTTCCAGTCCTGACCCAGTTTTTCTCCTTTCTTTATTTCTACTAATTCAAACATGTCCAATTTTTGTAGCTGTTATTCCATATTGTAGAATTGTTCCATATTGATACTTAGAGCTTGTTGGTCTAATTGTATGATCGACGTGCAATTCAGTTGGAGCTTTGTTTTTAGGTCCACAAACTGCATAAGTTGTGGTTTTGTGCCTTAGCTTTGCTCAGTAACAACTCACCCGTGGGATCAATAATGTGTTTCAAAGCGTAAAACGGCGGGACCTCATACAAAGTAATGACATGTGCGTTTAAAGCAGTGAACTCTGATCCATTGTGAAGCCGCACCTACTCGGTTAATATATCAATCATTCGAGGCTCGGCTTTAGGTCGAGCTGGACCATCCCAAGCCTCTTAAGGTAATACATATTTCCCACACTAAAGATGCAAAGATAGGCGCAAGGAGAGAGGAAATATTTTTCTGTGAACAGTCACCCCGAGTGACGCCTGCTGTTGATGACTGCAACGCAGCTGGATGAGCTGTCAGTCTTGTGTGGTGACTTCTGTTGGTTTCTGGTTTGTATTTGTCACATGCACATTACTGAAATAGTTGAAAAAGTAATAGCACTGTTTGTTTGCAGTTTCCTGGTTTTCTGCATAAATTGACCACGAAATGTCCAACAGTCCTGCAGGACTCCACTTGCTATGCGGCCATATCATGTTCACTTCAGGTGCATGATGCTGCCCGAATGTCCTACGTGTGTTTGGACATGTATAGAGAGGAGGACATTTATAGGAGGACAACCATTTATGTAAATACATGAACCTGATGCATATGCACTTTGGGTGTACTCCAAGTCTTTACAAGCAGACCAAGATGCAGATTTCTGGTCTGCTCTTCAGGTCGCCCACTTCAGCATCCGACACTTTTAGTTTACGGAAACTGGGCAGCACGGCGGTGGAGCGGTTAGCACCGCCGCCTCGCGGCAAGAAGGTCCCCAGTTTAATCCGACCTGCTGGCTGCAGCCTTTCTGTGTGGAGTTTGCATGTTGGCCCCGTGCTTGCATGAGCATCCTCCCGCAGTTCAAAGGCTAAATTGCCCGTAGGTGTGAATGGTTGTCGGTCTGTGTATTTCTCTTTGTGTTGGCCCCGAGATTGACTGGAGACCTGTCCGGGGTGTACGCCGCCTCCCTGAACGGGATAAATAGTTAAAAGATAATGGTTGGAGGTACAACATGCACAGGTGTTTGTTAGAAAATGTACTTGACAAGCTTTACAGTATTCATCTGTTTTCTGAACTACGTTCAAAATAGTAAGATGATGACCGTGACCAGACAGGGTCATACACACCCCTAGACACAGACCTAAAATACAGTGTGAATGGATGATTTGTCCTGAGAGGCTGGTATTCCTCCTCTGCTGACGCATTTCCTCTGCTCCACATATCGGTACAGACTTTTCTTAGTAGCTCCGTAAAAAAACACAACTGTGTAAATTTACTCAGAAAAACCACCAAAACTTCCCCAGATGGCAAGTTTAGGGAAGTGGCCTTTCTTCGAGCATGTGTTATATGTGTATTTGCGTCTGGCGTACGTGTTTTTCGAGTTCACTTGTGTGCGTACACGGGCGTGCTTCATCGTTCACACCGGCTTGTGCTTTTACTGTGACACTTATGACGCTTTGTTCCAAAATTAACAACTCGACTCCAAGTTCATTTTGTCTGTTTGCCCTCACATTGAGAAAATAACGGCGACTGGAAAGAGCTGTGGTCGTGGCTCACTGAAAGTCATCTTAAAAAAAAAAAAAAAAAAAAAAGGGTTAACCGATGGAGTCGAAGAGATGGGAAACACAGGTGCAGGAAAGATTTGAGTTATTTCAGACGTCGGAGCCTGCAAACTGTTCTTTTTGATTTTGAGCTGTGTTTCTGTATAAGGAGGGGAAATATTTTACACCAGTCTCTTTAACCACAACCCTGTCGCCTTAACTTAACCTCCACTCTTACTTTGACCGTGTCTGAGATATTTAACAGGATTTCAATTTGCAGCTTTTTTAGCTTCTTTTTGAAGACATTGGCAATCAGTTATTGGTCAAAATCAGTTACAAACAAACCAAGTGTCCTATAAATTAAGTTCCAACACAACTTAACTGCAAACAGGATTACGTTTGCGTATGAGCTTATTTATTACGTTCTAATGCAACATATTTGAATAAATGAAACGGTACTTTCATTAAGGGAAAGAGAGCTGCCAGGAGGTGGTTGGGGAAGGTGGGGGGTGTATAATGCACAGGACTGTCAAGCCAACGCCTCGAGTTCGGTTCCTGAATCCAGCCCCGAAGTGCTGAGACTGGTTAGTTTCAAGCAAGAAAACGTGGATGTGTTTATTCTGATATTTCCTGATAGTTTGGCGGACAAAATTACGTTGTCTGCTAACATCTTATTAATATGTACAGTATTAACATATATGCAACCCCCCATTTACGTTACATGACAACATATGTTCACAGGAAACTGGAATGTGGTTGAAATTACATTTTCCAGTAATTTGCAGTAATCGCATTTGGAGTTTAGTTGTATAGGAACTTAATTTTTTAAGGAGACAGGGTTGACACAACAGCCAGTCACATTTCTTCATTCCAAAAGTTCCAAAAGTTCATTGTTTTGGTGCCTTACGCCTAATTTTAGCATGACTAAAGCCAAGAAGAAAATTCTAACTTTACCCCTGAGGGGGAGCAGAGAAGTGAAGTATCTGGGTGAAGGAGGTGCTTCTCTGTTTAATGGTAATCATTTGTTTTTCCATAGAAAATTCTGTCAAAGCTTGACTGTGTGCGAGGTAGGTCAACCCGACACTGCACTCAAGTAAAAGTGTCAATCATTACTCCATATTTCTCGTCCTTTATGCTCTTAAAAGTTCCCTTAAAAGAATACGGGGGAGAGACAGGGGCCCGCATTCACACTTGGATCATTCATGCTTATAAGCTCTTGTCAGCAACACAGTGAACATGTTAGGAAACTGCATGAAGGGGCTGTTTGATGTTTGACACTGAGACCTTAGAGGGACGTATGGAAAACACTTAGTGGCCTGGTTGTGAGAGGATAACAGGCCGACGAACAACGGGAGAATTGAGTTTGGCTGAAAGAGGAGTAGGAAAAACCAAGAAAAAAGGGAATGATAAAGAGGAGGGGGAGCGTGCAATGCTTCCAACCCCAAAGGGCTGCCCCCATGAAGCTTCAGAAGATTTGGAAAAGGAAGCAATACTTTCTCATCCTTTGAAAGGTAAAGGAAGGCGACCGTCCTTGATACAAGGGGAAATTCCCACCAATTGCACAAACCCCCCCATCTGATCAAAGTGTGGTTGTGCATGTGTGTGTGTGAGTGTGTATGTGTGTGAAGAGAGTGCCACACCTGTGCAATGAGCCACTTGTACCTTAAGATGTGAGGAGACCAGGAAAAGACGAGCTTCGAAGCGGCAGAAAAATGGAAGTTTAAAAAAAAACGATACAGTCATTTGTAGTGTTTTATTTTTAATGGTAATAGTAGTACTTCACGTGGTTGCAGTATCCGTGTTACAATTGGCTGTTAATTCATAGCTCATGCGTTTTGTACATGCAAATCCCAACACATTCTGATTGGTCAGAGACAAAACAAGAACAAAGAGCACAGAACAAAATGCTCCTATTACGACATCAGCAATGTTTCACAAATCCACTAGTGTGCAGAATTCAGATTACTAATACAAAAACAAAAAAAAAAAAAAAGAAGTTGTTTAACTACAAAACTAAAACACTTAGCAACCACAGAGGAGGTATTCCTGAGCTCGGACATGATTCAGTTTTCAGTTCCAGAAAAGTTGCTTGTTAAGTTGATTAAACTCTGTTTGCTAGTGTGTGGGAGTGTGTGTGCTTAGTATGACTTTTAATTATAGTCTAGGGTATATTTTTTGCTCTCCTCTGAGGGTGTTGGACATGCATTTTGAATAAATTCTGCCACCGAATTAAGTTAAAACAGCATAACAAAGACAAACTTCTACTGCGGGCCTCTTGATCTGCAGTCAAATGCTCTACCACCCTCTTTTCCAGTGTTCTCCTTTTTGCTAAGAATGTGAAGGAAAGCAGGTTTAACAAACTCTAACGTAAAACCGGAACTCCGTCGGTTGTCCAACTGTGGGAAACCCAGTTAGTTCAGTCAACTTGCAATGGTGTCTATAAAAAGCCCTAATCCATGGAGCTCAGGAACTGTGATTCACCACAGCAACGGTAAAGAAAGAGCAGAGCTGTCATTTTTGTGGTTTTAGGCTTTTCGATGCAGTGTTAAAGGTAGACATTCGTGTTTGTAACATGCACAACTTTACATACATACATGTGATGAACCACTGTGGTGGTTGTGAAGTATTTCGGGTTTTGCAGGAAACCAGCAGCTGAATGTTTAAAAGTCCCTGTAGCAGTGCATGCGAGGATTTTTAATCACAAAGTAGCGGGCACTCAATTTTAGTGCAGTCGCAGCATAACAGCAGAATGCTTTAGTAGCAGAAGGGGTAGGAACTTGGACAAGCAAGGGGGGATCCAGATTTGAACTAGGGACATCTTGATCTGCAGTCAAATGCTCTACAGCTGAACTACTCCCCCCCTGTTTTTTGTTTTAGTATGATGCTTTTGCCAACACTATAAAGACTTGGGGGTATTTCAGAAAGAAGGTTTAACAAACTCTAAGGCGAAACTCTGGGTTGTCTCGCTGTAACATGGGGAATTAGTTTTCGGCTTTAGAGAAACTGATCACAGGGTACGCTCACTCTGATTTAAGAGATGTTTGATGGCCATATAAAGTTATCATCAATGAATGGCAGTGGTTAAAGAGATGAGCCACCATTCAAAGCCAACGAAGCTTTAAATGTGTGACATTACGTATCAAAAAATGAAGGGCTGCAAGGACTTGGTGGTTGTGAAATGTTTCTGCTTTTCCAGAACTAACAGGAGCTCAGGAGCCCAGGGGTAGAACATCTGACTGCTTGTAATCTGGGTGACCCCCGGCTATACTGTTATGCCGAAGTTCAATTACCTACAAAGAAAGAGTGCCCCATGCCTTCTGATAGAAGAGTGGCAATTGTAGATGAAATATGAGAAGAGGATGGATCCAGAGCATGCGCAGATGATACGACCTTTAATGTAACAGCAGTAACTTCCCATCAGACTGCAGAGGTGGTCAGCGTCGCCGAGTGGCTGCAGGATAACATTTAACTCAAATCTACAAAACAGCTGTTTATCAAAAATCAATCAAGGAATCAATTAATAATATATGATGTCCAACCATATCGTTACTCTAGATGGCATAAGTCTGGCCTCCAGTACTACTGCAAGGAACCTTGGAGTTATTTTTGATCAGGATTTGTCCTTTAACTCACATATAAAACAAATCTCTAGAACAGCCTTCTTCCAACTTCGGAACATTGCCAAAATTAGGAGCATCCTGTCTCAAAGTGATGCCGAAAAACTGGTCCATGCATTTGTTACCTGTAGGTTGGACTACTGTAATTCCCTACTTTCAGGATGCCCCAGTAACTCCCTAAAGAGCCTGCAATGAATCCAAAATGCTGCAGCAAGACTGCTGACTGGATCTAGCAAGAGATCATATTTCACCTTCACTAGCTTCTCTCCATTGGCCTTCCATTAAATCTAGAATAGAATTTAAAACCCTGCTTCTTACATATAAAGCTCTGAATGGTCAGGCTCCATTATATATAGAAGACATCATAGCACCATATCATCCCAGTAGACCACTTCCATCTCAGAATTCAGGCCTTCTTGTGGTTCCCAGACTTTCCAAAGGTAGAATGGGAGGCAGAGCCTTTAGCTATCAAGCTCCTCTCCTGTGGAACCAGCTCCCAATTCAGATTCAGGAAGCAGACACCCTCTCTACTTTTAAGTCCAGGCTTAAAACCTTCCTCTTTGATAAAGCTTATAGTTAGTTATAGTTATGTTGCTATAGGCTTAGACTGCTGGGAGACCCACCACCCAATGCACTCAGCTCCTCTCTCTCCTCTCACCTCACATTTATTTGTCACCACTCTATGACATTAACTTTGTGTCTTCTCTCTCCCGTAGTTGTCTTTCTCCTTCGCTGTGTTTTCCAGTGAGTAACTACTGGTCCTACCAACCTGCCCAATGTTTTGTTGTTGATTTTGTTGCTCTTTTTCTTTTCTCTCTCCACTTTCCACTCAGCCCAACAGGTCAAGGCAGATGGCCGCTCACCCTGAGCCTGGTTCTGCTGGAGGTTTCTTCCGTTGAAGGGAGTTTTTCCTCTCCACTGTAGCCTATGGCTTGCTCCAGGGGAAATTGTTGGGTTCTGTGTATACATCTTTATAGTCTTGACTTTATTCTGTAAAGTGCCTTGATATGAATTTGTTGGGAAAATACACTCTTGAAACACCTCTGACTAAATATATGAATATATCAGACATATTTCTTAAATTTTCAGCATGAAGGATGGAATATAATAGAATATGTGTAATCTGAACACACATTTATCAGTCCTCTAATCAAACGAGAGGATATGAATGGAGAATGTGTTTGCTACTGCAGGGGATACAATAAAGCGGGCGTCTCAAACACGTCACCAACGTGCTTGTGAGCTACCGGTAGCAAATGCAAAATGTGAGTTCTGGACATCAAGGTCTGGGTCATGAAAACACATCGTCGGTTTTTGGGGGCTGTTATTTGTTGGTATATTTTCACAAGCTTTTATTTGTTGGTATTTACAACTATACACCGATATGTTAAACATAATACATGGCACTTCATACCACCGTGGACCAGTACGAGTTTGGCTCCTGTGCTGGAAAATGTGATCACGGTGCAATCAGGTGCTGTGGATAGAACCATAAGTCAATACATACGAATATGATGTTGTCGAGTCATGTTGTCATGTGTTTGTAGCTAATAAAGTCACACAACACATCCGTATAAAGTCAAAACAACTACATCCTCTGTCGCCACAGTAATGAGGAAAATATGTCTGCTGCCATTCTTTGTTTTTTCCTGTGACACGGACAAGGGGAAACCGGACACACACCAGTGCTACGTAATGTCACGCTGGCTCACACTGAGTGAGGTACTGTACACGAAGCCTAGGCATGTCCGTCTATCCCAGGGCTCGTGGGATGAATCCCCGAGGCACTGAAACTGTAGTCGGTTACCCTACCTGCTCCACATATGTGTATGCTAATCCAAAATATATAAAATGTTTGTTAATGTGATGTCTTACATTTCGAAAAAAGAAAAAAAAAAAGAAAAAGAAAAAGAGGGGTCACTTTAAAGCCCAGAAAACAGTTTAGACAAAGGTTTTTCAAGTTTTAACACTGAGTTATTTCTTCAGCCGTAAAGTCAAATGTACTCATGACATTAGTGAGTGAGCAAAGTTTAAGAAGAATGAAGCCGCCGTGCTGCGCCATTTGTTTTTACCTTCATTAAATTTGTTAAGATTTGAGTGTGATTGAACATGAGCCCCTGTCGACGGTGTGTCTCTGTAAACTGGAAGCCAGGCTCAGTCATCTCTTCCTGTGTTTCACACTCATGGACCTGGTGACAGCCGTGTTCCACAGCTGCTCCGCTACTTGCTGCCTCATTGTGCTGTTTGTATATTTAGCTGCTCTGTTCCACTTCCTCTGCTGTTGACGCTGAGAAAACACACAACAAGAAAGACGTGATTCTGTCCTCCCTCCTTCTCCTCCAGCGTCCTCAACACGTCCTTTTCCTCCGTCGTGCCTTCCCTTCACTCACGCCTCCCTCGTTTACTTTCAATCTCATTAAGAAAGTAGCTGTGAGGTGACCTCACATGTTTTCCAGGTCTCTTTAACGTCAGTTCTAATACAATATGAGGCCCATAATGGAATGAGTTTACTCATCACCTGACAACATGTCCTGTGTTTAGTTCGACTCTTCTTGGGTTTGATTATTTCACCCCACAATAGTGCAAACATGATAAAGTGGGGCAGTCTTTTAAACAATCATGCATCTTTGTTCTCTGCTGACTTCAGGTGCTCTTTAGATACCACACAGGCAAAATCCATCACTGTACGGCACTTTGTATGTTTGCTGATGAACATGTTCAGGTCTCTGACTGCAAAGACCAAATCCGGCAGCAAAGTTAAAGAAAAACTTGTTTGATCCACGTCTACCCCTCATTCTGCTTACATAACTCTGTGACACAAATTTGAAGAATACATTATTAATAGCTGGATATGCAATTATTAATGTCTTACTTCAAATAAATCCTCCATTGTTGTGCTTTGGTAATTTGAGGAAGTCTACACATTGCGGAATAAATTTTCATTCCTTTACTCGGCCATTCATGTCCTCATTCACTTAAGTCTTCCTCGTGAATGTATTACCCTTTCTCTGTAAAGGCCAACTGTATCTCAGACACCACATGTTCCGTGTTTGTGTCTCCAAACACTGAATCGACGGGGGTGTCTGCATTTTGCAGCTGGTAATCGTCAAAGAACTTCATTGGGCTGCCCTTCAATGAGAAATGTGTGGTGTTTTGTGATCGTCTAAATGCTGCTTTAGACGAGCAGAAAGCAGTGAACGCTAAAATGGTTCAATTAAACTGAATTATGGCACTTAGATGAGGATGTGTCTGCAATATGCAAATGACTGCAGAAGCAGTGCTCAAAAGTCACAACTGCAAGAGCCAAAGCAAGAAAGACACAGTGTAATAATGGACTTTCTGGTCAGAATTGACTTACACAGACATTCACTACATATGTCATTGTGCAAGACATTGTTTGGACTTCACACACATACAGTAGCACTCAACTAAAAAACTGTCTGTCTGAGACAATTTCTCACATATTGTCTGTTACGTGCGAAGGGTTGCGGCTGGGTAGAAACCCGCAGGGGGGATTGACATGATACAAACAGTACGCTGCAGAACTCGGAGTGTTCAAAGCATAAACAAGTTTATTGCCGCCTCTTGAATTTGTCTGACGACTTAGCCAAATTCAGTTAGACGTCCACATAAAAGAGTATGGTGGGACAAAATAGAGGTCTGTGTAGCAGGATGTTTCTTGCATTATATAATAATCATTATCATCATTTATTTATGACATTCTGTCATTACTGCTTACTGTTTGCATACCATGTCTTCAAGGCCAAACGGTTTTCCCCTGCGAGTTGTCAAAACCTTTTGACTCTTGAATCTAGATAGTGTGTGCATGCTCAATATTTCTGGGTTCCTCCGTTAGCTAACAATCAGAATTCATACTAAATAATAATAATAATTTGTCCTATTGCTTACCTAGCAACGTTTTTATAAATAGGTTGGAAAAGAAAAAGCATCTTTCAGTATCTGCATTCAATAGTGTAGATGTCATTGAAAGGTATTAGTGAAAGTTTGTCATTCTGTTTGTGTGTGTGTGTGTTTGTGTGTGTGTGTGTGTGTGTGTGTGTGTGTGTGTTAGACTGCTCGAGGGCACACTGTAGTTTGCCCGTGTTTTATTCCTCGTGCCAAAAGTGGATTTTACCTGCCAAAGCGGTTGGTAGAGTGTAAATAAACCTAGGAACCAAAACCAAAGCTTCTCTGCTATTGATCTACCAGATAGATTTATCAGATATAATCTTTGCTACAAGAGTCAGCGCAGATCCAGTACAGACACCAGAATGAATTGCAGAGGTTGTGTGTCGAGTCTGTGACCTGAGTTTGAACTGTGGTGAGAGTGCAGCAGCTGTTGGCCTCATCCTGCAACTGGCTACGGCAACAGAGGAAGTTGGCAAGAAGAGAAGACGAATGAAGTTCAGTCTATTAATTAGATCAGGATATTGGACAGGAAGTTAATTATGACTCTTGTACAGAGGCACATGCACAGTGAGGTTTCAAAATGGGGAAATAGAGAAGTGACAGTGGAGGGGACTGAAAAGAGAGGACACGGGACTAAAAAAAGTAAAGTTCTGAATCAAGTCAGTGGAATGAAGAAGACTGGAAAGATGCAACAGACAGACAGATATTAACTAATCCAATACAAGCTGCTCCTCTTTTTAACTAGTGTAAAAATAGTTTGTCATAGTTGCTCTGAAAGATCAGATGAATTCATGCCTACTGTATGTTTGTTCTTCATACACTTAGTAAGTCAGTGAATGCAACAGACACATACAAACAAAGCAACTTCATTGTTTCACTTTAGGGCCACAAGATGTGTTTAGGGTTTAGATGAGAATCAAGAACGGATTTCAAGTAACGCGGGATAGAAAGACCGATCTGGATCTTTCTCTTCCCTCTACTACTGCTAACTTTCGAAACCAGACCTACCACCAGGTCGTGTCACGTGTTTAGTTTCTGATATTTGATTCGAGTTTAGGAAACTGGATGTTCTACCATGAAACATTTTAACAAAATTCTTTCTAGTTATAGTTTGTATCTAATCCCCGTTAAAGACCAACATGGGCGTCATCCAATGCAAAGCTTGGTCCTATTATACACATAAAGGTGTCAATAGGGAGAATTTTTTAAAACTGTGCACCCTAGAAATATGAACGCATGTCTGTCACGTTGCTTAGCAACATCTACCAGACATAGTCAACATGACACCATGATGTACTGTGGTATTTAGAGCCTTCAAAGCTCATCAGGAGGCAATATTGCAAAACACAGGACTTTCACTAGACTCTCTTAAGAAAGTAAGACAACTGTTATTGTTTTTGCAGGGCTCGTGTCAAATTAGTGCTTCCTTAATTTAAGAAAGACACAACATGACATTTTTTCTAAGCCTAACATCTTTATTTAGTGCCGAAGGACCAGTTTCTGCCATTTTGATGTCAAGACAGGTGCAATTTCAGGCCGTGGCAGTGTTGGAGGGTAGGTTACAAATAATTTTTAGGGGTGTTAAAGTTGGAGGACATGTTGGAAATTTCTATCAGGTTTTCAAACAAATGTTTTTAGTAGGTTGAACTGTTGTTCCTTGTTGTTCCACAAACTAAAATTAGCCATTAGCATTTATTGGAGAACAATAATGAATGTAAATGTGATACATATTCTCTCTCTCTCACACACTCACACCTTCCTATTATTTTGAGAACACGGCCCTGCTCTAACCCTGTGACCAGCACCTTAAGTCTGAAACCAAGTCTTAAACGCCAAAACAGCCCTTTGAAGTGGTGAGAACTGGCCAAATACGATATTAATCAAACTATAAAAAGACACCTGCATACGCAAAAAGTCACAAACATGCACAAGTGACAATGCTGACCTTCCACCTTCAGAGGATACTTCACTGACTGTCAGGATGAAGTGCGACCTCTCATTTCAATAATGTACACGTACCGAATGTGTGTCCTTCTTTAGCTGTACGAACACATTTTAGTTCAATATAATTTTTGTGAGGACATTTGGGTCAGTTTGTTAATAAGGACTTGGCCTTTGGGTTAAGAGTAGAAGGTTGAGGTTAGACATGTAGGGACTGCATTATGTCGGTAAGTATCCTTCAAAGACTAAACCATCTGTGTGTAGTCCAGGAATAGCCAACAGGGATGGCTGCTGCCTCTGTCTTCCGTCTGCTGGGAGGAAGAATCCAACGTGACCCCAGTCCTCCACCGAGATCCATGCAGCTGTGACCCTCGGGTGAAACACGGAGCTTCCTAGAAAGCAGTCATGATCTACTCTGGAAATGTGTGCACACTGGTCCTCTTTTGCTAATTGCAATTGGAAATATTTATGGTAATGTACATTTTCAGCACATTGTACTAAAAAAAAACAAAAACATTCCAAACTTTGCAAACACTTCTACTAAATCTAATAATATCAATGGTTTTGAATATTCTGTAACATGTTATCGGCCCATCATGAGCATAATTTGCTTCTAACATCAGATATAACCTTTGCAATCCAAATGACATCTGATAAGAATCGGCTTGACTCAACGCGATGTGTGTGTCAAGAACTTACCAGGAAAAAAAACTCCAAAAGCATCTCTATTTGCATATTCAGTGCCGTTCATTCAGAATTTCTCTGCAATGCATAAGAGCTGCTTTGGGGCCGCAAAATGCAATGTTCGATCGTTACATGCCTTAAATGTGCTTTTCAATTCATATAGTGTGCGGATATATGTTGTTTTACTCTGGTTTTGTGTCTGTATGGCTGCTCAGTGGGATACAACTAAAACGGTGGGAAATGCTTTCATTGTCTTTGGCAATGACTGGAGTGCAGTGTGTCTGAACAGCTGAATCAGCTAAACGTTCCCTCGCTGTGATGGATTTGAAATGCAGTCACAGCCCAAACTTTATAATTGTCTTTGTATTGCTGCGTTTCTTTGCCAACCCCCACCTTTCAAGCCACACAAGCAGATTACAACAAAGGCTGCTTTTTTTTTTTTTTTTTCTTTTTTCTTTCCAAAACCATTTGCTCTGGCTTTGGCCTCATAACTTTAAAAACCAAAATGAATTTCCTGATTATGTAATGCACATCATCTGCATCGAGGGGTTTTATAACGCCTCCAAACGTTCCCTTTAAGAGCACCTCGAGTCTCCTTGCTCCTAATAAGGAGGGGGCGAGACTTCAAGGGGATAGGAACGGGGCCCCTGGCGAACCCTTGAGGAGTCAAGTTGGCTACATGAGGTAAGATACTTCCTCTGCCAAACTTTCAGAATAATACCACTATTTGTACACGTGACGTCAACGGCATTAATGAACCACCAATACTAGACGTAGGCTATGAGGAGACATAAGTGATACTTTAGGAAATGTCGTTGCTTTATCATAGTTAATATTTTAACCAATAAACTCATGCATCTGCTAACAGCTCTTACAGATTTTTGTCTTGTTCTAGTTTTCTTGATTATTTGAATATAATGTGCATATTTCCATTCAATATAATTAATATTATCATCATTGTTTGTGATACATTAATTTCTCTGGTGGATGTGTGACTGTGACCCAATTTCTGCACACACGCAGTGAAACGCGCCCTTATTTTGAAATCACAATCACCTCTTTTCCTGTATGAATTTTCTGTTTTGCTTTTCTTTTTTCTTTTTTTTTTTCTTTTTTGGTTTTCTCCGTCTAACCCAAATGCACAGGAACTTCCCCTAGTTGCTGTTTGGAAAAGCTGCTCGCTACTTAACACACGGTCAAGCGGCAGAGACGAGAAGAGCCTGATGCAGCAGTGAGCGGAGCAACACTGGGAGCGAGAACAGAGACACGGGGAGACAAACTCTGAGACACAGTCAAGAAAAGACTTGCTAATGTGCAGCGAAGTAATTCGCGCTGGGATGAGAACAAGCTGACTTTTGCAGCGGAGCGTGCAGAGAATTACGCACCGCCTCGCCGCGTCAAGGTTAACAACTTTTACGCACGGACATCTGGAGTTGTGGTCTTTCACCACAGCGCCGCGTTATTGTTGACCACGACTTTGAAACGAGAGCTCGAATTCTGATCATTTCCTGACTGGAATTTTGACTGGACACTTATGAATGAGCTGTTTTTTAATCGTTAACATTTGGAGACGTTTTTGGAAACGCGTCAGACGATAATGGGAATTATAAAGCACTCGCGTTACGCACATGTGCCGTACTAGCCTAACATCAACCTCAGCATTTATGACTTTTGAAAAAAGCAGCATGGACAGACTCATACGTCTAGTCTGCGTGTGAGTCACCGTGAGCAAACATTTGGACAAGCGGCGCTTATAAGCGGTGACACATTGGGGGATATTTACCAGTGCGTGGCTTCTCCAAGCGGCCAGCGCACAACGCCGGGAGGAGGCTCGGCGCAGCCGGGGGATTGGACGCCGAGGAGCTAAATGCCCAGCCGGTCGCTTGCGGCTCCTCAGGCTGGGCGGCAACATGAGGTCCTGGGTCCTGCTGCTTCTTCTGGCGGCGTTATCAGCGGCCCGTCTGCGGCTGGGCAGCGCTAAGGTAAGAACGGGATGTGCCGGTAGACGTATGACGTCTTGTCGGCGATGGGAAAAGGAGACATGTACTAATGCAAAGCTGTAACCGTAACCTCTGGGGTTTAGGTGTGTGAATATGACGCGAGGATCATTCTAAGACCATCAGACACGTTCATGCTTCTATTAGGAAAAAAGCTGCTTTGTTGGTTAAGGTGGAAAAAACCTATCTGGGGAAAAAAAATATGAAAAACATTATTCTGGGCCTTTTTAATATTTTTTATTGTTGCTGTGTTTTTCTGTCTAAATTCGTTTTCTCATCTCTTGCTAACAATAAAATACTAAATTGTCCTTTAGGAAGCTTGGATGAAATGATTTGCAACGGTCATAACGGGAGAAAAGACGCTGACTCAAGCCAGTGAAGGTCAAGATATGATGTGATATGTTGCTTTGAACATTTTACCCCAAGGCAAAACTAAAAGCGGTGGGGTAGATGTTTGCCAACAATTCTCCTTTGTGCATGAGTTTGTGTGTGTGCGTGTGTGCGCGCGCGCGCGCGGAACCCTCTCCATGAGCCTCTCCAGTTTTTCCCTCTGTGACTCTGCAGGCTTGCGTCCTACCAGTGATTCTCCAGTGTCTGAGAGGGAGACAGGGTGAGGCTGGGGTTTGGCTGCTAGGATTTCAGCTACAGTACAAAGCTGATGCCAAAAGTCCAGCTGCTGTTTTCACTGCCACACCTGGTTCCCATTGCAACAAATTTTTAAACAAATTTCCTCGGATAGTTCGGCTTGTCACTAAGTCTCAAGCAGGCACCTGTTTCTTTAGAGAACAGCCAGTAAACAGAAGCTATCAGGAGACCCACTAAATCCCACTGTAGGGAACCAAAATGACCACAAACACTAATATATTTATTGTAATCAATGAATATTTGACGTACAAATTTCCGTGCGAGTTGACAAACAGGTGTCCCACAAATCCTCATCCTTATTTGGTCACACCCCCAATCCAGCACTGGGCAGTCACGAGGATGTAAAACCTAGCAGCCATAGCCAGTTGTATGGCAATCGCAGCAAGCTCTCTGCACATCTGTTTCCACCAAGAACTACAAATACGAACATGTTTCCAAAGTGCCAAGTGGATAAGATCTGGTTTGGTTTCAGCTTGGATGAAGATAATTATTAGGGTTCAGAGAAGCCAAAGCATCACATTTGGATTTAGATCTTTGTAGAAGGGCTGCATCACAATGAATCATTCAAGATATATCATGCTAATTCTTTGGAAGTGATAGTGTGCGGTGGGCGATTCACACGAGCTCAAAAACCAAACACCTGCACCTTGGAACGCTTTGAGGAAGAGTTCATTCTGAAAATAGAGCTTCCTCTGTCATTTGGAAATGGTTCCGGCAGAAAATCAGATCAGAATCAAACATCTGTCATTTGAAGGTCGTGTCAGAAACCTGAGCCAACAAGGGGTGAAACCAGCCCGAGGAAGAAACAAAGTCCTTTAACTCAGACAGGTTTGCCAGCATCTTTAAGTGCACAACATATCTTGGATGAAGAGAGTTATATTGTGAGAATTATTGATATTAACAGATTGGTTTCCATCCAGTATCCAAAGTTTGAGGATGGCGGAAACATTCCAGCATTGCTAAAAGGACACAGTGGTGAAGAGCAAAACCGACACAAAGCTAAACGTGCACCAGGCAGCACCTGTTCAAAGACACAGGTGGACAAGCAACTTTCCAGCTACGGCAATCTCAAAAGGACAGAAGAGCCAAGATAAAAAAAAAAAAATAAAAAAACAGAGCTGGCCTGTATCCTGAAAAACCAGCTTGGAGCCTAACAAGTCAAAGGACAAACTTAAAAAAAAAAAAAAAAAAAAAAAAAAAATATATATATATATATATATATATATATATATATATATATATATATATATATATATATATATATATATATATATATATATATATAAAACATATATATATATATCAGGTTGATGCAAAGAGTGAGTGAAACCTAGAGTCTGTTAATGCACAACTTGTCACAATGATGAGAAAGGTGAGATCTGCCTCTGGAAAAGACACACACGTAATTTCACACATGGATTATTCAGCAAAGTCATTACAGGTTCATTACAGTTGACGTAATTAAAAAATCCATAAAACATGATCATTGTTCATAAGTTAAAGATCATTTTCCGTTTCTTGTGCACCTGATATGTCAGTGGGTTTGTGTCAAACTCTGCACCTTATTCAGCATGTTGTCGAGCGCAGACGCTAGGACGAGCGCTAGCAAACACAGTTAGACTTGTTATGATTCAGTTTAAATCCATTCAAGGAGAACCGGCGTCAATGAACACAAGCGTGGACACATTATGTCACACCTCTGTCTTTCATCATCTGCTGTTCGAATCAAAAGTGTTGCTTTAACACAAACACAGTGACACACACACACAGTTGATTGGTGGCTTTTGAACAGGTTGTTGTCTCACTATTGTCTCTTCTCGGCAATGCTGGGATGATTTGTTCCTGCTTGCCTTGATCCATTTTACATAAGAACAACAACTAATCTGCCGGGGATTTTGGGGGACTTTGTGTGCTGTGTGCACATCTGGATGCCTGGCCGAGTGTAGCTGTATCATGTGTTCGTGGACATATGTGCTTGGGTTTTGTGTGTGTGTGTGTGTGTGTGTGTGCGCGGGCGTGTGTGTTTGTGCGTGAGTGTGTGTCAGATAGAAAAGCGCAGTTGCACATAAGAGTATTTCTTTGTAAGCTCCATGTGGTGCAGTATTAAAGGGTGTAGAGGTCAGTGGATAGTTTGAATTAATTGGAATAATAGTAATAGATGTTCAGATGGGTTTGTGAATCACAGTTGCAGCAGGACTTTAAAAACAACCGAAGATGACACAAAATCAACAGGCCAAAGAGAGGAATACAAAATAAAATCTTTAAGTTCGAACAGTACTGTGGATTTATTTCATGCTGAAAGTGAAAAAAAAAGCAGAGCAGGGTTTGTCCTGCATTCACATTGTTCCTTCTTTCTGCTCCTGTACGAGGATTTTCGTCCCCTCTCCTTCTTTTTTTCCTCTCATCTGCTCTCATTTCTGCTCCTGTCCTCAGTCATCCTGCGGTCTATCATCTGTGCCCTCATCTGGGCAGCTGGAGGGGGTGGAGGTGGTGGGGGTTCCTGGGTTGTGGGTCTAGCTGTCATGCTGGTTTGTGTGTGTGTGTGTGTGTGTGTGTGTACACGTTTGTGAGTCTAGCAAGTTTATGCAACAGTATGTTATGTTGGCCATCTGCCATAGCTCTAAGTGTCACTTGTCACACACTTGGAACCGTTTTTTTGATTCGTGTGTGTGCGTTTCATTTTTCCCACGGAGTGGGCATCTCGGTTTGAATGCACGGCTGTGGATGTGTGCATGTGTTTCTATGATTGTGCAGACACCATCCTTTCGAGGTCCTCGCAACTTCAGAGTGCCTTTGGGTGCCTTGGATTTTGGCTGAGGTGAGGGTTCGGTTTGAGCATTAGTTGTGGCGCCTCAGGTTGGGCGGGAACTAGGCAGTGTATTACGTAAGTCATCATTTCTACAGAAAGACAAGCGTGTGCGAGCAGTCAGCTTTACGTTTTGCCTCAGTTTTCGTCTTTGCCTTCCAGGGCTTCTCCAAGGCCCCATGCAGTGTGCAAGTCGCCTAGACCCAAAACCATAGCTACTCACACAGCAAGAGATATGGAAACCGCTTTTAAACAATCTTGAGGCTCATACACTTGACTAAAACAAACAAGAGAGATGTGGATTTGGTGTGTTTGTACTAGATAGGTCGTCTGCTTAAACCACTATTATTAGCTTGTCGTCCGTTTCTTGGGCTTTTTTTTAACCAGCGGGTTGTTGTTTGTTCATGTGACGAGCTATTTCCTAACTCTGTGATCCACTCTCTAATTTGAATGCGTGCATTTGTGCATGTGCGTGCGTTTGCGATTAACACTGGAGCCGTAATTATAGCTTGTTTTGGAGTGAACACTGTGCAGTAAGTGTGTGTGTGTTTGTGTGTGTTTGCGTGAGGGTCTCTGGGCAAATACGGTGGATGGTTAAGTAGTTAAACATCTGTATGTGAACTGGAAAAGAGGGGGCGAGTGTGCATGTGTGTGCGCATGTGTTTACTTAACTAGGTCAGCCAGTGGCTCGTGAAAGTCATCCAGGTGTCCTGGGCCACCGCCACCCACAAAGCCGATAGACGGGGAGAGAAAAGAGGGGAGAGAGTGACAAGGAGAAAGCTGGAGGAGGAAATTATTAACAAAAGGCATTTTTCTGATTATACAAAATATGATGGGAATCTGATTCAATAATGGTGAAATGGTGGAACATAATAAAGTTAACATAATATCATGAAATATATAATTAATATTTGCACCAGTAGTAGTTTAAAATCATAATCAATTCCCTTATTTAATGGGGTAACACTAAAGATGCTGCATATCAACCACCGGGTCAATGATTCTACTTTGTCTTTTACCTCAGTGAGATCAATACCAGCTTTACTACAGTCAAACAATACATTTTGTCTGACCGTGACAGAGTGCAGCTGCTTTGACTGTGAGGAGATGGGTGGTGGCGTCGGAGCTGGCAGTGTCACCGTTTAGTTTGTGTAAGAGAGCTGATTTTGAATTCATCTTTTGGTTAATCAAAGATGACAACCTTCATCTCTAACCCAATTTTTATTTTTATTTTTTTCATTAGTGGGAGCAGCCACAAAGTGGAGACATTTGGATTAAAGGTTGAATATGTGAGATAGAAAGCAAAACTCTTCTCTTTCAAATTCAATTTCCAAAGATTAAGACGTATCTTGACTAAATCCGGAGGTAATCTGCCCCGAATACACCGTCAAAAGGGGCAGCATGTTTAATTGTAAGAGGCTGTAAACATTTTCTATCCACAGTCATAAATTTTGAATCATAATCTAAGCAACTTGATGCATGCGGTTACTCTCTCTCCCCCCGGTATCTCAGAGTTATCCAAAACATGTCTCATAAACAACATTTTCCAAAGCTTCTCATATTCCTAACACTCCTTAATTTGTTTTGGCATTTCTGGCATGTGATTGTATCATATGTTGTTCTAACTGCTCGGAGATGGTATCATCCTACAGACAACAAAAGGAAAATGTCACACAGAGTGTGGCGTAATCGGACTTAGATCTCGATAAAGACACTTAAAAAACACTTACGCTGAATCCATAATGAACTCATGGAACTACGGTTGAAGTTTCATATGATAAAGACGGAGAGAGAGAGAGAGAGAGAGAGAAGCTAATTTGCTTTTCCACACCAGGAGCGTCAGCGGTGTTTGTGGGTAAACCGAATAGGAGAGAGTGACAACAGCAGCAGCAAGCACCAATCGCAACCACTATTTCATCCGCAGGAGGAAGTGAAACTGGAGCGAGTGTTGACTGGAGATGGAGGACTGAGATATCATACATCAGCTCTCTTTCTTTTTGTTTCTCTATTTGCATTTTCTTGTGCCACTATTTTGGTATAATTAGTGGACAATACAAAGTATCAAAAGCCAGCATGCTACAAACACTATGCATGGTAGCGTATCGTGCACATTGGTGCTTTTTTCTTTCTAAATAAATGCATTATTTTCCCACTAAAGACGCCTGTTTTTGTGAGTTTGACATAGCAAACAATGCCATTCATCAGACCTGTTAAAGAACAGACCTTTCAGGTGACTCGAAGCCCCGACTTAACCGAGTTTTCTTCCCAAAAGAGACACGAAGGCCGCTGTAATGTGCTAACAACACGTTGCTGTGTCTGTGTCTGCAGAGTGATCCTCTCCCTCCGTCGCTGGTCGACCTGGTGAGGAACTCTCCCATCTCCTCTGTGGATGACCTGAAACTGCTGCTGCAGCAGGAGACTAATGCAATAGGTAATAATGAACACACACACACACACACTAATAACACAGACATGAGGGAGGTGAGTGTGTGGGAGCGTCTACAGAGGCCTGAAGAGATAGGAATGTAGTAAGAGTGAGTATAAGAATACATGCCAGAGCACCGCGTTAAAGCAATATTTACCTTAGACAGCAGCAGAAGACTGATGAACCAGCTTGATGAGAGAGAGAGAGACCGAAGCTGTGACTTTGGTTTGTGTTGGAGGGTTAGAAACAACCTGCAACGTAGGGTCACGGTGTTTCTGCTGCTCTGGATTCCTCTCAAGGCTCATGAATATGAATGCGTGAATGAATGTTTGTGCGGGCAGAAAGAGAACTCCCCCCAACCCACCCACCACCACCCCTCGTGCGTCTCAACCTGCCAAACACAACGGCCCAAGCAAACGAACAAACAAACCCGACGTGGCCATGCAGTTTAGTGCCGAAATTTTTAAAAAATGATTATAATCCCATCTTTCTGAGGAACCAAGTCACACTTTCATATATTAATAGAAGGGCCCTTTGATCATTCCATAATGCATAAATAATACAGTGACATAACCACGGAGAGGAACCCACAGAGGGAAGGATGTAGAAGTGGTGCATGAGAAAGTGAGTCACAGCGTGTGCTTTTATCTGGAATCATTTCGAAAGAAGTTTTAGCTTAGTTTCTCAAGGGTATAACGCGATGACAATAGCGCTAGTGAGCGTTTCACGTGCTACAAACACTCCCAGAGTGTTGGATGAATCGTATGGACGTTCATCCCTTATTTTTACTCCAGCCCCGTCGTGAGGCTCACAGTTTGTCTGCCATGTGTACCTGCACACACGTTGGTGATCCCCTGACTTTTCATTTAGCACCGTTCTCCACTACTTTAATTTCCAAATAAATACTCGCACAGCAGGTATTTCAAGCAGCTGCAAACGTTTTTCATGCTAGTTACTGTAGTAGGATGTTAAGGGCGGCAGTGGTTCAGTGGCTGCCCGCTCGCCATAGAGTCGGGGGTTTCGGGACCACGTGTTGGAAGTGTCCCTAACTGCCCGTCCCCATCCCCAGCCGCGCAGTGCTGGTCCCAGGCCCCGGTAAAACTGGGGAAGGTTGCGTCAGGAAGGGGATCTGGCTTCGAAATATGCCAAATCAGCATGC